>NC_085841.1:20503443-20820318 GCF_035594765.1 Anolis carolinensis | reverse complement strand
CAGGTCAGCGGTTCAGCCAGCACAAGGGTTTAACCCATTCCGCCACCATGGCCCCTTCTTAGGCTGAGCGAGTATGACTTTTCCAAGGTGGGCTTCCATAGCTGAGCAAGAATTAAAATGCTGGGCTTCAGAGTCCAGTGCTCCAACATGAATCCAAGCTACTTCTTCTAAAAGCCTTCTTACCACTTTATTTTCTATTTGGTCTTTATGTGCATTGTGACACAGGTGTGTTTTTCTGTGAATGTCGGTTTGGACGTTGGCCTATATGCATGAAGACATAATACAGTAGTAGGTACATAAGAGTGCATCCTGCACAAACCACTAACCTATTGTGCATCCAGAAGCTTCCTAGACTGGAAGTGGACAACTGTAGCAGGTCTGGGAGCTAATATTCTGCCTTTGGAATCCTCTGGCTACCTTATTTACTGTCAAAATTATAAAAAAATAAAGCCAGCAGTAAGTGATGATTACCAGTTTTGAAAAATGACAAATTAATTTTGCCTCTAAACACTGAAAAATGTGTGTGCATGTGTATTTGTGTGTGAGCATGAGACAACCTATTTAAATGACTTGAAGGCTTTAAGGGGACAAATCATTCTGTGGGGTTGTTGTATATTTTCCAGGTTGTATGGCCATGTTCCAGAAGTATTCTCTCCTGATGTTTCACCCACATCTATGGCAGGCATCCTCAGATGTGGGCGAAACGTCAGGAGAGAATACTTCTGGAACATGGCCATACAGCCCGGAAAACATACAACAACCCTGTGATCCTGGCCATGAAAGCCTTCGACAACACAACAAATCACTCTTTTTTGTCCAGGGGAATCTTTGAAGGGGTTAGAGCCTTAGACTTGGGGAGCAGGTCATGTTCGCCCCAGTGTCACACTTTCCCCTACCATTGTCCTAGATCTTTGCAAATTAGGGCTATAAAGCAGCAGAATTTGTGTAGTCAAGAGTCCAGGCTTATCAGGATTCATGTTTGCAGGAGCTATGCTGTCATGCATGAGGTTACAGAACCCTATGTAATTCTGAGAAATTACTTGAAGTGTGATGACATTTGTGAATGGGGCTTATATGCATACCCAAATACAAGTGTGTGAACTAAGAGCTAGTGATTTCTTCCAAGTGTGGGTTTGTATGCATACAGAATCATTTGTGTCACAGTTCTGCATGCATCCTTGAGTGACTGTAACTAGTCGGGGTTTGTTTAGGGATCAATATGATGCTATGTCATCCTACTAAGGGCCCTTTCAGAATGCACATTTATTTCATTGTGATTCCATTTTAACTGCTTTAGTTGCTATTAGAAACGAACAGGCATTAATGCATGTATAGAGTAATTAATTAGTGATAGAGGGAATTATCAAAAGCATGCCAGATCTTTTGTTTCACCTCCCTGTTTCTTTGATCTAGGTTCTCAATCCTTGTGTTTCTTTCCTGCCTACAAAGGTCACTTCCCCTTTCTTCCAAATGTTTGTCCTCTATGGCTCTTTATCTTTTAAAAGGCAGGATCCATGAAGCTTCTGCTTCAGGATGTTTTCCACCCACACATGAGAGACAGCTTTAGGGGCTCCTTTACTAACATGTACGTAATCTTTTTTTATCTACCTTCCTTTTTATCCTAAATGGATTTCCTAAAACAATAAAAGATAGTTTTGATTTTTTGACATTGCAAGAGCATCTGGAATATTGTTTTGTACCACAAGCCCATATTATATTGGTTGTGCTGTATTCTGGCCCCTTCCACACAACTGAATAAAATCCCACATTTTCTGCTTTGAACTGGAATATATGGCAGTGTGGACTCAGATAACCCAGTTCAAAGCAGATATTGTGCGATTTCCCGCCTTGATATTCTGGGTTATATGGCTGTGTGGAGGGACCTCTAGACAGCAAATTTGAGTCTTATTTAAGAGAGGAAAGTGGGATGCATCATCATCATCACTGCAACTTTTCCCACAGTTGCATCCTATGGAATCATGGGATTGCTAGTTTGGTGAGACACCACAGTTTTCTGGCTGCAGTATCTGAATAATGTGCCCTGAACTGCAAATTCTATTATTCCATAGGATATTGTCATGGCAGTTTAAAGTGGAATAATGGAACTGTAATTGTGTAGCGTGAAAGAGTCTGAGTTGTAACTAGGTAACATGGCCACTATGGGCAAGTGAAGCTAATGCTTTACATCAAGGCTAAAATGATTGTAAAGCAGACAGTTCCCCGTTTCCCAGTTAATAATGGTGCCAGCAAAATGTTATCCTCAATGCCTTAGCAGCTGAGACAATCATCTACACCAGGCATGGGCAAACTTTTTTGTCTTGGGACCACATTGTGGGCCTGGCTGGAAGGGCTGGGCTAGAAGGGAAGAGGGCTGGAAGAGGGCAGGGCCTGGGCCATCCTCAGGTTGTCCTCCCAGTATAAGGATGGGGCTGCTCACCCTATCTTTATACCGAGAGGAAGGCGGGACATGCAGGGACTGCCTCAATCCTCTGCCCCTCCCCTTGCTCCTCCCTTGATCCTCCAGCTGTCCTTTTGGCATTATGCAGGGAGGAGGGTGTGGTGAAGTGTGGATTTTGGTTTACAGTTATGTTTAATTGTAGGTAGAGGTTTTTATAAAAGGTAAGTATTTGAGTTGGCATTGCTTGAAGGATTGGTAGCCAGTTCAGCACCCTAAGGCGGGTTGCCATAGAAACGAGGGCGGAGCCAACTGCCGTTTGGTAAGAGAAGGCAGATTTTGAAAAAAAGTCAGTCTGTGGTCAGGGAACCACAGGGAAGGCTAGTTCTAAGGTATTGAGAATCAGGAAAGTTTAGGTTCTAGCCTGTGTCATTTTAAATAGATCAAGTGACTTATTTAAGTTAGTAGTGGAGTTTGAATAACAAAGGGAAGGAAATCCCAATAGAAGTCTGTAGTGATCAGTTAAAATAAGAAACATCAGTTGGAAAGAAAAAAAGTTTAAACTGCTTAAAGGAAGAAATAGTCCTCTTGAGAGTTGTTTCATTGAATGTTATCATTGTAACCGTTAAAGAAGTGTACCTCTAAGAGAGAAGCAACATTGAAACCGTTAAGCATATGTACATCAATAAACTTGTTACCATTTTCTAACATTCAAGCCTCTAGTACGTACATTTTAAGTCAAGCTACGCTACACTTTAAAAAGGGAAAAACATCTCCCTGCATCCTTGGTGGTCATGATGTCGCAGAGGGCAAGACAGGCGGCAGTTGAGAGTTCTCCGGAGGGATCTTAGCTGCAACATGCCTTCCTCGAGCCGTCCTCCTGGCATAAGGATTGGGCTGCTCGCACCGTCCTTATGCCACAAGGAGATCGAGACACACAGTGGGTGAGAATGCTCCAGAGGACTCTCAGCTGCTACGTGCCTTCCTCCCCCATCTTTTTGGCATAAGGATACGGTGGGCCACCGTGTCCTTCTGCCAAGAGGACATGGAAATTAAGGAGGGCCTGAGGTAAGTAAGTAACCAGGGGGCCGCACCCAGTACCTGGGCCTTAGTTTGCCCATGCCTGATCTACACTCATCTGCTCACTTTTTGTACTGGAAATGCTCTTTTAATGTCAAAACAAAAATCAATATTGGGATATACCTGTTGTAGGATTTTTCAGCAGGAGAGGGAGAACATCCTGATGGGTTTTTTCTCCCTTGTTCTCTCTCATATAGACAAGGACTAGAAATACCTTTAGTGCAAAGATGAGTTATTAAATGCAGACCAGGGGCCAATCTCCCTCCCAGTCTCCTCCTTCACACCCAAATATCTCTGTTAACTTCTCAAGGCCCTCTCAAAATGGAGACAGAATTTGGTGCAATGTCACTTCCTCTTGCAATCTTGAGAAGGGATTACAGAGAAAAATGGAGCGGGAGGGGGGACACCTGGTATTTGTGGGGGTGGAGATAGTTTCACTTGATTTCATTTGGGAAAGTTGTGCGTTTTATTAGCAAAATTCTCCAAAAATTCACATCAATGTTTCCAAAGCTGGAGACCACCCCTGCTTGGAAGGCTCTTCTAACCAATCTACCCATGGAGATCTTAGATTCCCATCATACTGAGGAAAACAGGCTTACTATACTTCTGTTCTTTCAGCTTAGTTCTGCCTGAACTCACTGACACTAGTGTAGAACAAATGATCTGTGTTACTTTTACTAATCACATAGCTAACAAATTGTTGTTGCAACTACAGCAGGATACGGCTGCCAATTTCTATGGAATTTCCAGATAACTGCTCCCCTACAAAAATAACCCCAAAGCCACAAGTAAAACAGGAAGTACCTCTCTAAGGAGATAACATTTTTGCACTATGGAGTAGAAGTCACATATGCTTCAGCGGGCACATCCCTAAACTTTGAGGCCTTAATTACTTCATTCCTAGCTTTTCTGGATGGTCACAGTGCTTTGATGTGACCATTATTTTAGGTGATTGAGAATGACATAGAATCATAGAGTTGAATGAGAAAACAAGGGCTATCCAGTCCTTTACCATGTTACACTCAAACATTCAATATATCACTTCTAATTACATGTATAATACTCTTAGTGTGTTGGTTTCTGCTATTTTGCAATGAGAGCTGCCTGAAACAGCAGTCTATGGTCTCACCAATGTGTTGTTGTGATGTGTAGAGCTTTGCGATTGAAAAACGTTTTAGCCCTTTTGAGCAGCTACCAAGGTCTATTCCGGTTGTTGGGGATCCAAAGGGCTAGACTGAACCCCCATGTAAAACATCACAAGGCCCACATGTGTCTTACCTCCACCATACATCCTATTGAAGGGGACACTATCAGATGGCTGGATTCTCAGATTTGGAGCTCTTTGAGGTGGATCTTATTCAGAGACATCTGACTAAATTATTTTGTCTCTGTAATCAGTTAAGAAATTGCATTTGAAATGTTACATTTACAAGAGGAGAAACTAAGATCCTTTGGAGACGCACTCTGAAGTTAGTTTCCACGAAGTAGCCTTGAGAGAAATAATTAGAGAAACAGGTAGTGAGAAAGGGGAACCAAGGGCGATCTTGCCAGAAAGCTAGCAGGAACAAGAAAGATAGGGTGTGTTTTTGTGCATGGATGCATCCTGCTAACAGGAAGGAGATTATGAAGAGGAAGAACTAGCCTAGTCCAGTTGTCCTCAGGAATGGTGGAGCCAAACCAAGAGCCCTACAGAATGTGAAATATATGGTTCATAGATTGTATCTGACTCCACAAAACAAGTGTTGCGCCCCTTGTCCCAAAAACCCAGTACTGTGTCACCAAAACTTGTGACTTGCTGCTTTTGGAAGCCCAGGAGCACCAGTTTTGTTCTAGAGCAAGACACTTGGTCTAATGCAGAGAAAGGAAATGGGTGTTCTTCCAGATGTTGTTGGACTTCAGCTCCTATAATTCAATTATCAATTATTGTCTGTGGATGTTGGGATAATTATTGTCTGGATTTTGTTGGGCTGAATGATTTTCACCCATGACTTTGTCTACGTACGTATGTATGTATGTATATATGCTTCCCTATTTTTTTCCAGAAATGAGAAGTAAACTTGTTTTGACAAAAAAGGGTTTCTTTAAAGATGGTGAGTCCTACAATAAGTCTCAGGAGGGATACAATTGGTTCGCTTTAATATGTGTAGCTTTTGCTTGCTTTTAAAAAAACGGACTACAGAAAGCCTCAATACCCATGAGGGATACATTCCCTACCACACTGTAGTTGCATGAATTAATCCTATTATGCTTATTTATATATCTCCCCACAAGGACACTCAAAGCCATGGGTATGACCAAAAACCATTTAATTACCTCACTTCCAATGCCAACATACCATAGAGTTGCATTAGAGTATCTAGAGGTTCTGTAGGAATTTGTTAGGTTCTTCAACACAACTCTGTGTTACTTTCCGAGGGAAGAATCATCCTACAGAGACCTTTTTTTCCTAGGTGTAGGTAACTGAAACCATGGATATGGGTTCTACGGATATAGGAGTCTCGATGTATTAGAGCAGGGGTCCCCAAACTAAGGCCCGGGGGCCGGATGCGGCCCTCCGAGGTCATTTACCTGGCCCCCGCCCTCAGTTTTATAATATAATATATTGTATATACATATAATATTGATAATAATATTATAATGTAATATAGTATAACACTAATAATAATACCATATAATAATATTAATTATATATTCTATATTACATATAATATTACTAATAATATTACAGTATAGTGGTATAGTTCAATAGAGTAATATATAATGCTAATATTGTGCTATGCTAATAATATAATATATTGTATGTACATATAATTTGTAAGCCACTCTGAATCCCCTTTGGGGTGAGAAGGGTGTGATACAAATGTAGTAAATAAATGCAGTAAATACATAATAAATACATTTTAGACTTAGGCTCACCCAAAGTCTGAAATGACTTGAAGGCACACAACAACAACAACAACAACAACAACAACAACCCTAATTAACTTGACTATCTCATTGGCCAGAAGCAGGACCACACTTCCCATTGAAATCCTGATCAATGTATGTTGGTTAAAATTGTTTTTATTTTTAAATATGGTATTGATCTTTCATTGTTCTTGTTGTCGTTGTTGTTTTTGCACTACAAATAAGACATGTGCAGTGTGCATCGGAATTTGTTTGTATTTTTTTCAAATGATAATCCGGCCCCTCAACAGTCTGAAGGATTGTGGACCGGCCCTCGGCTTCAAAAGTTTGAAGACCCCTGTATTAGAGTTTTGGCATCTTTTTCAGTTTTCTTGTTACAACTGGTATGGTTTTTCTTGCCTACAAATTGACCTTGAGACACTAATGAACTTTTGTAGGATATGGTAGTTTCAGCTAAGTTTGGCAATATATTAGTTGTGTTATCCTTTGGCGTAGAATACTGCATGGATTTTGAGACTTTTTGAGCATTTGGTTTTTGGCAGTACCGGTAGTTTGTGAAACCACTTTGAATGGAGTAATTGCAGAAAAAGCATACATCAATAACCTGGCTTGACTTGACATACTTTCTTCTCAGTATGTATAGTGTACGGATTGGGATTGCATATATTATCCTCACCCCAGGCACACAGGATCACTTTCAGCCTTAGAATGAACATATGTCTATTTGGATTAGAAACAGTAAGCATTTTCCCTCTTCCACAAATAAGCATTCAGTCATCCTCTGTGTTGTATAGAAAGAAGCCACAGCAGCCTGTTTCAGCTGAATGTCCTCCAGATGTAACAAACTGTAGCTTTCATCATCCATAACTAGTATGGCCAATGGCCAAGTGTGTGGCTAGTGATCGTGGAAGTTGTAGTTCCTACATAGACTTAAAGAAGGCTGAACAAAAGTCTTCTTACTCAGTTTTGTCCAGCAGCCTTTGGAAGGAACAGTGCTTGAGATTATCTGAAGATGCTTCAACTTTCTTTTTCTGTGGGGTGTTTAGGATCTTTGGTGGCTGGGTAACATATACAGGCAGTCACAGAGTTACAAACATCCAACTTACAAGTGAGTCTTGGTTACAAAAAGGAGAGAACAGGAAGTGAGAGAAATCTTTGCCTAGGAAGGGAAACTCACTCCTGAAAAGAGTTATGAGGAAAGGTTTATCTACTGAAGCTTTCTCACCAGTTCTTGTTTCTATAACAAGCTGAATTTTTCAAAATCCAATTATCACAAGGACAAAAAGTGAGGTAAAATCTTCTAATCAGGGCACAGACAGCAAAACAAATACAGTAGGGTATTCACTCTTCCCTATGCTATCCAAAGTGCATGCACACACACACACAAACATGTGTGTGTGTCTGGAGTTACACTTAAAATGTACCTGTACTGACTTACAAACAATTTCAGCTTAAGAAGAAACCTATCTTATTCGTAACTTGGGGACTGTCTGTATCCAAGCCGCCTTAGATATATGGGCAATGATGATTTCAGAAAGCTCTCCAGCAAAATGGAAAAGCAGAGCTTGGAGATACTATTTTGAGGATCTACTCCCAGCCACAAGGGTTTCATGTTGGATGCCAACTGGACAGAAAGTCAGCTTAGGGATTTCAGGATTGATGCCTCATGATCTGAGCATGAGTAAAGGATCTTGGCATCAGCAGAGGTCTGAATATGACCAGGGAAGACCAAAAATAGAAAACAATTGGAGTGGGTGGAAGAAATAACTGCTGAGTTTTTGCTGTGGACGTGAAAAGGGAGGAAAATAGTTTCTTGAGCAGGGAGGAAGCAATATGACTTGGGGATAGCGGGAGTGTGCAGACTAAACATTGTCCAAAATGTTTTGATGTCTGCGGCACTAATTTGTCTCACTATTTTGCTGAGTATTTAATGTTTGATTGCCAGTCACTGATGAATTTCTTTAAGGGTGCATTTAGTAACACAATCTAGATTAAGAGAATCTTAGACTCCTAATAAGAATGGGAAAACTAAGGGTTGGAAATGTAGCTTTTTTGACTGCCTAAATTAGCTTGAAGATCCTTAGTGTTTTCATCCCAACAAAGTAATGTTTTTCAAGCTTATTGTCCAGGATCAAATTATTCAGCTAATTACATCTGACAAAGTTGTCAGCTGTCTTTGTTGTTGTGTGCTTTCACGTCATTTCCAACATGCCAAACCTATCACAGGTTTTTCTGGGCTGAGTGTGTGACTCAGCCAAGGTCATCCTGTAGGTTTTATGGCTGGACAAGAAATTGAACCCTGGTTTCCAGAGTCATAACACTCAAATCACTACACCACATTGTCTCTCTTGCCCATTAAAATGTACGATGTCATAATATTAAGATCTGGGTCTTTAAAATTATATAGTAAATTGTTGATTTTATTATCAGCTGAACAAAAACTTCTTTGACACTCTCTTCCCCTCATTTCTGTTCAGAATAGAAGAAAACAAAGCAAATTTGTTGTCAGAAAGGTTCTTCCTTTTGTGGGATGTCAGCAGCAGAACTTATATTATTTCATCCGCCTTAAAAGAGTTACTTTATTTAGGGATGAAGCTGTAAGCTTATCAGATACAGAAACGTTGCTCTATATAGTGCACCACATACTGACAATTTTATAGCACCATCAGTGTAGTAGTATTAAAGAACTGGGGTGCCTCTTTCAGCAGTTTTAAAATCTTAATCTGGCTGCATTATTTTAAGCCCTTCTTACACTGATGGGAGCTTTTCTTGGTCAAGTGATGTGTTAAATCTGCTGAGCCCCACTTGACTGCAAGCAACATCATTGAGAAATGAGTTTCATTAAATCTCGCTTTTTCTTTCCTGATGATCATGGTGCACACAGGCCGCTGTGCATTCCCAGCCTGAGATTAATCTCCTGCATCTGTGAATGGATATAGAAACCTGATCTCTGTAAAAACAAAGGCTTCTCCCCATCCTGCCCCACCTCAGTACCTTTTGCTTTCCTCTACAATGAGAATTCTTGGCTTCTATGTCCAAAGCTTTCCCCTTCCCCACTCCCTGACAGGCCTGGTATGGCCATCCAGAGCCTCTTATCTGCCAACAGCAGTCAAACCAATAAAAAAAGGGCTGAATAAGGCAGAGCTTATCTGTAGAGTGAAGCCTTATCTCTAGTGTGTCTGGGAGCTGGCAGCCCACTGTGTTTACAGGGAGAAGAAATAATTTTCTCAGAAGGCAGCAGGAATGCTACTGCAGGCTTTCTCTTCTTGGTGACTAAGTCTTAAGGACAAAAAAGCTTTTAAAACGCTGGTAGATTTTGTCACCAGTTTGTGGTCACTTGAAATCAAGAGATTTGGAATCTTTATAGGGAGAAGTGGGGGGAAGGGGGTTAAAGGTAGGTAGGTAAGTAGGTTGGTTTAGGACTTGCCTTGTTTCTTTTGTGATGCCAACATTTCACAGATAGCAAACTGGGACATGTGTGGTTGAGCAACATCAGAGTGTGTTCAAAAGGGTGTATAGTAAGGCAACTAGAGGGCAAACGTTAATGAGGAAGAATACACAAAATTACTATTCTAAGTAGAGAGACCCTGGAATTTAATTCTGAGTCTAGGAAGGGCAAAGTTTAGCTCTCTCGTCTCTTCTTCCTGCTACTGAATTAACTGAGTGGAATCTATTTCTACAATTTTAACTTAAATTTGCCACAACAGATGTAAACCAAGGATGAAGGGGGAAGTGGAATGATGATAGAAACCAGAACATTTTAAATGCCGCTGAGAACGTGGCACAGCAGAGGATTAATCAGGCCTGACCTCATCAGATCAGGACATTTGGAGGCTGTGGATTTGTTTGTGTACAGTAAATGATAGTGTAGAATATCAGAAGTACCAGTCAGATCCCAAGTTGAAAGCATACTTTTTTCACATTTTTTCTCCAGAGAGAACTGTGCCAGTCTTCAGAAAGGAAAGGTACAAAATAATCAAAATGATGTATTACATGGACTTAAATGGATGTTGAGAAGTACAGTGTAGAGAAGTACAGTGTGCACATTTGGAGCATGCTTGCCATAATTTGTTGTTTCAAGAACCAGTTCCTCATATGCGCCATCATTACAGAAAACAACTTGTATTTCCCAATAAGTCTAAAAATGTTAATTTAAAAAATCAGCCCCCAAAAAACTGGGTTGACTACACCATGGGCCATCCTGAGGAAGAACGTTACTCAATTCTTTTTTTAAAGAATCACCTGTTTTCTGAGAAGGGTAGCAAAATAAGGTAATTCAGTTCCTGCTGGGAGAACCTTTAAAAAAGCAGTGACCCCCTCTACGCTCTCTGCTGTGGCCAATTTAATGCCTGTGTGGGGGCTCCTTTCCCCTTTCTGCAGAATCACCCTCACCTTGTTACTGGAATCAGCTATCTGCCACAAAGGGGCAGTGTAGGTCTGTTGGTCAGCATGTTATGCTACCTTGAAAACCAGGAAAAATGTGACTTGAGTTTGAAGGCAGTATCAGAAGTTTTATTCATCTGGTCAGAGGGATGTCAGACAGTGTAATCACTCCAAAGAACTGACATAACATACAATAAAGTGCAAAGCATTTTATCTCCTTTTGCAGTCATTCAGATGACCTGATCCCTCCTCTGATTGGCTCAAGAATGGTCAAGCTAGGATCCGAGCTATCATCGGCTGGGGACTCTCTGTGATGTCAGAGGTGGATGGAGTTTGTTGCAAGAAAAATGGAGAACTGCTGGGGCCATTAGAAGATCCCACCAGGAAAAAGGGCAAAACTTGGGAAATGGCATATATACACAACACAATTCAGATTTCATTGAGGTGCATCTTCAATCTGATATTTTTGAAACATCTTGGATGGCTTTCTCGGAACCTTAGCTTGATTGCATCTCTAAAGTGGACTTGCTTCCTTTAAGGAGTTCCCACTCAGCAGGATATCTGGCTGGTTTTCTGGATGTTCAATCCACCCTCCAGTTTTGCAACTACATATATTATATAGTTCAGGTTTATTTGGATGCCTGGAAATATGTGTATGGTTGCACCCCAGTTTTTGTGCATACATATGTGAGTCTTCTCCCCCATTTGTTTATTAATAATGTATAACCTGAATCTAGACACAAGAGCTCCAAAGTATTTTGTCAAGGCAAATCTCTATAAAGGGTATAGGGGGCATTGTCTTCTTTGGATGTACGTTGCCTCTGTTTCCTGCCAAGCCAGTTTAAGGCTTGGTAAATGATTAGATTAATCCCCCCAGGAATGTTTGGGACTGGGCTGGGGCTTGAAACCCAGGTAAGATCTGTAAAAATATGTTGTACATTTATAATTATTATTGGAGGGGGGTTGATTTTCCAATAACAACCTTATCTATGAATCATATCAAAATCCATGATTTGGGTCCAAAAATCTGCCTTCAATTATACATGAGTTCAGTATAGATATGAGTATATACATTAGATTAAATAATGCATTGGATTGACTTAAGTGGGTGTAGAGAAGTACAGTATGCACATTTTGAGCATTCTTGCCACCCTTTGTTATTTCAAGAACCAGTGTATCATATATCAGCAGAAAACAACTTTGATTATTAGGGCAATATATTATAATTAAATGCTATCACTGTAATATGTCATTCTCTTCGTATTCTAAAAAGTGTACATTCAGGAATTACAATAGCCAGTCTTACCTTTGATTAAGACAGTATGCTGGTTCCTGATACAGAATATTCCCACTTGCAGTAACAAAGGCTACAGAAACATGAGCTTTTGGTCCATATTTTATCATGATGCCTAAATTCAGCAGAAACTAATGCTTTTTGGCTTGTTTTTCTGGCTTGCTATGGGAGATACATCCCTGAGCATTGGCTTCTGGTGGCTTCTGACATCTTGAGGAACAAACCATGGACCAAATGTCTACAAATATTTTAGCTGCTCTTTTCCCAAGCAATGCAGATGTGAACCAAAACTTTCTGGGGTCTTCTGAGGAATCAAAATATTCAAGGGCAAGCTACATAAACTGAATCAGCAAAACCTCAAGTAGAAACATGCTATTGAGTTTGGAACAAAGCAAAACTGAAAATGTAATTTTGCTGTGGGTTTTACATGTGCCCATTTGAGACATAAGCCAGCAATTTTGAAAGCACACATCATGCCTAAAAATGTGTACTAGCTAGTGCTTCATGTATTAATTGGTGAGAAAACACATAAATATTTGGAGAATAATGCTCCAAGGGTTATCAGTGGCTGTGCTTCAAACTGGAAGTAGGTTCTCAAGTGGAGTTCCTCAAGGTTCTGTCCTAGGGCCATTACTCTTCAACAGTTTTATCAACAACTTAGATGATGTGGTGGAGGGAAGGGATCCTTATCAAGGTTGTAGGTGACACAAAACTAGGAGAGAAAGATGACATGTTGGAAGATAGGAACAGAATTCAGAAGGATGCAATAGTCCACAAAACCCACATGCACAGGCATAGGATTTGGAGGAGTGGGGTATATGGCTCAGCAATACTACATAGGAAAAGGACCTTGGGAGTACTGTTGATCATAAATCAGCAGTGTGATGCTGTAGCAAAATAAGAAGTTGGCTATAGAGTTGTTGACCATAGAGTTGCTCTGGAGGTATTGTACTAGATATTCCTTGAGAGCACTCAGTAATCAGTTTAGTGAATAATCAAACCTGCATAAGTTAGATCAGCAAACGTGGACTCCAGTTAATCACAGTTTTATATTAATAAATTTTGATGTGTATTTGGACTGATATGATCAGCTATCAGGATGCTAAAGGTAAAAACAATGCGAAAAATAATATTTTTCAGTATTTATAAATAGCAAAACAACTATGAATTTGATAACAATTTGGCTGGATAGTAGTTGTTGTAATCTGAGCTAGTAAAGAGTTTAAGAAGAGTTGGATCTTATTTATTTATTCAGTCAGTGAGCCATTTAGTCATCAGTACATATGTGAAGAATTACAGTGCAGTGCATGCATATGTGAGCAGATATGCTAATATGGGATGTTGTTTCATGTTGGAAAAAGAAGGCTGTATTTGATAAATGTTAGTGATTGAAACTTGTTGTTTATGGGTCTTATATAGTGCATTTTAGATCAAGAAAGGAAGGTTAAATGCTGTTATTTGTATCAATAACATCCAATGTCATCTGATTCTCACACATCTGAATTTTGTTTTTATCCACTTTCATGTAGTTGCAAATATCAGTGTATGCCAAGCTATAGTGATTGCAGCTGCAAAACTCTGGTCATCATAGATTGGGTCGGACAAAGTGCAACCTCCTGAGGCTTTTGAACTGCAAATGTCATCAACCCTGGATAGTATAGCCAGTGGTGAAAAATGTTGGGATTTCCAGTCCAACAGATGGAGTGGTGCAATTTCTCCATCCTGTCTTAGACAAACATTAGAGGTTCATCTACATGGTAGAATTAACCCTTAGTTTGACAATACTATAACTGCCATGACTCAGTGTTATGGATCATGGGAGTTGTAGTTTTACCATGTCTTTAGCCTTCACTGCCAAAGAGTGCTGGTGTTGCACCAAACTATAAAATCCCAGAATTTAATAACACTGAGCAATACTCCTGGGTGATGGAAATGTCTTGCTCTTGGATACAAAGCTGTTAATCATGTCTTTCCCATCATTTGCCTGCCACTCAGTATAGAACAGTCGAACATGCATAGTTCCAGACATTGTATTTCCCAGCATTCTTCATGATGGGCATGTCCCTTGATGACCAATCGTATGAACCTGGATCAGTATATTATAGGAAAAAGTTACAGTTGTTTAGAGTCACAACTAGTTGCTGTATAATAATAAATGAGGGAGACACTTTACGTTTGCTAGACAATATGGTGGTCATCTCGAATATCCCCTACTTTTCCTCACTGTAGCACTTGTAAACATAATGATGTGTGGATTCTAAATCATGTGGAACAGTATTGTATCTAATATTGTACAATCAATTTTCCATGGAATTCACAAATCGTACCAAATGTTCCCTCCTTTTGTTACCAACAGGTGGTCCTATACAGCCTGTTCTTGAACTGCATCATTATAATGGCTGGAGGAAGCAAGATTGAGCGAAAAGAGAATTCATTTCACCATTCTTCCAATTCATTGTTTGAGACATTTCATCTGGGAGTGCAAAAGTGAGCTAATAATAATAATAATAATAATAATAATAATAATAATAATAATAATAAAAACTTTATTTATACCCCGCCACCATCTCCCCAATGGGGACTCGGGGCGGCTTACATGGGGCCACGCCCAAAACAATACAATATAAACAGCATATAAAAGAACAGCACAACACAATACAATAAACAATACAGTAAATAATATCCATTAAAAAATAAAACAAGGAGACAATAAAAACAAGGGCAGACCACATGAACATTAAGTTAAAACTCGGGGTGAGAAAGACATAAAAATAAAAACCACAGCGAACAGGGTCATAAGGGAGTGGGGTATTCTGGAGGATAGATATTAGGGGGAGCAACGGCTAAAATGTTAATGCAGTGGGAGTACCCTCTGAGATACTTGCAGATAATTCCTTCTCCTGGTTTCTGCCAAGTGTGGAATAGTTATCCAAAAAGGTCGGAACCTGTGGCATTTCTCATGGTTTCTTTACAATGGTCAGGTAGTAGCTGTTGATGTTACTGGGACTATGATTGCAGTTCATAATTTTTATTAATACATCAATGTTAATTCCTACCCATTTTCAGTGCTTACAAATTCCCCTAATTCCCACCAGAACCCAAAAGGGGCTGCGGCCAAACACCTTCTGTGATATCCAGAACCGGTCTTTTTTCTCTTATTTTTTAAAATGCAGAGTCCAAGCTATACAGCAGTGGTTCTCAACCTGTGGGTCCCCAGGTGTTTTGGTCTACAACTCCCATAAACCCCAGCCAGTTTACCAGGTTGAGGACCACTGCTGTGCAGGATATGCGTGGTTTCTTTGCAAGGCAAAGAGCCCACTGGACAAATCATCAGGAATGATGTGAGTGGAAATTTTGGAAATGTTTAAGAGCTGCACCTGGTTACAACTGATTCAGATTTGTTAGAAAATATTCCTCTTTCGTTTCTTAGTAATACTACCAAGCGTCTCCCATCCCTATTTCTGTGAATTAAGGATTAAGATCTCTTAATCACAAAAATTTTAATGCCCCTGAGTATATGCAGACAATTTTCTGTATCACTGAATTGCTGTAAATTCTCTGTCTCCCTATCAAGAGGTATGATTGCCAAGAACATCAGTAGGTAAAGGTTTTCCCCAACGTTAAGTTCAATTATGTCCGACTCTGGGGGTTGGTGCTCATCTCCATTTCTAAGCCGAAGAACCGGCATTGTCCGTAGACACCTCCAAGGTGATGTGGCTGGCATGACTGCATGGAGCGCTGTTACCTTCCCACCAGAGCGGTACCTATTGATCTACTCACATTTGCATGTTTTCAAACTGCTAGGTTGGCAGAAGCTGGAGCTAACAGCGGGAGCTCACCCCACTCTCCGGATT
Source organism: Anolis carolinensis (assembly GCF_035594765.1). Classification (NCBI taxonomy): domain Eukaryota; kingdom Metazoa; phylum Chordata; class Lepidosauria; order Squamata; family Anolidae; genus Anolis; species Anolis carolinensis. Next base: position 20,804,405 of record NC_085841.1, on the reverse strand, counting down.
CAAACCGCTAACCTTTGGGTCAGTAAGTTCAGCAGCTCAGCGGTTTAACCTGCTGTGCCAGTGGGGGCTCGTAGAACAGTGGTAGAGCATGTGTTTATTTCAATGGGACTTACTTCTCCATAGATTTCTTTAAAAGACAAACCTCCAAAGATATAATTTGTATGTACTCTCTAGTATGAAAAAAAATCCCTCAAAGTGTGTGATCACTGAAGATGAACAGATTGGAAAGGGTGGAAGGAAGCAGAAAAGCCAAAATGGAAGGAAAAGGATAGACCAAGGAAAAATTTCCACTTGATTATTGAAATGTCCTGGGCTCTGTAAGCAATAATAAACATACTAAACAAATCCATAGGGATTCGGTTTTGAATAGACATAATGAGGGCATAGGTAAAGAATGGGTTATAATGGTTAATGACTTCTGACTAAAAACTCCATCCCCATCAAACCTCAAAATCTGTGACTCATTCAATGAGGGTGGCAGGAAAGCAGAGTAGTGGGGAAATGGAACGTATGAGGATATAGAGGGTGGATTGAAGAAAACGTTACACTTAATTATCTAAATACCTGGCAACAATGTGCGATAAACATATTAAATCGTTGAAAAGAGGTTCAGTGCAGGTCATCTCAAATAATACGGTAACATACAATATTATATATTATACTGTAATGTTTACAATATACAGAATTATATGGGCCGGGTTTTAGCACAGCAGGTTAACCACCAGCTGCAACAAATCTTGCCAACTGGAAGGTTGGCGGTTCGAAGCCCAGCTCAGGGGTGAGCGCCTGACCTTCAGCCCAGGTTCCCGTTCTCTAGGGAAAGAGGTTGTTGGCGGGAAAACGAGACCCAATATAGGTGCCTGACGCGGGAGAATCTTTGCGGAGTCAACAGAGCTGTTTCAGGAGTGAGATCGTGTGTGGACTTCGTAACCCCAGTTCCTTGCTTCCCGGATCAAGAATTCAAGTACTGTCTTGCCTTGCTGTTAACCACGGACCATGTTCCAAGATTCACTGTTTGCCTTGTTCCTAGTCACGGACCTTGTTCCAAGATTCACTGTTTGCCTTGTTCCTAGTCACGGACCTTGTTAAAGAACCAAGATTATTTCCAGCCTTGTTGTCAAGCTTCCTTGGACTCCTAAGACTCTGGCATGTCCCCACACTATTGCTTGGCAATAGTGTGTGTTTCGGTATTGGATTTAAACTTTGAACTCTAATATCATTTATTGGACAATACATTTTTGGACTATTTTTGACCTCATTTGAAAGGTCTGCTTCTGAACTATATTCTTCACTTGTTTTTATTACTTTTATACATTTCCTTAATAAAGATATTAGATAGAGATTGGCCTCCGTGTATGGTTCTTGGTGCCCTGCTGCCAGGGGTCTGACATTTCTGAACATATTGAGAACTCCAATTTCCAGGCAACAGCTCATGGGCTATCCAGCCCAACCTCCTTCTATGTGGAGATTCACAATCAAAGCACTCATGACAGATAGCCATCCAGCTTCTGTTTAGCAACCTCCAGAGGAGACACCACCATGCTCTGAGCCAGCATATTCCACAGCTGAACATCTCTTATGGCAGGAAGTTTTTCCTAATGTTTAAGCAGAAAATCATTTCCTGCAATTTAAATCCATTGCTCCATATCATAGACTCTGGACGAGCAACAGAAAACAAGCTTAGATGTCTCAATATGACATCAGACAACTTTAGCCAATTTTGTTAGCCAATAACAAAATGTGCCCCCAGGATCAATACTGATAACATCTGTGTCATTCTCTATGAATTACATGGTCTGTCCTGAGTATAACATTTTTGATAACTAGTGAATTAATAACAACCTACCTAATTAAATCCAGTTTCTAACTTTTAACATTAATATTCAAACCTAATGTTCTAAGCTCTTGGACTTCCAGGCTGCTGCATAACTTGTAGTTGGCTAAAGATCCCTTCGGTCCTATTCGTTTTAATGCTCTGCAGATGGGATCCCTTTTTCCAAGGGGAATATTGATATCTTGCCATTTTTAGTTGTGGGGATTCATTGTTGGGTTGGAGACTGGCAGAAACACCTATACATCCATGCTGAGATATTAAAACATTCTAAAAACGAAAACTGCCTGGATGTACAGTTAAGAACTAGTGTCCGTATCATTGTAATCTTGTGCCCAATCTATGACCCTGGTGCTTTATATAAAAGGTGCATCAAGCAGAAAGGATCAAGTAGCAGGAATCCAAATGGTTTCATGTTTTCCAGACTACATACTTTATGTCCTAGGCCAAGAGCACAGATGGACCTGTTCCAGTGTAACACTGCATCTCTTAGAACTGTAATTATTACCCATTATTGTGTAGTGGAAAAAAAGGGAACACACTTGAGTCATTTGGACAGTCTTCAACCAGAAATCTGAGTCTCTACATCAAAGAGTTGTGCAGCTGTGAAGCATGAAAGGCAAGAGGTCCAAATTAGCAACAAGGTCACATCAAAGTTCAGATAATGCCCAGGGCGTGTGCAAAAGGAACCCCCTTGGGGACGGGGAAATCCACAAAGCGACTGCCATGGTGTCCAGACGATTCCTTCTGGGGGTGGGAAAGGGGGGAGATCCACCCCAACCCTTTATCCGATGTAAATCTGTGTTGTCAGTACCAGCCAAAGTCAACGGATTTTGACCGTATTCTCAAAAACAATTCCTCCACAGTTTAATAAACCCTGAATGTACTTTTTAACCCCTGTTCTTGCCAGGGTGGTGTGTGTGTGTTGTTTTATATTTGGAGGCGAGAGTTATCAGAACTATTTACATTTTTTCCTTATCTGAATGCTTTACAAGAAAATTGTTGTTTCTTTCTGCGTTCTCTCTCCCTCTGTCCCCCTGACTAAAGAGAGTGCCTCTGTACCATAGAGAAGGTAGCTATTCAGTCTGATGCTATGTGAAGAAACTATAGTCTAACCTGGCCGGCAAGGATTTCTGATAAAGCACAGTGGAGGCACTATCTGGGATATTATTGTTGTGTTTTATTATTATTTATAACCAACCTTTCTATCTTTAAAAACAAATGAAATATGTAAGACAGCAAATAATATGAGTGAACGTGACCAGAAATCAAGATACAATACAACAAACCAAAATTAAATGTGTCAGGAGGCGGAATTAATCATCCTACCAATGATTAATTGGCACCAGATGCTTTGCCGATAAAAACCCAGCCCAGGTCTTAGCAGCCTGGCAGAAGCCCCAAAGCTTAGGAAAGTTCAGTGTTTGTACTAGAGCAGGCATGGGCAAACTTCAGTCCTCCTGGTTTTTTTTTCTAACAGCTTAAGCGGCTGAGGGGGAAAAGGAAGGGGCCTGAGGCTGTTAGGAATTGTGGGAGTTGAAGTCCAAAACACCTGGAGGACTGAAGTTTGCCCATGCCTGGACTTGATGTTCAGAATCCTCAATGGACATTCTTCGTGGGAGGGGTGGGGTTCTGGGCAATCTAGTCCAAACAATATTTTTGACACTCTGAAGACCGGACAGGCTTCTACTATACCAATAGTTGACCTAGGAGCAATTAGAAAATCATTTATGACAATTGCTATTGATTTATTTTTACTTGTCTTTCTGAAGTTAATTATCTTCGAAGGGGTAGAAACAGGTACTCTCTAAATCAGTGGTTCCCAACCTTTTTTTTAAACCAGGGCCCACTTGACCAGGAGTCACTTTGACCAGGGACCACTCTCCATCATTCGTGCTAAAAGGGTTACAAATCAGTTTTTGGTTAACTTTATGCTTGGTTTGGTTATTTGGGGTGCTGATTCAGTAAACTGCATTGGATAGACCACATCAGCTCTAGTTTCTGATACAACACCTTAAATACTCTGACTCAGACACTATGTCAGCCCTGTTGGCTTGTCGCAAACTGCCCTTTTACATTTAAAGTTTCAACTATTTACTAATATTAGATCTATTAGTAAACATGTCCGAAATGTTTGATTTATTGTTTATGATTTGATCTGTTTGTTATGTTTACACTTGTATGTTTGGCATTGAATTTTTCTATTCTGTTGTAAACTGCTTTGAGTCCCCCTAGGGTGAGAAAAGCAGTATATAAATGCATTAAATAAATAATTTGATTTATTGTTTATGATTTGAACTGTTTGTTATGTTTTCACATGTATGTTTGGCATTGAATTTTTCCATTATGTTGTAAACCGCTTTGAGTCCCCCCAGGGTGAGAAAAGTGGTATATAAATGCAGGAAATAAATAAATAAATAAATAACAACATATGCCATCCAGTAGTCGCCATTAGCTCGCCCACGAAAAACCATATTTAATAATCCAGAGTTGAAGTGGTCTATTAAATGCAATGGTCAGCTCAGCAGAAAGGAGCAAAAATAAATAAATAAAGAGGAAGAAGGTTCGCAGACCAGATTTTTGTTCTCGTGGCCCATGGCTGGGCCGTGGCCCACAGGTCGAGTATCACTGCTCTAAATCAAGAGTGGGAAACCATTGATTTTTCACACATTTTGGACTACAGCCTTCAGAGTCTCTTACTATTTCTTATGATGGCTTGGGCTTTTTGGGTATTGTAGTTCAAGAATATCTGCTTTAACTTTAACTAAGAATATTGCTTTAACTATGCGGACCTTTGTTGACAGTGTGATGTCTCTGCTCTTCACTATTTTGTCAAGGTTGGCCATTGCTCTCCTCCCAAGAAGTAAACGTCTTCTGATTTCCTGGCTACAGTCTGCATCTGCAGTAATCTTCACACCTAGAAATACACAGTCTGTCACTGCCTCCATGTTTTCTCCATCTGTTTGCCAGTTATCAATCAGTCTGGTTGCCATAATTTTGGTGTTTTTTGATGTTAAACTGCAACCTAGCTTTTGCACTTTCCTCTTTCACTTTGGTTATGAGGCTCCTCAGCTCCTCCTCACTTTCAGCCATCAAAGTGGTGTCATCTGCATATCTAAGGTTGTTAATGTTTCTTCCAGCAATTTTAACTTCAGTCTTGGATTCATCATGCCCCAAACGTGATGGGGGAGGGGGTGAGAGTATACAGCCCTGCCGTACTCATTTCCTAATCTTGAACCAGTCTGTAGTTCCATTGTCTGTTCTTACTTTTGCTATTTGGTTGTTATACAGATTCCTCAGGAGACAGACAAGGTGACTTGGCATCCCCATACCACCACGAACTTGCTACAATTTATTATGATCCACATAATCAAAGGCTTTAGAATAGTCAATAAAACAGAAATAGATGTTTTGAAACTCTACCTTCCTCCATTATCCAGTGGATATTGGCAATTTGGTCTCTCGTTCCTCTGCCTTTTCTAAACCCAGCTTGTACATCTGTCAACTCTCGCTCCATGTATTGCTGGAGTCTACCTTGCCGGATCTTGAACATTACCTTCCACACGTGTGAAATAAATGCCACTGTCGAAAGTTTAACAACAGATGAATAGCTTTTTTGCCTCCTAAATTAGGCTGATGACACCTAGAAAACTGTGAGGTTGCCAGAAGACAGTTAAAAAAAACCTTTGTGCCAGCTTCAGTTCTGATACTGAATGCAAGCTCCTCTTTAGGGCTTGTGCTCAGAAACCCACTTTGTTTGCGATTCAGTGCTATGCTGCTCTTGTCTGACTGTTTCTTGATTTCTTGATGTGATGTTTATTATTATGTATTGTATTATTTTTAATTATGTTATGATATGCTGTTTTATATTTTATTATATTGTATTGCTTTGGGCATGGCCCCATGTTAGCCGCCCCGAGTCCCCGCTGGGGAGATGGTGGCGGGGTATAAATAAAGTTATTATTATTATTATTATTATTATTATTATTATTATTATTATTATTATGCCAAAAAATCCTAGTGTTGTGCCTGATATAAACCCACATTTTTCATTCTGCAAATCTTACAGCAGAAATAGGACAACACTGGGTGTCTAAAGATTAGTTGTAAACTCTTTGATCGTCTTTGTCACACAAACTTAACGTACATGGGAAAATGCTAAGGAGAATTGGTTTGCATGTTTCAGAAAAAAATGAGCCACTCAAACAAGTTTTTCTGAAAACATTGGTTATGACTGCAACACTGTATTTATCTTCTTTTTTAAAAAAAAGAAAAAGAAAGGAGTAGTAGTAGAAGAAAAATGGTTTTGCGGGAGCTTTTCCAGGATTCTGCCTTGGGGAATGGCCCCTGCCAGTTTTCCTTAATCATTAGGGCTTATGGGTGAATGTTTTCTGAAGAAGGCTCCAGCCATCTGGGCAGTATACGGACATTGTAATTATGCCGGTGTTTAAGGCAAACAAAAGACTTGCTGATCAGCAGTTTTTGTACAGGCTGCAGGTGGCTGGGTGGGTTTTTTTTTTAGAGGAATGTCACAATGTATGAAGGCAAGGGAGGGTGGAGGGGGAGAATGGGGGAATGACTCAGAAGTGCTTGGTCACTTGTGGTTTTTCGATCATGGTTTTGCTATGACTATTGGCATGTTTTTACTTTAACAAAAAAGCAGGTGTTTTGTGTGTTGGTGCAAAACAGTATTTTGTAACAGGGCTGCTACTGTTCATGCAACCTAAGGTTGCTTAGCTTGCCAAGGAGGCACGTTTCTTTTTTCTTTAAAAAATACATTGGGGTCATGAATGGTTTTTGGTAACTTTTCCTGCAATATCTGATAATATCTTGAAAATCATGGGTAACACTATTAGAGTTTGGAATATTTTGCCCAGGTCTATCTATTTAAGGATAGCAACAGGTGGCTACATAATTGAGATGATGTTTAAGACCTTTTTTTGAGCTTTTAGGAAAAGCTTTATGTGTTTATAAGCAGGTGGTTTGTCATTTTATAAACAGGTCTATAAGCTCTGTCACTTAGTTATGCGTTTATTGCCAACGTTGTTTGTAGATGCCTCCTAGGTCATGTAGTCAGCATGACTGCATGGAGCACCATTACCTTCTCGCCGAAACGGTACCTATTGATCTACTTCACATTTGCATGTTTTCGAACTGCTAGGTTGGCAGAAGCTGAGGCTAACAACGGGAGCTCACCCCATTCAATGGATTCAAACTGCCGACCTATTGGTCAGCAAGTTCTACAGCTTAGCGGTTTAACCCTTTGCCACAGCGGCCCCATGAATGACTGCTACTTGTTAATTGTTGTCAGGTCAACTTTGACTTATGGCAATCCTGTGAGTGAGAGACTTCTAAGTCACTCTTAGGTTTGGCAAACTCAAGTCTGCAGCTTCCTGGATTGAGACTATCCACCTGTAATGAAGTCTTTCTCTTTTCCTGTTGACTTTTAGCTTACCAAGCAGTATTATATTTTTCCGGTGTGTTGTGTGTTCTCATGATATGGCCAAAGTATGTGTCTCTGTTTAGACATCTTGGCTTCTCAGGAGAATTTGTTCTAAGATCCATTTATTCCCCCACACCACCCTACCCCACTATCCTCACAACAACTTGGAGATCAGGATATGAGTGGAGCAAAGTATTACACAGTGAGTTTTTCAACTCAAGAAAGATGAAAATCCGGATTTCTCAAATCCCAATTTAGTATTCCAAATTCTATGCCATAAATTAGGCAGAAGGTTAAAGCCCTTTTATTCAGGCAGGCTTTTAAAGAAAAAGGTTTTTAAGATTGTCAGGTGCTGCTGTGATTTTATATGCCTTTAAATGATGTTTAATAATATTTTAATACTTGTATATTTGTATATTTTAAGTTGTATGGCAATACTTTTAGTTGTGAGCTGCGTTGAGTTTCTGTATGAAGAGAAAATGCGGGATATAAATAAGCATAATAATAATAATAATAATAATAATAATAATAATAATAATAATATATGCTCGAATGCCACCTTACTGGGATCTGCACACATTATTCACCGATACATCACACAGTCCTAGACACACGGGAAGTGTCCAACGTGTGATCCAATACAACAACCAGCAGAGTGTCTGCTTTGGACTCATCTTGTTGAGTTTAAAATAGTAATAATAATAATAATAATAATAATAATAATAATAATAATAATAATAATATATGCTCTCACTCTGTGCCTTAGTAATGTACTGAAATATCCAACCTTATTCCCAGTCCCTCAGGCTGGATCTACACTGCTACACAATGCAGTTTGAACTGCATTATATGATCATTGTAGACCAGGGAACCTTATATCACGGCCCTCTGTCTGTCTGCGCCTCCAACACCCAGTATCCCTAGCCAGCTTGTTCAATGGTCAGGAATTCTGGGAGTTGGAGGCCCAAACAGCTGGAGTCGGAGTTTGAGGATGTGTGGTGTGGACATATATAATGTACCTTGAGCTGCATTGAACTGCATTAGATGGATATACACTGACATATAATGCAGTCCAAATTGCATTATTTGGCAGTGTAGATTCCGCCCAAGTAATGTCCATTGCTATCATTCCCTGCTAAAGTGCCTGTTTTCCATTTTAATCATCAGTGGGATTTAGCACCTTAGCAGCAGCTTTTCTTTTTGGTTAGACCTCCTCCTGCTCTCTCCTCCTTCCTGCCACGTTTTTTGTCTATATATCATGATCTCTATGCAGATCAACACACCTGGAATTTTTACTCAGACCAGATGACAGCAGAAAAAGAGGACCAGACTTAATGTTTTGGTGACTTAGGTGAAGGCTAAAATAGTGCATCCATCCATTCCACGATGAAGAAAAGTCAGACACCTATCTGACTTGCAACCAGACAGCACCCTCCATTAGCTGGGGCGGCAAACTAGCTTAATGTAGGCAGGACAGGGCTGTGGGAAACATACAGCTCTCTCCTCCAACACTTCAGTGCCACTTCTGAAACTTTCTTCTGAGCGAACTTCCTCAGTTTACCTAACAGTAGGGCTGGCTCTTGCGAGGAGTATGAAAACATGGCAAAATTTCCTCAGCTCAGCCTGGAATGAACTTTGCATTCATCAGGTTGCCACATGTCTGTTGCAGAGCGCATGATCTGCATGCAAAACGTCTCAGGTATAATCCCTTCCACCTCCAGCTTTTTAAATACACCATATGGTGTACTCTAGGCCTGGGTTCTCTGCCTGAGTATCTAGGAAGCTTTTATCAGTCAGTGTGGATACTAATGGCTTAGAAGGACCAATATCCTGACCTGGTCCAACATTTCTTCTATGTTTCAGCAAAATCACTAACTTTTCAAGAGCTCTCCCAGTTTGTTAAGATGGTGCACATGGACTTATACTTTCCACAATCTCTCCAATCATTATGATGACTGGCTATATTAGGATTCTAGGCATTGTAATTGAAAGAGTACCGTATATACTCCAGTATAAGCTGACCCAAATATGAGCTGAGGCACCTAATTTTACCACAAAAAACTGAGAAAACATTGACTCCAGTATAAGTCGAGGGTGGTAAATTTCAGAAATAAAAATAGATAGCAATAAAATTACATTAATTGAGGCATCAGTAGGTTAAATGTTATTGAATATTTACATACAGCTCAAATTTAAGATAAGACTGTCCAACTCTGATCAAATCATTTTTCTCATCTTCTTCAATGTAAATGTGCTTATGTATCCTTTTAATAATAATAGGGTAAAATTATACATGTAATAATAATAATAAATACAGGAAAATAATACAAGTAGTAATAAACAGAGTAAAATAATAAATGTAATAATAATAATAATAATAATAATAAGATCAGAGTGAAATAATAAATGTATTAATAATAATAAAAATAGAGTAAAATAAATGTAATAGTAGCAACAATAATAGAGAAAAATAATAAATGTAATAATACCAATAATAATAGAGAAAAATAATAAATGTACCATATATTCTCGAGTATAAGCTGACCCAAATATAAGCCAACCAGGATCCTCACCCGAGTATAAGCCGAGGAGGGCTTTTTCAGTCTTAAAAAAAGGGCTGAAAAACTAGTCTTATACTCGAGTATATACAGTAACTTTCCCAGGCTCTGCTCTGTTTGACACTCCTTCTCTGTGCATTAAATCTTGTACATTCTTATTTTAAGATTACAAGACAGAGGACAACTTTCAGTAAGTAATTATTCTGAATTAGTTATACAGCTGAGCTTTTATGAATGGGACAAATTTGTAATCCACATGAAGTGATAAGGAACCTTATTACTAGCTGAAGAAAGGAAGGAAGAGCTTGGTTGTATTAAGGAGTCACTATGATATAATATTTTGAGTGCTGGACTAGGAGTCTAGAAAACCTGAATAGGGTGCCATAAACCATCAATCAAAATTGACTTGAAGGCACATAACAACAAATGGTAAACATCAGCCTTTGGCCCTAATGGAAAACTGAGGCCCAGGTAACTGTTTGAGGATTCCCTGCGCTGACATCATGCTGTCAGCCCACATACAGTCAAGCAGATGAAAAGGTTATTTTTATTCAGCAGGGTGTGTTAAGTTAGGATTTCCAAATCAGGATTGTCCCAGGCAATGAGATTTCTAGACCAAATCCGAGACTTCTTTGGTGATGTCCTGGGTGCAAAACAATGTTGCTTACAACATATTGTTCAGTTACATAAACATTTAGATAGAACCTATTTTCCCAGTTGAAGATTAAATGTCTTCAACTGGGAAATATACTGCAATGTTGATTTAAATCTGTAGTTTGCAAAATGCAGCAAATCACAGTCAGCTAGAAGGCTCTTTGCCTGATCAAGCCATGCAACTGTGTCTGGAACTGATCCCATGAAAACTAGAGAATTTACTTAGAAAATGGTCTTTTGCCTGAAGGTGACCACAGATATTGCTTTGGGATATGGCAACCATATGTATAAAGGAAAGGCACAAAGCACATGGAGCTTCCAACCAGAAGCAGTTAGAGGGTAAATTTCATTATGGAGGAGAACCTTCACCCACATCATGTTATCTGTTCTGTCAGATATTCAGAGGAGACCCATCTGTGAATACTGTCAGTAGAGAAATAAACTGTCCCTCTATCCAGGAGGGGATGTCCACTTTTATGGTAACTGATTTTGACACGCCTTCCCAAAGAAGATATGTTTTTTTGGAATCACATTAAATTGTTCCAATGCCAGTACCCTCTTAGGCATTTTAAATTATTTTGTTTTTTAAAATATTGTCCTTTTTGTTGGTTTGCTGATTCCAATATTATAAACTCTTCTTGGTTCATAGTGTTTTTAAATTGTATTTTCATCTCAAAGTATTATGTACACCAACCCGGTAGATGAATGGTGGTTTATATATTGTATAACCCCTGTATCTGTGGAATTGATCTCTCAAGTTTCATTGATCTGCCTTCTGGCAAAATATGTCCTTTCTAGAAATTTTGTAGGTCTCTAAGTGCAATTCTATGGTATTCTTGGGCCAGAAGTCCTTCATTTCATTTTATTATTTGCTATTTCATAGTTCCAAATAGGGTGCAGGAACATTTCTGTTGTGGATATGGGGTTGTACTGTATTTATAAATAATAAACAAACAAACAAAAAAATAAACAAACAAATAAATAAATCTAATCCTGTAACACCACTGGATTAACTATACTGTTAGCTGGTATTGCACCACCTGACATCCTCCGGGAATTAGCAGCTAATAATGAAAGGACCAAGGCAGTGACATCTCCGGCTCATCCCCTGTTCGGATCCCAGCCAGCATGCCAATGCCTTAAATCAAGAAATAGTTTTCTAAGATCTACAGAGATACCTGCAGGAACACCTCAGCAAGTGAGAGTCCAAAAGTGGCAGGCTAAAACCCGGAACCTCAAGCTATGGCTGATATTGAATAAGTGAATCTCTCCTGGACACACAGAAGATTGGGTGACTTGGAAGGTGCTGAACAGACTGCACTCTGGCACCATGAGATGCAAAGCCAACCTTAAGAAATAGGGCCACAAAGTGGAGTCCATGACACGCGAGTGCGGAGAAGAGCAAACCACAGACCACCTATCATAATGCAGTCTGAGCCCTGCCACATGCACAATGGAGGACCTTCTTATAGCAACACCAGAGGCACTCCACGTGGCCAGCTACTGGTCAAAGGACATTTAGTATAATGCCAAGTTTTAAACTTTGCTTGTGTTTTTAAATACATTACAACTGTACCCATGGTTCGCTTCGGACACTATAAATAAAAAATAAATCTTCCTACTTTGGAATTATTTTAAAATGGGGAATTAGGCATTGTCTTTTCAAAGGCGTATTTTGTACAAAAGAAATTTCTTCCTGGTACCGTCTGGTTTTGAAAAGTTAAGTCATCGGGCAGGCATGCCGCTGGCTCCGTACCTTGTTGATTAACAGGTAATTTAATTGGCTCCGCAGATGTAGAACTGAAGGCTTGAAGGGATCTGAACAGCGGTGAATGGAGTTCCTTCCCAACTCTCCACAGGAGCCAAAGGAAGTCACCCTGCAGCACCCAGTCAGGTTGCCAACTCAGTCACAACGGCAAGTAAATACCCCCTTAATAAGCACACATACCTCACAAAATTAGATGTCTGGGGGTGAAAGGCAAGGAAGAGATCAAACAGTTAGTGTGCCCCGATTAGGCTCCAGGCCTGTAATTACAATCCTGCTGTTTCCATGGTTTCCTAATCGCACAGTGACTTCTCCGGTAGGGCTGGTCGGTCTGAGAGGAAGCCAGCCCGACGTTTGGAGCCAGGTGGCTTACGGGAGGCCCTTTCCTTCACGGTAGCCGTGCCTGTGCATCTTCAAAAAATATTTAATGGTTTGAGTGGCTTGTATGGTGAGCCTTGTCTTGGTTATACACAAAACCTCTTTGAAACATTTTGCATTGTTTTGGACGGCCGTATTAGCTTATATCTGAAACTACCATCAAAAATGGCCATTGGTCATACTGGCTGGGGGATTCCGGGAAAAGTAGTCCCTCAAAAGTAGCTTGCCCATGCGTGCTTTGGATATAGAAATTTAGCATTCCTTATTTGGTATTCCAAATTCCAGAATACTCCAAAATTGTCCACACAGGTAGGTGAGGCAGTGGCACCACTGCTTTCTAATACTTCAATATACACAAAGTTCAGTTTCATGCACAAAATTATTAAAATATTGTATAAAACTACCTCCAGGTTATGTATATAAGGTGCATATGAAACAAGTGAATGTTGTATTTAGATTTTGGTCTCTGAGATATCTCATCATATATGCAAATACAGGTTTCCAGAATACAAAAAAAAATCCAAAATGCTTTTGGTCTCTGATATTTCAGATAAGGACTACTCAACCTGGATGAGAGATTCTAAGTACAGTAATCCAAAAAGGCCACATAGCAGAAATGGATTGGAGTGTTTTAGACCAACATGTGCAGAACAGGATACAGAACTAAATGACATTATTTACCCATAGGCTTGAACAATTATGCAAGTCAATTATGATAACAAGTGCAAAACAGAATCCAGGAATGATACATGAATGGCATAATTATATCTATCTGAACCAGCACTCTTGACAATAGGATCTCAGAATGTACATAATTGGACATTATTGGATATTAAAGCAATTCACTGTCATAGATACACCAAAATGAAGAAAAACTAATGCACCCCTTTCTCTTCCAAAGCATAGCTGTTTCTTCAGGTCTGAATCTGTTGCCATTGGCTAATGTGAATGTTTACCTTGCTGATTTGACTTAAAAATTTTGCCTCAAGGTACTAATCTAGGCATCTGTGTTGCATTTACTTGTAATTAGGATAACTCAAGAAATAATGGAGTAATCATATCATGCCATATCATAGACAATCACTTGTGGCCAAGTGTGATTGTCTTCCAAGAGTAGAGTCTTGGCAGTGGGTCTGTAAGTGACCATAGAGATCTATTCTGGATTCGCATGGTCTTTCACAAAGAAGACATAGGGCCCATCCAGACAGGCCTTAAAACTGAGATCTGTCTCGGTTTTACTGGCGGTATCATTTGGACCCCATGCTTTGGCCGAATTAAATAAAAACCTGTTAACACCCAGATCTTAGGTAACATCCAGGCCTTACCCAGCGTGCCTCATGTGTGGATTGAACCTGAGGACTACGTCATGCGATCCCTGGGCCCAATCCATACAGCTGAGTCAATTTTTCAGGCTTCATGACCCCGAAAAACTGAAAGGGTACCCACCCCTCCCCAAAACAACTCCTTAAAAGAAAGAAAAAACTTACCAGGCCAACATTATGGTCCTCCTCGGACCCTCCTGACGCAAGAAAATTACACACCAGGAGACCAGAGGAGCGGGTTGATCTGGCATGTTAACACCCCCCCCCCCCCCCGGGAAAGCTCAGGTTTTTTAGGGTGTGTGGGGACTTAAACGTTCTCTGAAGTGTGTTTTTAAACTCACTTCAGCGCGCTTTTAAGTGATGTGGCTTCTCCAAATGGTTGGAGCCGCATGATGTTCACAAATTTATCAGGAGATCTGATTTTCAAGAAGGATACAGAGAGCATTACGATTCACGATGTCGAAGGCCTTTGCAAGATCCATGAGTGCCATGTACACAGGTTGTTTTTTCCTTGCATTTTTTTTTGGAGCTGTCGTGCAGTGAAAATCATATCCACTGTTCATCTGGAGGAGGCAAGGAAATGATGCACCAGGAGACCGAGGGGGGTGGGTAATCTGGTATGTAGACTCTCCCAGTGAAAGCTCGAGATATCTGCAAAGTGTTGGTTTTCTTGTCTTTTTTGTCTACCAGATATTCTTCTCTGGTTCTTCTTTGGACCTCAGCTTATGTACCAGGATAAATCTTTTTCTTAGCAGCACACTTGTCTCTTTCCCATATTTGGAAGGCTTTTCTTATCAATTAAATGCTGTTGGATCTTGTCATCATTCTCATCTAATCAGTCTTGATGTTTCTTAGTTTGGTATCCAATGGTTTGTTAATAGGCTCTGATGAGAGATGTCTTCAGTTTTTTTCAATGTTCTTCAACATTGTCAGGGTGTTCCATAGGAAGAGGTTCCTTGAGTATGGTTTGAAGAAGGGCTAGTTTAGAGGGCTTTTGAAGGGCTTGGGTATTCATTTTACACTTTATCTTTCTTTCTTTATAGTCTACTTTATTTTGATGGCTATCATGGATTGAATTAGTTGGTAATCCATCCAGCAATCATCACCTCTTTTCATAGCTCTTGTGAGAAGTACATCACAGCGGTCTCTGGCATACATATTTACATAGTCTAAGAGGTACCAATGTTTTAACCAGGGGCGCTTCCATGATATCTTAAATTTATTTTTCTGGTGGAAGAGTGTGTTTGTGTTGTGTTCAGTACATTTGGTGAGAAGTAGAATGCCATTTGGGTTGCTGTTTACAACCTCATCTTTCCCTATAATCTAGCGGTACTCAACTTTGGGTCCCCAGATGTTTTGGCCTTCAACTCCCAGAAATCCTAACAGCTGGTGAATTGGCTGGGATTTCTGGGAGTTGTAGGCCAAAACACCTGGGGACCCACAGGTTGAGAACCACTGCTATAATCCCTGGTCATAGGTTGAAATCTCACCCAACTCCTGCATTAAAATAACTGAGGAGGATAATTTTGTCATCCTTAGGTACCCCAGAAGGGATGGTATCCAGCGGACAGTAGAATTTTTACTTGATGTCTTCATCAACATCTAGTGTTGGTGCATAGGCACTCATGATAGTTTTCTGCTAGTTTTTTGCAAGATTAATTTGGAGGAATGAGTCATTCATTAATGTACTTCAGACAGATGCTTCACCAAGTCATTTTTATAGCAAAGCCGACCCCATGTATTCATCATTCTTTTTCAGGCAGTCCCTTCCAAAAGAGGGTGTAGCCTAATTTTTCTTCCTTCGCCTGTCCCTCTCCTGCTTTTCAGGTTTATTGGAACGTTAAGGAGCCTTGCAATAATAGCACTCCTACATTCAGGATGTTAGTTGCCTGTGTTATCCAAGTGTCTGTTATGTTCCACATTCCAAAGTTCATGTGTCTTTTTTGTCTGTAAGGTGTTGACCCTTTTGGATTTGGCAGTCCAGTCAGGGATAAGTAAGAGGCAGACTATGTTTAGGGCACCATTTCTAGCCCTCTCCCTGTATCAGGTGAGCAGACTGGATCCTAAATAGGACTGCTCAGTCGTGGATACAGCTGCCGAACTGCTCAACTGCCTCAGGCCTTGAGTTAAAATGACTGAGTCCATACCCACTGCCCATATGCTGGTCCATAGCTATGGGCTTCCAGATTTCACAATCCTGTCCCCATTTGCCACTTGCTGATCGTCATGGGACTTTTGTTGGTTATGATTTGTCTTGCAAGATGCCTGTGTACAAATTTGTTTTATTTGTGATGATTGGTGCGCAGAAACCAATGCACAGTCTTCACAGAAAGAGGTTTTGATCCAATGGCACGATTAACACGACGACTGGTGGCCTCTTTCTGTTGTAGCCTTCGTCCGCAGGCACAGGTGTTGTAACATGTTATCATTTCTCTGCTCTGCCATTGAAGTCTTTGGATCATGCTTCATCTGGTTCTTCCCCTGTGATCTTGCCCCCATGCGATACCCTACTGAGAGTATATGACTCCTGATGACTTTGCTGACAGGTTCATGACAAAGTGATGATCCAGCAAGGAGTAATGGAGTAAACTTTCCTTCTAAATATGAAGGCCTTCTTAGTAGCGACTCCCTGGCTGTAGATTAGCAAGGAAAGCCTTTTGGTTAGACTTTCAAGAAATGATTGTATGCTGGTAAATTGTTTTTAGCTAGTAGCATTTTTTTTTACATCCATCACTTTACTCTCCCTGCTTTCATCTTGCAATTTAATCTCATTTTACTAAACTTATTATTTAATCAAGTTTTATTGTGTTTTAATTTATTTTAGTTAACTATTATAAGAGTTCTAGGATATTAATTAGTGTAATTGTCTATCTATCTTTGTTTTTGTCTTTTTATTCTTAATATGGCCAGTTGACAATACACAGATCTATCTATCTAGTAACATTTTTCTACATAGGTTCTTAAAAGTTTATTATTAAACACGATGGTGTTCTAATATTATTTGTATTTAATTACATTTTAATATTACTATACCAACTTTAGGGTGCTTTATGTTTTTGTACCAAAGATTACCTTGTTTTTACATGTAATTGTTACAGTCTCATTTTAGGCCACCTTGAGACTTAGTCCTGCTGGAAAGTTAAGAAGTTAATTAAATAAGTAAGACAGACTTGCTCATCTTTGCTTCAACACTTCTAGGGAATTATTCCAAGTGGGCTTTTAAACGCTTATCAGCTGAAGGCATTCCCAGCAGAAACTGCCTTCAGTCCATTGTTTTGATATGTGTCCGGAAAAAGAACAACAACCCTTGCTGTTTTTTAAAAATGGTTAACTTGCCGCATCTGAATGCGCCTCTTGACTTTTCAGGTGTTTAGTGGCTACGCAGGGGGTCTAGACACATGTGTGCTAAGTACAAATTATCAGCAGCATTGTGGAGTCAGTGATGAATGGCTTTTTGCAACAATAACCCGAAGAGCATTCATTCATTCTAGACGACAACCTGCGTTTTTCATTTACCCCCAGAAGAGCTTTGGTCTGCCTCCAGCCATCCACCACGAACCATAGTAAATAGTTCATAGCAGAAGTCAATAATTCAGGCTGATTGCCTACGTAACCTTAGCTTTGTGTATTGTTTTGGGTAACAAGACGGAAGAACCTGGGGAAGGGGGGGGGGTGAATGTTGTCTTTCACCTCCCCAGCAAGAAAGGACCAAAATTTATAGAACTCTTTAGTTTGTTGTGCCTCAATGAAACAATTGGGGGAAATCTTCCTGGTGAAAAGATCACATTGCACATTGCAATTCAAAAAGACTTCCTCAGACGGCCCCCATCTTTATTTTGTTGGAGAGCTTCTTGTAAGTGTATCCTAATCCCTTAAGAAATGTAAGTCTCTGGGTTGCGAGGCTTGGGCCAGGAGGGCAGAGATAGTTCATATTGATATTGATTTTTGCATTCGGTTCTTTTGTCCTTTTCTCCCACTGGCCTCTCTAATTGGCTGCCAGGGTCCCTTTGGAGATTGCTAATAGTGTGAAAGTGCATCTTCCCAAGATCTCACATTCAGCGGGAACTGAAAAGACAAAAGAGAGAAGGGAAAAAACCTCCTGGTAGGAGACAAAGCTTATTGGCATCCATTCTAAAACACACTTATTTTATTAGCTTCATGAATGCCCTTTCCAGATGTTAGTTTGAATGGGTCCTGGATTTTCATTACATTTCCACAAGCCATCAGTGTTTGCAAGTCTGATTATTAGATTAATGAATTCATGGTAGATTAAAAATGGCCCTGTTATTATGTCACTCATTGAAGCTCCACGTTGTCATAATTAATGAATTCTTCATGCAATACACATTTGAGCTGGTATTGTTCACAATTGTCCTTTGAAAATAGCGGATTTCAGTTGTTGCAAGGAGTCAGAAAGTTGATCCATGTCCAATGTGTCAGTTTTCAACTTTGCTTAAAAAAAAAAGGTTGAATGAAAGAAGCAAGGATAAAAATGGATAAATTTAGGCTTTTTTTTTCGTGTCAGGAGCAACTTGCGTCACTTCTGGAATGAGAGAATTGGCCGTCTGCAAGGACGTTGCCCAGGGGACGCCTGGATGTTTTGATGTTTTACCATCCTTGTGGGAGGCTTCTCTCATGTCCCCGCATGGAGCTGGAGCTGATAAAGGGAGCAGGAATGGTGAAAACAAGTCTTCTTTTTCACTCATGCAGACATATTCTCTGTTCCTTCTATCGCCAAACCATTATATCATACAGACACTAGCTTCCACCAATTGGTCTCCTTCTTTTTAAATGCACTGTGTGGAAGAGAGACAGATAGTAGTAATTCATGTCTGCTGAATCAATCGCTTAAATCAATGCTTCTCAAACTTTCTTGGGGCCTGGCTGTGGTTTCCCACCAATGTGCCAAGGAGCTGTGCCATTTTTTCTGCCCGCTGGATTAAATGCTTCCTTTCCTTTCCTTTCTTCCAGGAAGCTCTCAAGAACATGGTGCCAGATGATTCAAGGACCAGCATTAGGCCAGGTACCAATCTTTAGGTATCACTACCTTAAAGGGTTGAATTTTAGATATCCTCTCCAAAATTATTCTTACTTTTAGACCCTTAATGTGAGGCAGACCAGAGCTGTAGTTACAGGGAGCTGGGGAATTAGGGAGTAATCCTTCGAAATAAAAATTTTCACCTTCCCATGAGTTTCCTTCAGTCTCTGAATTCCTACCATTGCAGGGATTGGAAACAATCCCTAATTAACCTGACTATCTCATTGGCCAGAAGCAGGCCCACACTTCCTATTGAAATCCTGATAGGTTTATGTTGGTTAAAATTATTTTCATTTTTAAATATTGTATTGTTCTTTCATTGTTATTGTTGTTGTTTTGCACTACAATATATGATATGTGCAGTGTGCATAGGAATTTGTTCGGTTTTTTCCCCCCAAATGATAATTCGGCCCCTCAACAGTCTGAAGGATTGTGGACCGGCCCTCTGCTTTAAAAGTTTGAGGACCCCTGCTTTAGACGGACAGCCATGCTAGTCTATAGTGGAATGTAGCAAATCCAGTACCACTTACAGATGTTGAAAAAAATTGATTCTGTGGCCACTAGAGGGCAGGTTGTCTTTTCCACCAGTGAGTGAAAAATATGTTGTATCTGCATCCTCATCCTAGAAACAAATGCTTGGAAGTAAAATTTACCATTTCACTGATACTTCCTTCCAAGCAAATGTGCATAGACTTTGGAGCCAAAGAGTTATATGGCACCCAAAAGATCAACAACTTTATCTGAGGCAATGGGAATCTAACCTCCATCAGATTTATGGGGATTTTGTATATGCTTTCAAGTTGTCTGTTGACTTAGGGAGATCCTATGAATTCTGTTGGGTTTTCTTAGACAAGGAATATTCAGATGTGGTTTTGCCAGTTCCTTCCACTGAAATATAGCCTACAGTACCTAATACTCATTGGCAGTCCCCCGTCCATGTACTAACCAGGTCTGATCTTACCTAGCTTCCAAGATCCTAGAGGATCTGATGCCTTTATGATATTTATGCCCTTTTCAGTGCACAGGATAGAGGAGCACTATCTTGAGTTTTGTATCTTGAAATTTACTGAATACATTGAATATACAGGTTGAGATCATCATGTGTACTCCTTTGATGTAGTCAGAACACTCAGTACATGGCCAGAAGTCACACATTTACTCAGATGTATTTTCCTGGAATGCAATCTCTCTTTTATTTACGTGTTATGACAGAACATCATGACAAGATTTCCAAGTAGTGTGGGGACCTTTGCTGGCATCAGCAATGATACCCAGCAACAGCCAGGATCTCTCTGGAATGCCATGGCTGCTGCTGTAGCTACAAACAGCAAAACATGGTAAATGCCATCGTGGCAAAGAGCAGGAAAAACAGGGATGGTGGCACTGGCCCATGCACACAGCTGAACTAATTCAAATTAGAACCGGTCCAGATATTCACACCACACCAAAGTGTGGGGCTGCTCTGGAGCTTCAGGAAAGCTGAGGAGCTTTCCAGGATGATTAACACAAAATAAACTTGCATTAGTCGACTTTACCATGCACTGGAGGCTAGAAACCTGTGGATATTTAGATGTGATTTCTGGCCTGATTCACATATGTTGCCAGTATAGATGGACTCCTAGTGTACTACTTTCAAAACAAATAGTTTTAACAGAATTTGTAAAAATTTGTTGAAGATGTTTTGTAAACCATTGCTCCTTTACCTCTAACACTTGCGCCATGGGATAGGTAAAATCGGTGCAACCCCCACATAATAATGGAATAGCAATTTGATTTTTGTGCTAGAGCCTTTCTAGCAAGAAAAAAAATCCAGAGGAGAATAGCGGAGATGCTATTTATTATGGGTAATATTGTCCTGCAGAACAGTCATGCGAACTCATAACTTGGAAGAGTTGCTGTTTTGCACTATAGCTTTTAGAATCACTCATCCAGCATGGCCAATCCAAAAAAATTAGATTTTCTGAGCTCTGTGGAGCAAACAGCAATCGCAGATAGGTAGACCTTCATTTTAATACAACCTGTAACACAAACAGGTTCTGTACTTAGTTTGATATTTTTTTTCTCTCCCTAACTTGGTCTTCCCCTGCTTGAATCCTTCCAATTTTTCTTGAAAGTTTGCCAAGTTGGCCACAAAACAACTCACTGAGCTGTGTAAGGTTTCATGTTATAACAGACTGAAATAATTACAAAAAGGGACATTTTCCACCCATTTCTTCGTCTTTGGGATAGGAAAGAAGGAAAAGGCACCATGTCAGATGGAAGGCGATCCTTGCAGCCTCTGTAGGCACTTGTCAACTGGGCTGTTGTCACACGTGCAGATTTACAAGGCAGACCTAACCTTAGCAAAGCCTGGAAAGATTTAGCCATCAGCTTCGGGAGATCTGATACTCCAGTCTTAAGTGGCAACATGAATGTTTTTTGCAGTGACCTTAAAGGCCAGAAGGAACCCCAGATGGCACAGTGGGAGCTGGACCTGCAGCTGCCGTGATTTAGGGCAGGTCCACAGAAGTCAGTGGGGCACTTGAGATTTACAGCATTGACCAGGCTTCGCCCTTGGTATTTAAAAAGGTCAGTGCTTCTTTCTCTTCATAGGAAATGGCGCATCATTCATGGAACGAATGTACTGTACTAGTCTAAAGCAAAGAATAGCAGCGTTTTAAGCATGCACAGAACAAAGTAGCAAACCTGTAAGGTACTAGTGGTTTTACAAAACAAGTTATAAATGTTGCTAGCACTATATGCTTCTGAATCATAATAGTGAATGCCATTATAGGGAAAGCTAGAGTCTTGGGGTATTCCCATGTGTATATATTGTGCGCCTCCAAGTTGTTTCAGAGTTATGACACTCCTAAGACCAGGGGTCCCCAAACTAAGGCCCGGGGGCCGGATGCGGCCCTTCGAGGTCATTTACCTGGCCCCTGCCCTCAGTTTTATAATATAATATATTATATATACATATAATATTGATAATAATATTATAATGTAATACAATATAACACTAATAATAATAACATATAATAATATTAATTATATATTCTATATTACATATAATATTACTAATAATATTACAGTATAGTGGTATAGTTCAATATAGTAATATATAATGCTAATATTGTGCTATGCTAATAATATAATATATTGTATGTACATATAATTCGTAAGCCACTCTGAGTCCCCTTTGGGGTCAGAAGGGTGTGATACAAATGTAGTAAATAAATGCAGTAAATAATAAATAAATAAATAAATAAATTTTAGACTTAGGCTCACCCACAGTCTGAAATGACTTGAAGGCACACAACAACAACAACAACAACAACCCTAATTAACTTGACTATCTCATTGGCCAGAAGCAGGATCACACTTCCTATTGAAATCCTGATAAATGTATGTTGGTTAAAATTGTTTTTATTTTTAAATATTGTATTGTTCTTTCGTTGTTGTTGTTGTTGTTGTTGTTGTTGTTGTTTTTGCACTACAAATAAGACATGTGCAGTGTGCATCGGAATTTGTTTGTAATTTTTTTCAAATGATAATCCGGCCCCTCAACAGTCTGAAGGACTGTGGACCGGCCCTCGGCTTACAAAGTTTGAGGACCCCTGCCTAAGACAAATCTATCATGGTGTTGGCAAAATTTACTCAGAGGATGTTGGTCTTTGCTTTCCTCAGAAGCTAAGACATTGTGGATTTCCCAAGGGTCACCTTGTTGGTTTCCATGGCCAAGTGAGTACTCAAACCCTGGTCTCCAGAGGCCATTTCTTAAACTACTGTATCATGCTGACCCATATCCGCCTGCTTAATAAAAAGACATCAGGCGTTATCTGATTTAGTTGGCAGCTTTGTGCATGTTGACACCAGCAACATAGGGAAGTGTAGTTGTGAAGTTCTAGAAGCCAAATTGTGTTAGGAAAGGAGTTGAAAACCATGGCCTCAAAACAGCTTTCTCTGAAATATTACCTGTTTAAAGCATAATCATGTGGTAGATTGGGGATATTCAGTAATGTCAGTACACGGATGAGATGTTGATGTAGGAATAAGGGTTTTAATTAACAACAGACCCTTCAACTTTTGAGGATGCGGGTGAAACGTCAGAAGAGAATGCTTCTGGTACATGGCTGTACAGCCCAGAAAACACAACAATGCAGTGATTCTGGCCACGAAAACCTTTGACAACACAGTTTTAGATTAGTTAGGCTCTGGGGAGACCTTCCACACAGCCATATAACCCAGAATTTCAAGGCACATAATACACAATGTCTGCTTTGAACTGGGTTATCTCAGTCCACACTGTCATATAATCCAGGTGAATGTGGATTTTATACAACTGTGTGGAAGGGGCCTGGGGGAATTCTGAGGAAAATAAAACTTGTGCAAAAGTGACCAGTTCTGCTTGAATGTGTGTGGAACCAGACTCCTGACATGTTGCATTAAATCGTGGCAGAACAGCACATGTTTTAGGATCAGTGTTTTTTAATCTGTTTATTAATGACCTAAAGTTAGGAGTGAGTATGCAGGTTTGGTTCTACTGTACATTAAATGAGTGATTCACTGACTTAAGGAGCTGGGTATATTTAGCTAGGAGCAAACAAGTTTGAGAGGTGTCACGATAGCACATTTCATCTTTGAATATGTGAAGGGAGGCCATGTGAAGATGAAGCAAGCTCATTTTTGGCTTTTCCACAAACTGGAATATTGAAACAATGGATTCACATTACAAGAAAAGTGATTTAATCTAAACATTAGAACTTTTAAAAAACTGTCAGAGTTGTTCAGCAGTGGAACAGATTGCCTGAGGTGGTCGTGGATTATCCTTTGGAGGTTCTGAAATAGAAGTTGAAATTCAGGGATGTCTTCTTGCATGGCAGGGGGTTTGACTAGATGGCCCTTATGGTTGATTCTGTGGTACTATGCTTATGACAGTTTGAGTTGGCCGCAACCAAGAAAATGACCATGAGTTGTGGAGAATAGAATGATGAAAACCAGTGTGTAGTTACTGTTTAAAAAGCACAAAGCAAATTCTATACTGGGCATAACTAGAATAGGAATTGAAAATAAAGAGGCCAATATCATATTGTCCTTTTATAAAGTTGTGGTGTTACCAAATCTAGAATACTGTGCACACCTCTGGCCATTACATCTTACAAAAGAATATGAGAATGGTGGTAAAGTTGCAAAAAAGGGGCCACTAGGAGACCGGAAAAACTTCCCTTCAGGGAAAGGATACGACTTGTGTGCCTGATTAGACCCCACCCCCCTCAAAAAAAGGACAAATAAGAGAAATGCATGAATGTGAGACATGATAGAGACATGGAAAATTAGGTGTGGTATGAAGAAAGCAGGCAGGGCTTTTCTTCTCTCTCATAATATTAGAGCATGGGATCATTGACTGAAGGTAAACGAGGTGAGTGATGATTCAGGACAGATGTGATGATGTTCTTCATCCATCACATAATTAAATTGTGGAACTCAGTGCCATAAAATGTAATTACAACTGTTAACTTGGATAGCATGGAAAGAGGGATAGAGCCATCAATGACAACTAGTCAGGATGGCTATATTCTTCCAGTGTTTAAGGTAGTAGACTTCAGTGCGATGCATTGAAGCAATGTTTCTACGCCATCTACTCCGCTGAACTGAATGCCACATTGTCCAAATGCCCGATCACTGTCTCCCAAAGTAGTTGCTCTATTCCCAACTCAAGAATGGGAAACGTAATGTTGGTGGACAGGAAAAGTGATTTAAAGATGGGCTTAAAGCCAACCTTAAAAATTGTGGCATAAACACCGAGAACTGGGAAGCCCTGGCCCTTGAGTGCTCTAACTGGAGGTCAGCTGTGACCAGCAGTGCTGCAGAATTCGAAGAGGCACGAATGGAGGGCTTAAGGCAGAAACCTGCCAAGAGGAAGTCAAGCCAACCCTGACTGAGATCACCTTCCTCCTGGAAGCCAATGTCCTCATTGCAGAATAACATGCGGGTCAAGAATAGGGCTCCACAGCCACCAGAAAGACATTGGATGATCATCATCCTCGGGCTACGAGGGATCTCCTAAGGCAAAGTACTTCAATGTAGCAATTATTGGAGAGTGTGGTGTGGAAAATTATGTTGCACACATGTACTGGTGAGATTCCCATTGACAATTGGCCATTGGTGAACACAGATCTGGGCTAGGTAATCTAAACTTTAAATTCAGCAGGGTTCTTCTTAAATTCTTATGTTCTTAGACACGTATTAGACTAGATTAAATTTCAAGGTTTAGACTAGCATAGCTGGCTGGGGGCTTATTTGATTTTCAATCCAACACATCTGGAGGACACCAAGTTTGGGAGGATGAGCCCTTCAAGTTTGTTATGTGATAAAACAGGTAAGTCAGCTCTTCTTGGACGTGCTATAGGACATAGTACTGTCCTCCATCTCCCCAGAGCAGGATAGATAGAAGTAATTAATTTTAACATGCTGTTCAGTATTCCTGTCGCACTTTAATATGATTACAACTATTATGCTAGTTCTATATATATAGAACTAGTTATTATATAGGGAACTATATAATATCCTGAAAAGAGAAACTTCATTATTTCAGTTCTCTAGTGTAACATTGTTGTATCTGGCAACAGTGATCTTATCATCACCTGATCCTTTTAATTATACATGACAGGAATTGAACCTGGGACCTTCTGCATATAGATCACATATCCACTACTGACCAGTTCAACTTTTTGAAATCTAACAATATGATGTAAATATCAGTCACTATTATGGCCTCACTGACAAATAGTCAAGGAATAATACAAGAATTATTACATGAATCTGGTAGCTGTGATGGATTGGATGAGGGCCAACAAGCTGAGGCTTAATCCAGACAAGAATGATGTCTTCCTGGTCAGCTGCAAGGCCAATCGAGGTATAGGGTGGCAACCTGTGCTCAATGGGGTCACACTGAGGACGTGGGTCTGCAATGTGTGGTTCTCCTGGATTCATTGTTGATGCTTGAAGCTCAGGTGTTGGCAGTGGCCGGGAGGGCCTTTGTGCAGCTAAAACTTGTGCGCCAGCTGTGACCTTAACTCGAAAAGCCTGACTTGGCTATGGTGGTCCATGCCTTAGTTACATCCCAAATAGACTACTGTAATGTACTCTATGTGGGGCTGTCTTTGAAGACACCTTGGAAACTGTAGTTAATGCAAAGGTCAGCAGTCAGATTACTAATTGAGGCTAGCTTTAGGGAGCATACCACACCCCTTTTAAAGCAGCTCCACTGGCTTCCGACAAGTTTCTGGATCCAATTCAAAGAACAGGCTATTACTCATAAAGCTGTATACGCTTCGGGTCCAGTCTGTCTTCAAGACCGCATCTCATTCAATGAACTGATGCAAGTTTTGAGATCTGCCAGGGAGGCCCTTCTCACGGTCCCACCACCGTCTCAAGCACAGTTGGTGGGGACGAGAGAGAGGGCCTTCTCGGTGGTGGCCCCCCAGCTCTGGAATCCCCTCACTAGAGAGATTAGATTAGCCCCCACTGTCCAAGCCTTTCGGGATAGTTCAAAAACATGGTATTTTAGACAGGTCTTAGACCTTGTGTAATATATGGTCAAGCTTGAGGGTCTACCAATTTGCTTCACTTTGCACTTTGATCTGTTACTACAGATAGCCAGCTTTGCTCACCGGTTCTACTGTGGTTTAGGAATTTTGCAATTTTATTAGATGGATTCCATGTGTAATAAAGGTGTTGTTTTTTAATTTAAATTGTTGTTTTGTGTGTATGTATTATTTATTTATTTACTATACATACCACCTTTCTCACCCCCGGGGGGGGGGGGGACTCAAGGCGGTTTACAACATATTAATGGCAGAAATTCAGTGCCAACATGCATATAATGGAAAAAATAATAATAACTATACATTAACATATAGCTAGAAATTAAAATAGTGTACTGTTGTTTATATGTGGCACTTCAAAGTACTTCTGTGAGCCATCCCGAGTCCCTATGGGAAGATGGTGGTGGGGTACAAATAAAATGTATTATTATAATAAGTTAAACCAATGTGGTATAATTGTCTGAGTGTTACATCTCAAAGAGACCAGGGTTCAAATTCCCACTCAGTCATGGAAGCCCACTGGGTGACCACTCTCTCAGCAATGGAAAGCCGCTTCTGAATAAATCTGGCCATATGAGAAAGTCACCATAAGTCAGGGTTGACTTGCAGGCAGATAACTACATGATTATCTTGAGTTTCAAATGAATCTTAAAAATAGATGTTAACTCACAATGGCAAGTTTGGGGTTTAATTTTTCCAAATGGGATGCTGCTTTAATTTAAAAGCTACTGTATGCAGATTGTAAATTCTACAAGAAATTGCTTTTGATATACTATCACTGTGGGAAATTATGACCAGAAAGCAAAACCATTGCAGGTGCTCTGGGACTGGAAGAGTACAACTAAGCAGGGGAAAAAAGCCTCTGTGTCTGTATGACTGAGCATACATCAATTCACTGTCCAAAGAAAACATCATCCTTCCAGTTTGTCATGCATCTGTGAATAGGACTTAATTATTTTTATTTCTTGGATTACATCAATATTGCATTCCCTCTGGAATCACAAGGTCAGTAGATTTATGCACGGCTATCCTGTCTTTAGCCTTAACACTCATATATTATTTTGTCTGAAGAGCAGACAGTATGAAATCAAATACATCAGGGTGGCCAAAGTTCCTAAATTATAGAACTGCAAGCTAAAATGTATAAGACTTAGAGCCAGAAGATACCAAACACCCCCATATGTATACTAACTCACACTGTAGACCTCCCTTTTCTTCCCAAAACATTAGAGGACATACTCTTTGCTTTCCAAAACATCACTACATAATCTCTATGCTTACTGTTTTTCCCCCTGCAGAGACTGGAAAAGCTGATTTTTTGGATTACAACACCCTGGCTTTGCTAGTCATGGTAATAACTGCAGAATTCTGAGAGTTGTCTAAAATGTAATTTTCCAAGCTCTTCTTCTTTTTTTTTCATCTTCCTTAACAATCTTCTCTCCACATCTTTACTTTTTGTGGCCTTCCAAACTTTGCAGCAGCTTTATCCATTAATGCCTTTGTAGGCATAAGGAGAAACACAACTTTACTTTCTACACCTCCTTCCCCAGCTTTCCTTCTCTGAAAATGAATGCCATCACCTTTCTTTGTTATCTTATTCTACAGCAGGCACGGCCAAATTTCACCCCTCCAATTTTGTAGTCCAAAATACCTGGAGTTGGGGACTTTATGATCGGGATGAAGGAGGCA
Source organism: Anolis carolinensis (assembly GCF_035594765.1). NCBI lineage: Eukaryota > Metazoa > Chordata > Lepidosauria > Squamata > Anolidae > Anolis > Anolis carolinensis. The sequence goes on along the minus strand of NC_085841.1, from coordinate 20,776,141 downwards.
TACATGGAGGAGGAGATTATGGTTTTAACTGAAATGTGGGATTTTATTTTTGTTTTATCATGGTTTTATCTATTTTGTTTTCCTGATTGAAGGATTTTAATGTTCGTATTCTGTTTGCAAGCCGCCTTGGGTCCACGTTGCAGAGAAAGGCGGGATAGAAATATTCTAAATAAATATGCAGTTCAGCTCCCTGCCGTGAAGGAACATACCATCAGAGATAACTATTTTGAAACAGAAGGAGCAGAGACCATTAGATGGAATAAAAGGGGCCAGAGAGAAGAACTGAGAGTATGAGCTTTAGAAAAAAAAAATACATGTGTCTGAAGTCAGTTTTACCCAATATTATGGAACCATAAAGACGTAATGGATCTCAATTCCATAAATCTATAGGGCCTGCTATATGGTAGTTGGCTCTAGATTTTGGAGGAGCATTTCCCAATACAGAAAGTGGAAGGTGCTAGCCCATTGAGGCAGCATTAGCAACATTTCATCATATCAGTGTTCACTTTATGGCAAACTCTTCATATAAAACTTTTACTAACTCATTCTATCACACAATAAAAATCCAAGTTCAATTTTTACTGGAGAAATTTTCCAATTCTGCATATTTTAGAAAAAGTTTTCCTTTCCTATTAAAACATCTGTGGAGACTAGTACCAATCTTAAGGACTATGAATGTTCCTTACCATCCCCTAGCCTCTTCCCCTAGCTATTCTTTGTCAATGGTTGCACTCCCTCAATATTCTGCTACTTCCCTCTCTCTGCCATTATGCCACTAACAGGTTTTTCAGAGCAGCCTTCTCCAGTCAGATTGTTGGACTAAGACATCTTTGAGTTAAGAGTGATTTTAATGTGGATGGTTTTTTGCAAGGCACTTCCACTGGCAGTAGCACATAATTCTTTTGGAGTGAGAAAAGATCTTCTCTATGTTACTGATTCACTTTCTAGAAGAATCTTTCAGTGCATAATACCTAGATTTATTGAGCAGGTGGTCCTACTTTTTTGATATATGAGACACCTGGTCACAAAGCTACCGGAAGGTACGGTCTGTTGGCCTGTAATTGCTTGGGACAGAGACTGTGAATGGCTAGGAATGCTGCTCACCGTCCTAGTCCTGGAGCACACATAACTCATAGTATCATTTTTCCTTTTCAATGCAATCTTCAGAATCTGTCAACATACTTTGCCATAAAGAATTGTGCTCCTTTTTCTACATTTCTTTGGCCACTCTACAATTCTTCCTTCCTTCCTTCCTTCCTTCCTTCCTTCCTTCCTTCCTTCCTTCCTTCCTTCCTTCCTTCCTTCCTCTACAAACAACAGCACTTCATCTTCCCAGCTTCCAGTCCTCTTTTTCCTTTTCCTTACTGCAAGATGAGCAGAATGTGATAGGGCAGCTTTATGCTTATCTGTTGAAAAATCTGGAGTAAAACATAGAGGAAGGCACTTTAGGGAAGGCCAGGAAAAAGGCTGAAAATATGGGTTGGGAACAAGTTTTATGTAGCCATGCAAGAGACATATGAGTGTGAACATCCTTGGAATTAATAGATAGATTCAAGAGAATCTAGGATGAGTATCCTTTATGTGAACTGCTTGGGACCAAAGCATTTTAGATTTTTTAATATCTATATGTGCATATATAGTAGAGTCTTGCTTATCCAACATAAACGGGCTGGATAAGCAAAAATGTTGGATAATAAGGAAATATTAAGGAAAAGCCTATTAAATGCCAACTTACATTATGATTTTAGCACCAGAACATGTTTTACAACAAATCTGCCGCTTGTTTGGGAGCGTGGCTGCACTTGTGTTGTTGTTGGGCGTGTTGGCCCGCTGTGTGTTGCTGCCTAGAGAAACAGCTGTGGATTCAGGCGGGAGGCAGACTGTGTTGGATAATACAGAACATTGGATGAGCGAAGGTTGGATAAGCGAGACTCTATTGTGCTTACATAATGAGGTATGTTGAAATACCCACGTCTAAACACAAGATTCATTTATGTTTCCTATACAAGTTATACATATAATCTGAATGTAATTTTATACAATATTGTGTACACCGAACCATCAAAAAGCAAGAATGCCACTATCTCAGCTATCCATGTAGATAAATTTGGATTTTGGGGTATTTTATTTATTTATTTATTTACAGTATTTATATTCCGCCCTTCTCACCCCGAAGGGGACTCAGGGCGGATTACAATGAACACATATATGGCAAACATTCAATGCCAACAGACAAACAACATATAGTATAGTATAGACAGACACAGAGGCATTTAACATTTTTCCAGCTTCACGATTCTGGCCACAGGGGGAGCTGTTGCTTCTCCGTCCACTAGTGGCTGTACTTCCTCATTCCTTTCCTCATGTTTTGCTGGCAGTTTTATGGTGTTGTAAATTAGTTAAATTAGCCTCCCGCATAAAGCGTACCTAAATTTCCCTACTTGACAGATGCAACTGTCTTTCGGGGCTGCATAGGTCAACAGCAAGCCGGGCTATTTAATGGTCGGGGGCTTAACCCGACCCGGGCTTCGAACTCATGACCTCTCGGTCAGTAGTGATTTATTGCAGCTGGTTACTAGCCAGCTGCGCCACAGCCCGGCCCATCTCTTCAGACAAGAGATGCTCAACCTGTATATAAGGATTTTGTGCACGCCTTCAGGTATTCAGTATTTTTATGACAACCTCATGAATTTCATCAGGTTTTTTAAGGAAAAGAATACTAAAATGTCATTTTGCCAATTCCTTCTTCTGAAATATAGACTACAACACCTGGTATTCATTGGTAGTCTCCTATCCAAGTATTAGCTAGGGGTAAGCCTGCTTAACTTTCAAGATGAGACAGGTTCTACTGTTTTTGTAACTGTATAGTAGCTCAATACTTGCAACAACTGCAAGACCACATCATGAATTTCTAGTCTTCCTTCCATGTTTTGGAATGACCACAAACAGAATCTCACTAATAAAGCAAAGGCATCCTAGGAGCCAATTTTCAGTCCTGTGACCAGATCCAGAGTTTTATATATCTTTTGGATCATTAAGCACAGTACTTCTACCATATTCCTTGACTGGAAAAATGAAGTTGTTTTTATTTTTTATTTATTCTTATTTTTGATGAACTATAGCATGGAAGAACAAAGTTTTTACTTAGCCCATTTCCTTTAATCAGGGGTTGGCAAACATGAGTTTTGGCATTAGGGGAGGTCAGAAGCACTTACCTATGTTTTAAAATTGATCTATGCCCTTTCTCTTGCTGGCATCTTGCTCTACGTCTGGGGCCTATCATATACTACACTATTTTGGCTAAATATTCCACTCTAGCTCCCATAGCTATATTGTATGGAATCCTGGTATTTGCAATCCAATAGTAGTAGTAGTAGTAGTAGTAGTAGTAGTAGTAGTAGTAATTTATATATTACCCCCCTCTCCATTCAGGCTCAAAGGCAGAGCAGAACATAGTCAAATATATCTATAAAAGCACATATTAAAACATTGTTAAAATATACCCATAAAGCATATATTAAGACATACACATATTAAAATACAGGAGACAAAAGTCAAAACACAATAAACATAGAATGTGATTTTAAAATTCATAGTTAAAACTGACTGGGTAGGCCGGCCAGAAGAAATAGGTCTTCAGATGTGACAGCTCATTTAGCTATTGGAGCTCTTCCAATAGGTGATTCTTGAGTCATGAAGCAACTGATGAAAATGTCCTCTGAGTAATGGTTGCCAGTTGGCTCCTGGGTGGCTGGAGTAGCCTCTCCCCAGAGACCTCAATGGTGGCTTGTACGGGAGAAGGCGATCCTGTAGATAACGTCAACCCAAACCATGTAGGGAGGGGAATTTAGAATTATCAGCCAGAAAAATCTTTTACTGCACTAAATCAAAAATCCCAGAATTGCACATAATATTGCCCCATGGCAATTAAACTTAAATATAGAACCATTATAGTGTATTGTGACAGGGCCCTCCTAAGTTGAGGTTTGATCCAGTTCTTAAGATCAAATCTACAGAACCTATCTTGCTTGTAACTTGGAGACTTCCTGTACTTCCCTTTCCATTGAAGATTATCTAACCAGGAATGGCATCTAAGAAGCAACCTGTGACAACAACTTGTTCCCTCTCCTGTGTACCTGTGCTTATCTAACTTGAACTATTGCCCTCTTCTCAAGGAATTCCAATCCGGAAAACATCTATTTGTGTAAAGAGCTTTATAGAATTGTACTATTGAACTATAAGGCAGGTTCTGACTTAGGTAATAAGAGATAATGAGCCTAAGTCTGGTCTGTACAACTAGAAAAGCATTACCAGGTATGTACTCACAGCGTATGAGATCATACATGTGAGAAGGCTTTCTGAGAATACTCTCCTTTAAGGGATCTTTGGACCTGGCCAATCTTAAAGCAGATTAGACCTAATACCCCACATCCCACATGCTGTTGTCCAAAGGGTCAATTTACCAAGAACAGAAGAATCAAAACATACAGTGATTGCATTCGGAAACAGCAAATGTTCTAGTAGAGCTTCATAAATGACACTCAGTAACTGAGTACCAAAGTACTCAGTTGTTTAGTAACTCTGTGCTAAACAAACAGAGTCCTGTACAGCTGACTCAGAACGGTGGTATAGTAGAGTCCTGCTTATCCAACCTTTGCTCATCCAACGTTTTGTATTATCCAACGCAGTCCTTCTCCCACCCGGATACACAGCTGTTTATCTAGGCAGCAATTCTATGTTTATTTGTAGTCCATTTTTAGTAGTCAATAGTTTTGTAGTCAATTTTTTCAATGCATTGCGATGTTTTGGTGCTAAATTCATAAATACAATAATTACTACACAATGTTACCATGTATTGAACTGCATTTTTCTGTTGATCTGTTGTAAAACGTTATGTTTTGGTGCTTAGTTTGTAAAATCATAACATAATTTGACATTTAATAGACTTTTCCTTAATCCCTCCTTATTATCCAACATTTTTGCTTATCCAACGTTCTGCCCACTCGTTTATGTTGAATAAGCAAGACTCTAATGTATATGAATTCAAAGCATATAATTGAGAGGCTTCTAAAATCCAGGGTATTATAACACTCAACCTACCACAATTTCAGTTATGATTTTTGCTGATCTGATTATTTGTGGATTTGATTAGTATGTTCTCACTGGAAGCTGACCATAGAGCTACACTGGGGGACCTACAAATGTTTAGGGTTTGAAGCTGCAAGGCCATTTAATGCTAATCAAGGTGGCCAATTGCAACATTCACACTTGCCTCAAACAGACAAGAATTATTTCTCCCACCCTGGACTTTCCACAGATATATAAACTCCACTTGCCTAGTTTCCAACAGACCTTATAACCTCTGAGGATGCCTGCTGTAGATTAGAGCAAAATGTCAGGAGAGAATGCTTCTGGAACATGGCCATACAGCCCGGAAAAATCACAGAAACCCAGTCTTAGGGAAGTGTTATCTTTAGAAATCTCTAGGTCCACCAACTCTATGATTACTCTTCTGGTGGAATGTGATCACATCTAGAGATCCCTAGACAGCAGTTATCTCCATTAAACCAATAGTTTGTTTTTATTTGCATTTTCCCCAGTTTCGCAGGAGTTCTTTGCCACTAACCCATGACAGAATAAAGCCTGATATTATGACAGAAGCCTAGATTAGGATTGTAGGAAATGGCAGGAATTAGAGTTGAGTCCATAAAATAATAAGAATCTATTAGAATATGCTGCCTTGGAATGTGTTGGAAACTTTTTCTTTGGATGGACACTTTTATTATATACTAGCTTGGGTACCCAGCGATGGCTGGGTTATTTGACAAAGGCACATTTTGTTTTGGGATGTTTGGTAATATCAAATTGGTAATTTGTAATGCTATTTATTAGAAAAAAGCCAGTCTTTCCTTTTGTTATTTATGAATGCTCCCATTAGAAAATACATAAGGATCTGGGTGAACTACAACTTCCAAAATCATGGATCAATTGCCTCCAAACTCTGCCAGTATTCAAAGTTGGTCACATTGGGTCTGTGTGCCAAGTGTAGTCCAGATCCGTCATTGGTGGGGTTCAGAGGGCTCTCTGGATAAGGGTGAACTACAACTTCCATATTCCAAGGTAATTCACCTCCAAACCCTGCCTGTATTCCCAGTTGGCCATGTTAGGTCTGTGTTCCAAGTTTAGCCCAGATTCAACGTTGGCTGGGTTCAGTGGTCTCTGGATGTGGGTGAACTATAACTTCCAAAAATCAAGGTCAATTCTCCCCAAAACCCTGCAGTATGCTCAGTTGGTCATGGGGGTTCCTGCCAAGAAGCAGGAAAATCACATTCAAAGCACCCCCGGCAGATGGTCATCCAACCTCTGTTTGAAAGCCTCCAAAGAAGGAGCCTCCATCACACTCCGGGGCAGAGAGTTCCACTGCTGAACAGCTCCCACAGTGAGGAAGTTCTTCCCAATGTTCAGGTGGAATCTCCTTTCCTGTAGTTCCGTTGTTCCATATCCTACGTAGTCTCCAGGGCAGCAGAAAACAAGCTTGCTCCCTCCTCCCTGTGACTTCCCTTCATACATTTATACATTGCTATCATGTCTCCTCTCAACCTTCTCTTCTGCAGGCTAAACATGCCCAGCTCTTTCAGCTGCTGCTCATGTGGCCTGTTCTCTAGATCCTTGATCTTTTTAGTCACCTTTCTCTGGACACATTCTAGTTTGTCAACATCTCCCCTAAGTTGCAGTACCTAGAATTGGACACAGTATTCCAGGTGTGGTCTGACCAAGGCAGAATAGAGGGGTAGCATGACTTCCCTGAATCTACACACTAGACTCCTATTGATGCAGACCAAAATCCCATTGGCTTTTTTAGCTGCCATATCACATTATTGGCTCATGTTTAACGTTGTCCATGAGGACTCCAAGGTCTTTTTCACACGTACCTCTGTCGAACCAGCAGTATGTTTACCAGACCTGAAACTCCCGAAGTCTCCCCACAGAAAACACAGATAAGCAAAAATTAAAAAGAAGCCTATTCTTCTACATAAGCTATGCAGAAACATTTACCAATGAGAGCCCTTGCCTTCAAATAGCAGCATTTCTATTCAATGGAATGGGCCTTTATCATTTTAACTGACTGTTCTCATATAGTACAATTATTTTAAGTCTGCAAATAAATTGCAGCTTTTTCTTTCCTTTTTCTCTTTGCAGATCCATATTTACCTACTCGTATTAAAGAAGATTTATTAAAGTTGGAGATTAAATTTTCTACATAACCACATTCACATTGTACCGAAGGAGGATCACGCTGAGGTAAACAATAGACTTTTGTATTTTCTGTTTTGCTGTGTTTTGAAGACACACTTCTTCCTTGTGACATCTTAACTGTATTTAAAAATAATGACTATGTGCATGAATTTATCACAAACACCAGATGCCTCCCTTTGCCCTACCATTATATGGGCTGGTCTGTTGAGCAATACTGATGGGGCGATACCTGTCTTGGCATGGCTTATGATTTCTGTCCTTTTCTTGAACTTTGGCAATACTTGCATAAGGTATTCTGACAGTAATGTAGCACTTCACTTAATTTAATTGAGGAAATGTACTTAAATAAATTTTCAAAATGCATTTCAGGATGATATATTCTGTCTGTTATTGTTGTTTTCATAAATAATAAGAATGGAAATCATTTTTTTCAGATAGGAAAATAATCATAGGCTATTAATAATCCCAGAATAACAATTCTAGAATGTAGACTGAAAATACCTTTGCCAATTCAGAACTGGCAAAGCTGATAAGGAAAAGATTAAATCAACATAGCTAAGAAGATTACTTTGCATAGAGTGACAGATGGTAATGAGTGAGAACACATGATCATAGCTTGTAAAAAGTCAAGATATGAACTGAGCAAATATGATGCCAAAGCCATGTGAGTCAAATATTTATAACAGCATGGGTGATGGTACTTGTTGCGGTGTAGGCACAAGGGTTCTGCCCTTTTCTTGAACTTTGTCAACACTTGTTTAACTTGTCCTGTTAGTATTGCCTGGCTCTAGTGAACCGAACTGAACAGTTGCAACTCCAAAGCCTCCAACTGAGCAAAGTGTTTTAATACAGACCAGCTTAAAAAAATCAGAGGCATTTATATTTATTTTTATTGTATGTGTGTCAAAATTTGGAGGCTGTTTTTCCAACATGCAGCCTTTTGTTGAACATGATCCTGCATAATCAGTAATGTTGGCACATGAAACATGTTGCTTTATTAATGCAGTTCATCAAAGAAAAAAGTGTGTGTGGTGGTGTTTGTTTGCAGGAAGGCATGCTTTTTGTCTTATACCAAAGAAAATAAAAGCCGCCAAGACTGCCTGTAAAATCATTTCAATGTGGTAGATTATGTTAGGATTAAACATTTGGATCTGCTTGGAAAAATTCTGTTTTTTCCTCTTGCTATCCTTTATGGCAAGAGTGCTTGTTTCATGGGGTTTCATAGTGATGAACTTTTGTTCTTTCTGTTCTGATACTGACTGGATGTAGGCATAACACTTGTGACAAATGGAGAAGAGGTTCTTGGGCTTGGTCCTTGCTCTCCTTTCTGCTGTAGATCTGTCTCGGTTTATCTTATCAGCTTTCATAGTATCTTAAAATTGCACAAATGCTTGCCATGGCTGTTGTCGTGATGCCAATTTGGATTTCTGTCTTTAACTAGAGGTTAAAAAGGCTTCTTAACTGTAACAAACACATGTATAGGCTCAGTCATTAATCAGAATGGAGACTGCAGTCAAGAAGACTGGAACTTGGAAAGGCAGCTAGGAAGGAATTAGAAATGACTCTGAAGCATGAAGATATATCATTGGATACTAAAGTTAGGATTATCCATGCAGTCATATTTCCAGTTTTCGTGAAAGCTGGTGAAGAACTGATAGGAAGATAATCAGCCTGTTTGAAATGTGCTGGTGAAGAGTTCTATAGATAGCATGTACTGCTGAAAAGACAAATAAATTCATCCGGGAGCAAATCAAGCTTGAAATATCCCTCAAAGCAAATATGATTAAATTGGGTTTGTGATATTTTAGCCATCTCATGAGAAGGCACAACTCATTACAATAGATAATAATGCTTGGGAAGGTAGAAGGCAGAAGGAAAGGCCCCATTCCAGATGAATAGGCTCAATCAAGGTAGCTGCAACCCTGAATCTGCAAGACCTGAGTAGGGCTGTTGATAAGTTGATATGACAGCACTTAAGAACAAAAAACCCAAGATTATGGCAACCGGACAGATTGACGTTTACTTCTTGGGGGGAGAGCAATGACCAATCTCAATAAAATAGTGAAGAATAGAGACATCACACTGTCAACGAAGGCCCACATAGTTAAAGCAATGGTATTCCCCGTAGTAACCTATGGATGCGAGAGCTGGACCATAAGGAAGACTGAGCTAAGGAAGATAGACACTTTTTAACTGTGGTGTTGGAGGAAAATTCTGAGAGTGCCTTGGACCTCAAAAAGATACAACCAATCTCGATGTATTGACACTCTTAAGAAATAAATAAAAATTATATTGCAAAAAAAAATCCAACAAGTTCATACTCCAGGAAATAATGTCCGACTGCTCTCTGGAGGGAAGGATATTAGAGGCAAAGAGAAGTACTTTGGCCACATAATGAGAAGACAGGAAAGTTTGGAGAAGAGGATGATGCTGAGGAAAATGGAAGGAAAAAGGAAGAGGGGCTGTCCAAGGGCGAGATGGATGGAAGTTATCCTTGAAGTGACTGGCATGACCTTGAAGGAGCTGGGGGTGGCCACGGCCAACAGGGAGCTCTGGCGTGGGCTGGTCTATGAGGTCACAAAGAGTCAGAAGCGACTGAACGAATTAACAACAACAACAACAACAAAAGAACAACAAAAATGAAATACTAAACTATGTTTAAACTGACTAATGTTATAATTTGTGCTGAAAGAAAAGGGGTTGGGGCAAGAAGGTGTCACCCTACATCTTGTTATAGTCTCCAGATGTTAGAAAAGGATAGACTGATTTGTAGAGCTCAGCAACGTAAGAAGATCCTTATTGTGTACAGAAAAAAAGTTTAGCTAATTCAGCATTCAGAAAGCCAGAAAGGTGTAGTGGTTTAGACTAATGTTTGAACCCCAGTAAACCATGGAAAGAGAACTTTAAGCAAGTCACACTCTCAGCCTCAGGAAAGCAAAGGCAAATAACCTTTGGACAAATCTTGCTAAGAAAACCCCATGACAGTTTCATGCTAGGGTCCCTATAAGTCTAAAACAACTTGAATGGCAAAACAAGTTGCCTCAAGGAGCTCCACAAGCATTTAATGCCTTCTTGCTTATACTCTCAGCAGTTGATATACAGAAACATGCTATCACTGGTTATAAAGAGAATGTGCCCTGCATAGATAACCCCACCCTTAAAGGAATATTATTTATATTTCTTCTTTAAAGCTATCCAAGTTGGCAACTACCTTTGCTTTTTTGTAGTTTCAGATTCAACAGTTCTGAGTAAATGGGTGAAGAACTTTGTTTTATCTTATTTGCATCGCCTGCTATTCAGCTTCAATGGATAATTGATTTCTATTATTGTGAAAGGCCAAGTAAAGTTCTTCTTATCTATTCTCTCCACACCTGCTTAATTTTATGCACTTCTCATTTCTCCCTTTTACTCCTCCAATTTCTTTTAAGCTACTTAACCATCAGGTTAGCACGTTTCTGCCAGTAGCTCCAGGTGATGGTTAAAACCTGCCTTGGGACTGGGCAAGAAAAGCAGATCAACTCCAGTTTCACATTCAATCTGTTCTTAAAGAATCAAGCACATAGAAGTTTAGAAACAGCTGCTTGGAAATAAAATGAAGATATGCATTTAACTAGCTAGCACTTAAGAGGATCCGAAGAATAATTCAACAAAGCTGCTTTCAAAGGGAGGGAAAGAGTTCCAACCAGCAACTTCCTTGCACAAAGTAGGTCTGTCTTGCCTCCACTATCCACAAAATCTGATTCATGGACAAATGCAAATTGTGGGTTGGGCTGACTACTCCTTTGTGGATGTGCTTTTCAGTCACCTGTCGACTAATGGCAACTCCATGAATGTCATAAGCCAGTTCCTAGGTCTGAAAGATAGCCCTCAGCGCCTGGTATTTGTTGGTGGCTTTCCACCAACCAAGATCACTTGCTTTACTTTTGAGATCAGATGCAATCTGGTGCCTTTTGCATATTTAGACAGAAAATCCAACTGGCCTATCACTAGTCTTGGAAGAGTTGGACCTGTACTGATTTCTGGCAGGGTTTGATCTTGAAATATGCATAGCAATGCAAACTGGATTCTGGTTTTGTAGAAAACCAGTGTTTGAATCTGCTCAACCAAGGAAATCCACTGGATGGCCTTGGGCAAGTCACACTATTTCAGCCTCAAAGTAATGCAATGGCAATTCCCTCTGGCAAAAATCTTGCCAAGAAAACCTTATAATACCAGAATGGTGTAGTGTTTGGGCATTGGACTTAGGATTCTGGAAGACTAGTATTCGAATATCTGTTTAGCCGCAGAAACCTACTAGGAGATTTTTATCAAATCACACTCTCACAGCCACATTGGAAGGTGATGGCAAACTGCTTCTAAACAAATCTTGCCAAGAAAACTCTAGGATAAGGACACCAGCATGTTGTAGCAATTTTTGTGGTGGACTCAGACTTCTCGAGACCAGTTTTGAGTCCCTACTCAGCCATAGAAACCAATGAGGGCATCTTGAGCATGTCACACTTTCCCAGCCTCAAAAGAAGGCAATTTGAGTCTCCTCTGAAGAAATGTTGCCAAGAAAACCTCATGATGGGGTTGTCATAAGTTAGAAACTTGAAGGCACACAATAACTAATATGGTAATTCCCAGAATTGTCTTGAAGGAGTAGCTATTGGCCATGAGAGCTGGGAGGAATCTAGAGACTGCTATGCAAAAATGTAACTTCTCCAATCTCTACATATTTCACAACTGGGATAAATTTAGTAACATTTTAATAATATGGGGTCTTTCTTTGGAGGTCTTACTGAAAGGAAGAAAATAGTCTTGGATATTTATAATAAGGCATTTCATTGTGACTTTTTAAGTAGAAATGGGCAATAATAAAAATACTAATAAAATGTTGTTAGAAAATCAGTTAAGAGGCACAGGGTACCGCTAAATCTCAAAATAGTCATGGGCATGGAAGGAAAATAGGAATTGCAGAGAACTCCAGTCATGTCCCTCCACTACAGAAGATGCTGCAGGAATGCCTACACTTGAACTGTTTTCATTTTATTTTTGGAAGTCTCTGATGATGGGTCTTTATTAATCACCTGATTCATGTGAGGATTATGGTACACCACATCCTGGAAAACATTTGCAGCATATGCTGAGACAGGAGTTTGTGATGAGTCACATTCATTTTTTGGAGCATTCATAAAATAAAATAAAACGTATTCACCAACATTGCTAGCTTAAAATGTGAACTAATGGTAATCACCATGTTAAAAAATGAAACCTTGAATTTTCCATTTAAACTACATCTAATAAAATTTTAACATGTGTTGGGTGAAGACCTTTCCCCATTTAAGCTCACTGCCAATTTAGATGTTCCCCTTTGAAGAGAAGGAATTGTTGAACCGATCCCTTGCTAATGTCACTACTTCTTGCCTTTGCCAAAGGAAACAACCTCACTATCTCCTCCCTAGAGCTTGGTAATATTACTTATTTACATGTATACATCAGTTAGCAAGATAGATGTATTCCTGAACATTACATCTTTAACAGAAAATTTGGTACCAGATGCAGAAATGACATGGAAAAAATAAGAATTGGTTCATGCACAACAAAAATGGAGAGCAGTTTCAGTCAATGTTTTATTGAAACTAAACAATATCCATATCTGAAATGAGTCAACCAGGTTTGGTATGCTTTGAATAAGAAAATAAACACATTTTGAATTTTCTAGATACTTGAAAGTTTCTTTCAAAATACTTTTAGTGATGAGTTTTTGTTTCAGCCCTTCAGATTTCTTATTATTTTCATTTTTTTTAAATGTGTGAATATCTGGTGATATTCTTCCGTTTTTCTTCTGTTTTACTGCTTATGCATTTTCGGTGAAAATTCTTGATGCACCTGATTTTTATCTTGCCTGTTGTAGGCAGGTACACACAGCTAAAGAAAGATTAGATGCAATAGAATCCTTGCCTTTCCAAGATCAAGATTTATTGCCTTGTTATTTTTCCTTCTTTATCACCTTCCTAATGAGAATGATGTTTTCAATTATGTTGTGAATCACTTTCTATCCTATATTAGGAAGAAGGCAGGATAGAAATCAAAATAATATAAATACTGGCATAGTTAACAAAGCCTCTGACAGTGATGATCCTTACAAAAGTGTTTTTACTTATGCCTACCTCATTTTTTGTCTTATCTAAAAGTGCTTTAGCAGCATCTGCATTTTTGTTGTGCATTGGAATGTGACTCTGGAGACCAGGATTCAAATCTCCATTCAGTCATAGAAACCCAATGAATAACCTTGGGCAGGTCAGACTCAGAGGAAGGGAAAGGCCAACCCACTCTGAAAAATCTCACCAAGAATATGGAATATCATTGATAGCCACAAGCTGGCATCTTCCGTTGGTGCCAGAACAAAATAATCCCCCTTTTCTTGTTAATTGTATGGCTAGAAGGATGATTGAGAAGAACTGTAAGTTGTTACTTGCATTTCTCTCGGTCGAGTACTGAAAAATTGGAAGTGCCTTGGACAGATTGATACCCTTGTTACAAAGACAAATGTTTCTGATAACAAGTATTTTGTAGTAATTTTACTTTACCACAGACTGTCCCAACAATGTGTATGCGAGACAATTTTATTTCACCAATAAATGACACTAGAGTCTAAATAAGAGAATCATAACAAAATTGAAAACATCTTGTACACTGCTTCAGCTACATATGATTCTTGTGTTTATTTCCTTTAAGTATTGTGTGACAAAGGAATTCATCAGCTTTGGCTCATATTTTGTGTTCCTTCAGCTGCCATAGCATATGCCCTGGCTTCCTTGTTAGCCCACATATCAGTTATTTCCATCTTTGTTTATGCTTGACTTTGAAGATGTACACTTACTGAATTCTCTGATTAATCTCAGCTTTAGTTAAAATTAATTCCACTTGATAGTTACTCATTTCCTGTGTTGTATGTTTGCATTTCTTGAAAGACAACAAATTGTAATGGTTAGAATATAGGATGCTTCAAAGTGCTAGACCTAATGTACAACTCGAGGGAAAGTCTTCGTATCCCAGCTCAGCTATGGAAACCTGCTGGATGATTATTGACCTCTCAATGTGCAAGGAAGGCAATGCAAACCTCTTGGAATAAATATTACCAAGAAAACCCATTCATTCACCTTATGATCACCCAAAGTTGGAGATAACTTGAAATCACACAACCAGAGTAATCAAATTTTGATGATAGTAGTGATGATTGTGGTGTTCCTTCTATTAGCTAAGTGGTTCTCAACCTGTGGGTCCCCAAGTGTTTTGGCCTACAACTTTCAGAAATCCTAGCCAGTTTACCAGTTGTTAGGATTTCTGGGAGTTGAAGACCAAAACATCTGGGGACTCACAGGTTGAGAACCACTGTATTAGTTCCTTGCATTCTCCCAAAATCTGTTTCAGACTAGAGCAGTTGGGAAGTTAGAGCCAGCTGTTGTAAGGGAAATGAGGAATCGTTTCTTGCTGGTTGAAGTTTCTATATTTCCAAATACCCTTTCATGAACAGAAGGAACAGTTCCCTTTGCAGAAGGCCAACTTTATATCCAAGCCAACGTCTGCTGATGTTCTCTGAATGGACAGTTCAACCTCCAAGAATGATTCTGTGGTCAACTTCTAGCAGAGCTTTTTTTCCCCAGAAGTTGACCATGGAATTGTGTTGGAGGCCCAAGAGAGAGCTCTCCTTTAGTTATTTTCTAGGTTCTACAAATTGAGCTCATAGTAATCATAGAGTTGGAAGAGACTTCATGGGCCATCCAGTCCAACCCCCTTCCAAGAAGCAGGAAAATCACATTCAAAGCACCCCTGACAGATGGCCACCCAGCTTCTGCTTAAAAGCCTCCAAAGAAGGAGCCTCCACTACACTCCGGGGCAGAGAGTTCCACTGCTGAACAGCTCTCACATTTAGGACGTTCTTCCTAATGTTCAAGTGGAATCTCCTTTCCTGTAGTTTGAAGACATTGTTCCTCAACCTAGTCTCCAGGGCAGCAGAAAACAAGCTTGCTCCCTCCTCCCTATGACTTCCCCTCACATATTTATACATGGCCCTCATCATGTCTCCTCTCAGCCTTCTCTACTGCAGGTTAGACATGTCCAGCTCTTTAAACCACTCTTCATAGGGCCTGTTCTCCAGACCTTTGATTATTTTAATCGCCCTCCCCTGGACACATTCCAGCTTGTCAACATCTCCCATCAACTGCGGTGCCCAGAATTGGACACAATATTCCAGGTGTCGTCTGACCAAGGCAGAATCACAACTCTTAAAGGCCTATGGGAAACTGTTCCAGCATTGAGGGAGAGGGTGAGGAAAGGGGATAATTGAAGTATTTCCTGAGAAAACTTTTTGTAAATACATAATAGTTTTTTTTTAGTCAAAAAAATTGTTTTGCAGGTTTTGTTTTTTTGCCTACCTCTCACTTCAAGTAACCTTCGGCCATATGCTAATGGCTGTTTCTGATGTGTATTACTTTTTTACCTCATATATTAGTTCTTGTTGATAGTTTTCTCCAAGCAAGCCTGCTTGACCTCTGAAATTGTTGAGACAGGTCCTTCTCTCAGTCCCACCACCCTCAGTGACATTTTGGAGATGTGCAAGAGGGCGTTATCAGTGGTTGCTCCCAGGCGGTAACATTCAAAGACAGGACTAGGATGCCCTTATTGTTTTTGTCCATCCACAGTAAAAAATATTATTTTTTGTTCAGGCTGATTTTTGGCAATAGACTTATTGTTCAGGATGGGACTTTAGTAAAAGCATACTGTCTTTTCTTTTCTTTTTTGAAATGCTTTTGCATTCCTTTTATTGCTGTTGTCTTTTAATATCATTTAATTGGGTTCTAATATTCTAAATTTACATTTTTTTGAAAACCACCTTGAGCCTCAGTTCTGGGAGAAAGATATTATACATAGAAATGCAATCTTTATGAGGTTTGTTGTAACCCACTGTCACTGTACACACGATGAAGTGAAAGGATTTCATTTGTTCACTGCTGTTGTTTTATGTGTGTTTCCTGCAGGATCTTATTTATTCTGCCAAGGCTTTCAAACTAATTATACCTACAAATCCAGAGATTTATATATTTACATGAATTTCCATACCGATTTCTTAGAACAAAGGAGTTTTTGCTCTTTAAAATTAAGCACAGAGCTTTTATAAAAAAGAAAGAAATATAAAAATCAGTAGGCTTCATTAGCTTACTTCCTTGTATGTTTTACAGTTTGATTTCTACTGCTTAAACTTTTCTTTTTTTCCCCCAGCTTGATTTTGGAGTATGATTTGAGGGATTTATTTTTTTGTAGTGCAGTCAAATATGCCACATGAAGCTTAGCCACATATACTTCAGTCCTTTAGTATGTTTGGGAAAAGACTCGTGTTTTTAGATCCAGATTTTCTTGGCATCCATTTATCAAAGCACCTGCAAAAAAGAAAAAAAAACTCCACCAAACTTCAAGTCTATCTGGCTCAGCTACATGTGAACTGCCTACACTATGTCAAGTGCAATAAAGACAGAAATAAAAACAAAACTTTTATCAGCTAAGTGCTTGCACCAGAGTCAATCTAATTTAATTTACCTATGATTATAGAATCCTAGAGTTGAATGGAATCACAAGAGCCATTTTTTTAAAATTCAGACATCTTCCGTGAAGGAATATACTACTAAACTTCTCCCAAAAGATGCCCATCCAATTTCTGTTTAAAGACCTTCAAAGATGAAGAATCACCCACTTCCAAGGCAACCTGTTCCACTGTTGAACAGCTCTTACATTCAAGAAGTGTTCCTTGTTTTTAGGAGAAATTTCTTTTCCTGTCATTTGAATCCATTGGTTCAGGTTCTAATCTGTGGAACAGCAGAAAACAAACTTATTCTAGCTTCATTACAACACCTTTTAAATTTTGATTGAATCCCTCCAATTTTGTTTTGTTTCATTGAATTACGGAACAAGCTTCTACCTGATGTTTTGTTCATGCTGACAGATATGAACTTGCAACAGTGATAGAGTGTTGTCATGCATCAGGACAGAGGAAAAGGGTTGAAAGGGATGTCAAGTCTCATCAAGTCGAATCCCTGCAAATGCAGAAATCCACAGCTAGTGTTAATCTGAACTTTTTAAAGGTGTCTGATGAGGTAAGATCTGCCACCTTGATGGTGTTGTTCTGGTGATGAAGCCTAGAATTGCAATGGGCTTTTTTCTCACCCCATTAACCCATGCTCAGCTTCTGCTGCTACATACCCTACCTACTTTAAGTGTAGTATATTTCCTTCTTGGAATTCATTTTGTTAATTTTGGCCCAGTTTTTAGATAAGTTGGTGGTGAACCATATTCTGAAATCTTATTTCTCCTTCCTAGTTTGGTATCATTTACAAATTTGATATTTGGGTCATCCATCCGTCATCCAGATCTGTTATAAAGATGGGGAACAACTATAGAGCTGGGGATGAAATCTGCAACACCCCATGTGTCACTACTTAATCATCATCACCACCACCACCATAATCATTATCACCATTATTATCTTCTATTCAAACTTGTGTGGGAATATGTTGGGACCAAGAGAAAGGCCTCCTCAAATAAACCAAACTCATTTGAGATCTTTGAGATTGCACTTTCCTCTAAGACAGTGGTTCGCTCCATGGAGATCTTGGGGCTCCGCAAAGCATATTGAGGAGCTCCATAGTTCCTCTTCCCTACCGCTCCAAACTTTCCCTCCTCTTTCCACCTTCCTTGCCACCAAAAGCCTTTTTCCCTCGCCTTTCTTGCTTCCAAAACCCTGTTTATCTCTCACTGTTCAGGGGGTGCTTTGATTGTGCTTTTCCTGCATGGCAGAAGAAAGTTGAACTAGATGGCCCCTGGGGTTTCTGCTATTATTATTATTATTATTATTATTATTATTATTATTATTATTATTATTACAAAGGCTGGGTGGCCCTCTGTTAGGGGTGATTTGATTGTGCTTTTTCTGCATGGCAGAAGGAGGTTGGACTAGATGGCCCCTGGGGTCTTTCACTGAAATACTCTTAAGGAATTTGTTCATGTTTTTTTCCAATTAGTTCACTAAAACACACTCAGTTCATTTGCCACCGGCCCGGCCCATCTGCCAAATTTTAAAGGCAATGCGTCAAAAAGCTTATATATTTTATGATATATAATATATAAACATTTCTTGAGGCTCTGTGAGAAATGTTTGCTTCAAAAAGGGCTCTGCAGCTGAAAAAGTTTTGAGAACCCCTGTTCTAAGATATCAAGAAATCATAGGAATATAGCCTAATCACTGTATTTGAGGACCTAGTGATTGGCTTCACTTCAGCACATTATGGGGCTAATATTGTATACAGCCGCTATAACCTCAGCCTTTGCTGGGTTTTATAGTACAGTAGAGTCTCACTTATCCAACGTTCTGGATTATCCAATGCATTTTTGTAGTCAATGTTTTCAATACATCATGATATTTTGGTGCTAAATTCGTAAATACAGTAATTATTACATAGCATTACTGTGTATTGAACTATTTTTTCTGTCAAATGTGTTGTATAACATGATGTTTTGGTTCTTAATTTGTAAAATCATAACCTAATTTGATGTTTAATAGGCTTCTCCTTAATCTTTCCTTGTTATCCAACGTATTCGCTTATCCAATGTTCTGCCGGCCCGTTTATGTTGGATAAGCGAGACTCTACTGTATCTTATAAATTAATAGGGGCTCTAATTGTTGTTTTAAGTAAGATTGTTGGGTAAATTTTATTGTTAATCTTGTTGTATCTTGTTGTATTTGTTTATTATTGCACTATTGAGTTCTTTTTGTGATCCGGCCCAAGTCCCTTTGGGGAGATGGTGGCGGGATACAAATAAAGTTTATTATTATTGTAGGTGAGCCTTCTTTGAGTTCAGCAAGGCTTACTTTATGTCACTGATAGTTGCTGCATAATATTTCTTACTTTAATAGCATAATTGGAAAGGGGAAGATGTCATTGCATTGCTTGAAAGGGAGAACACAGAGGAGTATAGGGAAAAACGATCTCACAAAAAATCTTGGAGGAGAGCAATGGGGACATTTTTTCCCAGCAGTATTGATAACAATGTGATTTTTTTTTAAAAGTAATGGTGCGGTGTGGGACATTTGACATTTCAGATGTTTCTGGATTACAGACCCATTGACAGACTGACCAGGGAATGGTAAATGGGGGATGAGAGGATGAGCGAGCAGGGGGTGGGCAAGTGAGCGAGGGAATGGGCAGGGGTGAGCACGGTGAGCGTGAAGATGCACAAGCCAGGAGAGAGTGCTGCATGCCCCTTCTGGCACGTGTACCATAGATTCGCCACCACTGACCGACTCTGGGGGTTGGTGCTCATCTCCATTTCTAAGCCGAAGAGCCGGCGTTGTCTGTAGACACCTCCAAGGTCATGTGGCCGGCATGACTGCATGGAGCGCCGTTACCTTGCCGCCGGAGTGGTACCTATTGATCTACTCACATTGGCATGTTTTCGAACTGCTAGGTTGGCAGGAGCTGGGGCTAACAGCGGGTGCTCATTCTGCTCCCAGGATTTGAACCTGGGACCTTTTGGTCCGCAAGTTCAGCAGCTCAGCACTTTAACACATTGTGCCACCAGGGCCCCCCCAAAATACAGTTAAAATACAATAAATATAATTAAAATACATTTAAAACTCCCAATTCTCCAAAAAATCCCACCCACAACCCCCCGCCCAGCAACATGCCCCTTATCCTTTTACAAGTCCTCTTGAGAAGATAGGGAGGTATAAATAATAATAATAATAATAATAATAATAATAATAATAATAATAATTTAATATTACATTATTAATATTTTATACTATTTAATATTTTATATTATTTAATATTATGTTATTATTAATAATACATTAAAAATTAGACAAACCAATCATGAATCAAGGGGAAGAGTACAAGAGTCAGTCATGACTCAATTAATGTAAATGGGAAAAAACTCATATAAATAACTTTCTTAAAGCACAAATGCAGCAAGGGTGGGATAGAGAGCATCAGCAATCACCTACTCTCACAAGACTGTCTTCAGTGGATTTCAAATGGAATAACGCAGCATAAAGGCTCCAAGTCTGTAGAAAAAACAATGCAATACAGCTCAAGCAGAAAAACAAACAGGGTTCTAATTCTTGCTGTAGCAATGTGAGTCTGGGTTCAACTAGGCATGTATGGCATGTATGAACAGCAAAAAGAGAGAAAAAACAGGACAGCAGATAAGCCTGCCTGACTTTCTATCCTCAACTTGTTAAAAGAAGGACAGATCCATAAGTTTAGTGCCCCAAACTGAAATCATAAGAAAAGCGGAGGCTTGTGAAATAAAAAGTCATCCCTGCATGCATTCCCCCAAGTGGTCTCTAGAAGGTCCGTAATATTTTTCTCCAGTTATTCAAGCCTTGCCTGATCCAGTTGTGTAATGTCACTTGTGCATATTGATTAATTTTGAATAAGGTTTGCTGAAAGATGTTAAACTGCTCTTCTTTTTCATAGTATAGAAAACTATCCCTATTCTTTCCATGTTGTTTCTGGCTCTGGTGCTAAATTTTGTATTAAAGACGTGAAGCCCAGGAAGACATCTACTTCGTTAACTGAGATATACTTTTATCCAGATGGTGTTTTGGCAAGCTCTTTAATGTCTAAAATCCATCTGTGGACAATAACTTTTAAAACATAAAACTTTGAAAGCTGAGTTAAAAGATGTTTAATTAACATATCATTGACTGGCAGTTCTTGTGATCAATGACCAGTAATTTATTATATACCAGCTTGGAGATCAGGCGATGCCCAGGTTATTTGAAAAGGGCATTGTTTGTTTTTGATGTTGTGCAATATCAGTTCAGGCATTTGTAATGCTTTTTTCAAACCAAAAACTCAGGTCTTTGTTTTTGTATTTTATGAATGTTCACATTAAACAATGCATAAGAATGTGGGCTAACTACAATTCCCAAATTCAATCCTCCCCAAACTCTGCCAGTAGTCACAGTTGGCTATCTTGAGTCTATGTTCTAAGTTTGATCCAGATCTGTCATCTGCTGGGTTCAGTGTTCTCTTAATACAGATGAACTATAACTTCCTGATGCCAATGTCAATCACCCCCAAACCCTACCAGTACGCAAAGTTGGCTATGTCTTGATGCAGGGTGAACTACAACTTCCATCATGTGGAGTCAGTCCCCCAAACCCCTTAAGTATGGTTAGTTGCTGCTCAGTTCTGCTCTGTTTTCATAGGATGCAGTCATAACAATTAAACTGGAATATTGCACAATAATTGCGTAGTGTTAAAGAGCCATTTGAAGTGAAATGAACAATCAAGCAAGGACTTCCATATTGAAAACTCTCATTATAAAACTCAAAACAATATTATTTTGTTGGTTCAATTTGATTTGATTTTTTTCCTTACATATAGCAGTGGATCTATTGTTTTGTGGATTAAATGTAAAACACTGAGTTGCTGTGAGTTTTCCAGGCTATATGGCTATGTTCCAGAAGCATTCTTCCCTGAAATTTCGCCCACATCTATGGCAGGCATCCTTAAGAGGTTGTGAGGTGTTGGAAATTAGGCAAGTGGGGTTTATATTTCTGTGGAATGTCCACGGTGGTAGAAAGAACTCTTGTCTGCTTGAGACAAGTGTGAATATTGCAATTGGCCAACTTGATTAACATTGAATAACCTGGCAGCTTCAAAGCCTGGCTGTTTCCTGCCTGGGGGGAAACCTTTGTTGGGAGGTGTTAACTGTCCCTGATTGTTCTCGTCTGGAATTCCCCTGTCTTCTGAGTATTATTCTTTATTTACTATCCTGATTTTAGAGTTTTTAAATACTGGTAGTCGGATTTTGTTCATTTTCATGGTTTCATCCTTTTCTACTAACAAAAGAAAACAGACAGGCTTTGAAGCTGCCAGGCTAATCAGTGTTACTCAAGCTGGCCAACTGCAACATTCACACTTGCCTCAGGAGGACAAGAGTGTTGGGGATTGTGGATTATAGGCAGAAGCTCTTAAGTGTGCCAATGAACCCAGAGTCACCCTGCAGAATGATGCACTACTCAGCTTTGCAGAACAAATAACACAGGAACTTTTACTAAGTCCAAGAGATCAAAAGAACAATGGTATTTACAATAGTCCCTCTGATTGCTTACAGAAATCAACAATCATAAGCAGTCTTTTCATAGTCCATAAATCTGCTTCAGTGAAGATCAGCAAGCAAGGCCTTAAAAATAGCCAGGCCCCTCTGAGTACAGAGCCATTTCTTTCCAGCCTGTACTCAGTAGACTCTCTCACACACAAACACACACAGAAACCTGTTCAAACCGGTTCTCCAGCAGCAGGACAGCAACAGTTGCAAACCTATTCCCAGATCCTTGCAAACCCAGCCAATCGGTTTCATGCATTTGATTTTCCATTTAACACATACAGTAGAGTCTCACTTATCCAACACTCGCTTATCCAACGTTCTGGATTATCCAATGCATTTTTGTAGTCAATGTTTTCAGTACATCGTGATATTTTGGTGCTAAATTCAAAAATACAGTAATTACTACATAGCATTACTGCATATTGAACTACTTTTTCTGTAAAATTTGTTGTATAACATGATATTTTGGTGCTTAATTTGTAAAATCATAACCTAATTTGATGTTTAATAGGCTTTTCCTTAATCCCTCCTTATTATCCAACATATTCACTTATCCAACATTCTGCTGGCCCGTTTATGTTGGATAAGTGAGACTCTACTGTATATAGTATCTTTACAAACCATGACAAAAAGTTATTTCTCCCACCCTAAACATTCCACAGATATATAAGCCCCACATTCCTACACCTCAACCTCTGAGGATGCTTGCCATACAGCCCGGAAAACTCACAGCAACCCAGAGATTCTGGTCATGAAAGCCTTCGCCAACACATTCAATGTAAAACATTTCTCCCATGTAGCAGTGGATCTGTTCTTGTTTTCCATGTGCAACAAGATCTTGGGAGGTGTTCCACTCTAATTACAACTCCATGCAGTATCTGTTCTCTTTCTATAGCAAGATCTGAGGCAGTTGGATGCTAACTGAAATCACATTGCCCTTGTGACTTTGCTACTAACAGGGCTTTATAGTTGCCGTTGCATTTGGCAAACGTAATTTCTCCACAGAGTTGTCTTCCCTTCCCCCTCCATGTGAGTTGTGGCAAGCGTACATTCTTTTCATGAATTAATTTGTCCTTGCAAAGCATAATGTCAGCATCTTTTTATTCCCTTTTGTGCCTGACATTTAATAGTTTTTTTTGTTTTCCATGGCAAAGATACCGCTCTGTTATTTAGGTAGTAGAGGAGGAGAGGGGAACATTAAGCCAAAAGCAATAAAAAAGCATAACCACAATTAAATGTCAGCTGATCAGCTTTTAGAAAACAGTCAGCTCCTTCTCTCTCCTCTTTTCAAAGTGCTATAATTTAGCAGAAAGCCAAAGCAGCAAATGAAGCATTTATTTAATGCAGCCAAATTTTAGCAATCTGTTATTGGTTATTCAACGGCAAAACGAGATGTGAAACATGAACCGTCTCTCCTCTCCACTTTGGGTCCATTAAATTATAGAGACAATATTGTAGCACTTAGCTGGCATATTTATTTCAAGATGTATCTCATTATTATACATTAGAGAAATGGGTACTTGCAATAAACTAATTAGCAAGGAGGCACCCATTCATTTTGGATTATTACCCCATTTTACAGGTGAGTAAGCAGTTTGTTCCCAAGGCTATGTAGTCAGAAGCAGAACTAAAAAAGCTCTTTTTTCTTCCTCTTTTGGAAAACACTACTACATAGAAATGAGAGATTTCTACTTAGAGTACATACGTTTTGGAAAATGCAAAAAGGATATTTGATCTTTGATGCATAGCACGTTAAGATGGCATACACATAAATCAAATAGATGTTTACGGTTCAGGGTCCAGTTTGTGAGGGAGTTCATTCTGAATGCTCTGGGTGTGGTCCAGTATTTTAAATGTGTGTAGAAATGTGAAACATTTGGAAATTCATTTCCCTGGAAACATTATGGGTGCATTATTTTATTTATTATTGCTGACAATCAAATATTTGTTTTACTTGCTTTGACACATGGTGAGAACAATTTGCGGGAGCTGATTCAAATGACTGAGGTGCAATAGGTTATTAACTATAGGGAAATGTATTAGCAGTTTGGTGGGGCACCAGGACTATTTGGCAGAAAAAGCTAAAGACCTTGTAAAATTACAAATCCCACGATTCCATAGCATTGAATCATTGCAGTTCAACAAGTGGTGTCAAGCAGCATTAATTCTACAATGTAGATGCACTCAAGTTGCTATTTAATCCAGTTGGCTGTGGCCCCCTTCAGCACAAGTCTTCTAAGTTTTAAAACTTTTATGGATCATGTTGAAGGTTTGTTGTACAATTCAAAGTATTTGCAGCAGAACAGGAATATCTTCTCATTGTCCTCCATACAATGCTGGAATCGTACTCTGCTCTGCCGATTTCCTCCAGACCCATCAATGATAGACAATAGTCAGGATCAAAGACGATTGCTTGGATTGCATTCTGATAATACATTTTTGGCCTTATATGCAACTCTGTTTTGCTTGCCCAGTGGTTATTTCTTGTGTCTCTCAATGACCAAGGCCTACTAGCTCAGCTTCCAGATCAGATCTGCTCTCTGGACCTTCCAACCTAGAGCAGCTTAGAGGATTTGGCTGTTCTGACATCACTACTAGAGGTCTTGAAAGTTTCTAGGAACTCACCTACTGTTAAATACTATATTTCAAAAGCTTACCCTCTTTCATCACATGAGTCTATCCAGAAATATAATGGTTTTACCATTGCTAAGAACATTAGCTTATGGTTTTCCTCCACAAAAGTGTTTTCTTAAAGGGACACTGTCTTCAGAACTGTTAACTGGGATATTTAGAAAAGATCTTAATAGATTTTATCTAGGAGTATCAGATAGGGTTTCCCATGTACTCTTGTTGTTCTATCTCAGTTGGTGAAATCTCTATCCAAACATAAAATTTGAGGCTGTTCTAAGAAGTGATATTTCATGTCTTCAAATATACTTAGCTACATCTTTTCTTCTCAGCTTTACCTGATACAGGATTTGGTTGCCCCAAGATCTTTTTTGAAAAACTGTCCCCACAATGGGAAGGAAACATATATACTATAATAGAGACCAAAAGAACATTAGTATTCTTCTTTTCCTTTACTGTCTCAGCTCATTTACTCTCAGTTCTCTGTCCACCATAAAATAAATTCAAACTGCTGAGTTTAGAGAAACACAATTTGAACTTATTTTATGGTAAACAGAGAACTGAGGGTAATGAGCTGAGACGCGTTTACTTAGGCATGATGGAGAGAGGTTTGCACTCCCACCAAAATCACATAGCTCAAGGATCTTCCAGTTGTAGTTTTACACAGGTGTAAAACCCATTTATGTGAGATCATATATGGCCACTGAAAGAATCATAGGCACAGCAACCTATTCTTATTTATGCTGCTTCTCAGTCGTTTAGTCATCTCTGACTCTTCGTGACCGCATGGACCAGTCCACGCCAGAGCTCCCTGTCGGCCGTCACCGCCCCCAGTTCCTTCAAGGTCAACCCAGTCACTTCAATGATACCGTCCATCCATCTTGCCCTTAGTCGGCCTCTCTTCCTTTTTCCTTCCATTTTCCCCAGCATCGTGATCTCTTCTAAGCTTTCCTGTCTCCTCATGATGTGGCCAAAATACTTCAGCTTTGCCTCTAATATCCTTCCCTCCGGTGAGCAGCCGGGCATTATTTCCTGGAGGATGGACTGGTTGGATCTTCTTGCAATCCAAGGCACTCTCAGGATTTTCCTCCAGCACCAGAGTTCAAAAGCGTCTATCTTCCTTCGCTCAGCCTTCCTTATGGTCCAGCTCTCGCAACCATTTCCTTAATCTCTTTTTTGCCCACATTGCTCCCAAAGTAATGCATATGTAATAGTTCTCATGTCAGCAGAAATGCTTGTCTGACAATAGAGCCCCCCCCCCCTTTTAGGTGATGTCAGAGTTGTGCCAACAGAGCAATCTGTCAGCGGAATTACTCTGTTAGCAGAAGAGCAAAAATGGAAAGAGAACATTATGAGAAAGGAACCAGGTCACAATATTTGCCAGCCTGGTATACAGTCTCTATATCAGCACAACATTAGGTTAGGGCAAGCATTGTCCTAACATTGGGCAGGGTTTGGATTCAGCACACCTTAAGTTGGTCTATATGCACTTAATTAAAAAGGTTAGACATCAAAGACGCCCAAGACCATGTGGACTGGGAATATGATGACTATCTGCTGTAAACTCAGTGGAAATGGAAGCAGCTTCACTTCCCTTGGAGGTAGTTCTACCATCAGGGTACTGATGGTACTGAGAAAGTTCTGTCTTGTGTATTTACCAACCTAACCGCTTGGGATGGTGGGACATGCAGCAGGCATTTACTAAATATCTCTGGTTACAGACATGCTCGTGTAACAGACTGAAGCAGCCATTCAGATATACAGCTGCTTCCAAATTATAATCCAAATGCCCTGTTGCATGTCCCACCTTCCCAGGAGAGTACACAGACCTTTCTCTATTGTAATACACTGGTGGTAGAAATACCTTCCATTCTGAATTAAAAGGGTTTTACCCTGTGGTACATTGAATACATTTAGTGTGTGTTAATGTTCTGGCTTTAGGTACCGTACATGTGTAGCAAGAACCTGTATGGTGTATTCAGAGTTGGACTAGGGCAGTGGTTCTCAACATGTGGGTCCTCAGATGTTTTGATCTTCAATTCCTAGAAATCCTGGGTGGGATTTCTAGGAGTTGTAGGACAAAATACCTGGGGACCCACGGGTTGAGAACCACTGGACTAGGGCTTTGGGAGATGAGGATTTTAATCCCTGCCCACTCATGAAAACTCACTAATTGGCAGTGGGTTCTCCCTCATGGCCCATCCACACGGCCATATAACCCAGAATATCAAGGCAGAAAATCCCTCAATATCTGCTTTGAACTGGATAATCTGAGTCCATACTGCCATATATTCCAGTTCAAAGTAGAAAATTTTACTCAATCTCAGAGAACAATTGCAAAGCTCCTCTGAATAATCCTTGCCAAAAAGAAACCCTATGAAAAGTTATTGTAAACTGGAGACAACCTGAAGACACATGGCATCAACAGTACAAGCTCACCTACTAGCAACTCTGTTGAAAAAGATAAAGTAGTAGTCATCGTGGAAAGTCTTCTCAAGTCCTTTTTGAGAGCCAGGAGTTACTGCCAGAGTAGACAGTGCTGTTCAAGAGGAAACTCGGCATGTTCATGTTTTCACTGTGAATCGATAATATTTTCATTTTTATTTGAGATATACTCCTGCTATTTGGGTTTCTTTCACATTAGCAGTAAGAGAATTGTTTTCTCCAGTACATTGCATGCTAAAAATTTCACAGAAATCACTCAAGAGTACTGGTAGTGACTCCAGTGTGGGAAAGATTGATCCTCAATGTTCCCATGAAGGGAAAAAATATTTCTCAGTCCTTCTTTCCACAAAGGTCTCAACAAGTTCACCATAGAGGCTTTTTTTTTTTTTTTTTGCTTTTTCCTTTCGTTTGTTTATAAATTTCCATCTTCTTTTCATTCTAAAAAATAGGGGCTGGTTTTAATCTCCGTTTATCATTTTCCTTACCACCACTTTCCTACAAAAACATATTTTTGACTTTTTTTTTAAAGGAGAGACAGTACAACTGTATGTGGCAATAAAGTGTGGGAAAATACGACCCCATCATTTCTTACTCCACTTTCATTCTCTCTTATACAGGATTGCCATGAGACCTAATACACTTACTATTCCCAGGACAAGCTGCCAGTTTGCACCTGTATTGTGACCTGCATTGGTATCAGTGGAAGCCACAGGAAGGACATGAAAGGTAAGGAGATGAATAAGAGCTTTCTAATCATATACGTTATATGGAAGAATTGTGTCTAGTGTGACCACATTTCTTGAGGCACCAAATTTCTATTGTTCTGAGACAGGACAACATTAATCAAGCAACGTTTCCGCATCTTTGCAATGCTGTTGGAGGGAACGGCACCTGTCAGACTTCTCTCTTCCTCAGAAGTCTTAGAGGAACTCAGACTTTGTCTTACAGCGAGTATGGTTGCTCTAGACAGTTCTGCTAGACAATGTTTGCTCTAGGCAATGATTATTATCTGTCTGCGGCATGCTGAGTAGACTGTAGAAACTGCTCTGGTATTTATTGAAACAATAGAGACAGGTAAATAAGCCTCTTTCTAACTATCTTTATGCTATTATTATTAAATATCCCACTCTTTCTCTGCGATTATTGCCTATTCAGGTAACTTGCAGGGCCAGACATGTCTGATTTCGGCAGTAGGATGCATTGTGAGCCCCCAGACTCCCCTCTGTTATTTGCTTTCCTGGACTTGGGGAGCTAATTAGGAAAGAGATAAATAGATTTGCGGAAGCAAAATATGATATATAGGGGAAGGACCATATCCAGTGCTATAGCACATATTTTTCATTTCTAGAAGTCTGGAAATCAACCTGTGACACGTCCAGTTTTAAGTAGGACAAGGGTAACAGTTCATAAGAAAGTATCTTGCCTAAAATTCCAAAGAACTCCCAGCATCAGAAAAATTGGTACTAGAGTTTGTACAGATTGTTTGAGGTGGTATAAGGCAGCAGTCTTTTTCATTTTTGGCACAAAATATCTAAATTTCTTTGGGAGGTAAATCAGTATTGAGGTCGAACAGAAATAGGCTTCCTGCATTCAACCTAACCTGCAGCAGAGAGTTCCACAGATCCGGAGAAAAGCCCTGCTGGCCCAACCAATAAATGAAATGTGTGTTCCAACAGCAGCTTATAACCTGTTTCCTTTTTTGCCTCCCTCCCTATCCCCAACAATGTAACTAATCCCTAATAAAAGTATCAATACCTTTTAACCTCCTCTTTGCATGGTGGTTATTTTGTATCTTTCCTTGACTCTGGCATGGGAACCTTTCCTTTCTTACTAATAACAAACCTTCTGCAATGTTTTCCCCTCCCTTCTCAAGCTGCTGGCAAGCAGTCGGTTGGAATGGTTTCCTTTAAACCGCAGTTACGGAGATCCCAGGGCCTCCATAACCACACATTAACAGATTAACCCCAAATTCACACCGCTTCTTTCTGAACCAACCCTAAGCATAACTGCTATCTTGCTTTTACATTTGGAACCTCTCCGCGCCGGGAATCACCTTTATTACTACAGCAACAAGATTTAAATAGACCACAGCTGATTGTCAAACCAAGCCCCTTCGCCAGTGCGCCACTCGCCTCAGCGCTGTTTCAAAGCTCACCAAGTTCGGACTGCATGCTGGACATGGAGAGGGTCGTCCAGGGGTCACCTTGTGCCTCAGGCAGTGACTCCAATCTCCATTGGCCCCTCCTCCTCCCGCTGGACTTTGGCTAGCCTGGCCATGCTATAATAATAATAATAATAATAATAATAATAATAATAATAATAATAATAATAATAACTTTATTTTTATACCCCGCCCCATCTTCCCGAAGGGACTCGGGGCGGCTTACATGGGGCCAGGCCCGATAAAACAAACAAAACAGTAACAAAGCAATAAGACAATTATCCCAGTAAAAAACATCAACATCAATAAAAACAATCATTAAAATCAACAAGCTATGGACCCTCAATGGACACTCAATGAAAACTCCTTCCCTTTCCCCTCAGATTCTGTACTTTCCTATGAGACTTATGGATTTACCTTGGACTTTTGGGTGGGAGTGGGCAATATGATTTCTGGTTCTATGAATGTATTCAATGTATCCCTATATGTCTCCCTTTTCCCTCATGTCTCAATGTATGAAATATCACCTCTGTTTGACCTGGTTGGCAGAAAGTCATCTGCATTCCTGAGAGGAATCCTCTCATAAAGGACACAATCAAATGCCTTGCATGAACAATAGACATAGGTCTTCCCCTTTGAGTCTCGGAGCAGGCCGCCCAAAGGAGGAATTGATCAATTGGTTCTTAGTCATATTCAAATCTGGGACGATCCAGCCTTCGGAAAGCCAAGATTGTCCTGCCTGTTATTCCTTTTGTCTATTTAGGAGCCCCGGTGGTGAAGTGCGTTAAATAAAGCGCTGAGCTGCAGACCGAAAGGTCCCAGGTTCAAACCCCAGGAGCGGCATGAGCGGCCACTGTTAGCTCCAGCTCCTGCCAACCAAGCAGTTCGAAAACATGCCAATGTGAGTAGATCAATAGGTCCGGCGAGAAGGTAACGGCGCTCCATGCAATCATGCCGGCCACATGACCTTGGAGGTGTCTACGGACAACGCCGGCTCTTCGGCTTAGAAATGGAGATGAGCACCAGCCCCCAGAGTCAGACATGACTGGACTTAACGTCAGGGGAAACCTTTACTTTACCTTTATTTACCTGGCCGAACATATTGACAGAGCACTTGCCCATCTGCTTAGTTTCCAGTCTTTTGCAACCCGGAATTTGGCAAGCCACGCCAGACCAATATGTATATTTTCACCCCTGGAAATAACCTTTGGACACCTTGAGGGCTTTTAAGCTATCGGTGCCATCATGTACAGATTAGACCCACAGATTCATTCACAAATTCACTCAGTCGCCCTTTGTCAATGACTCAGACCGCCCCCTCGCTCCTGATTCGCTGAGGAGCCGAAGCGGGGATAGCTCTCTGATTGGGCAGGAGGTTCGCGCCTCTCCTTCAGCTGATTATGACAGCCAATCAGCCTGAAGTCAGCTAAAGGAGGTGTGGCGGGAGATTCAAACCTCACCGCCCTGTCCTTTTCACTATAAAGGGTGCTGTATTCTATTGTATGTCATGTCTTCTCGGCGAATGATTGCGGTTGACATCCTTTCCAGCTGGATCGCATTAAAAACTTAGTGGTTCTTTCTTCAGCCTACTGGTGAGATTTATTTGGGACTGGTAAACTCTGATTCTTAGCAGCTCTCTCTCCTTCTCGCCAGGGGAAACGAGTTTCAGGTCCCTCTCTATCAGGAGGGGACCTCCAAATTTTAGCTCGATTTCAGAATGAGGTTCACATTTCTTCTTAGTCACGAAAATTCATACTCTCTCAGCCTCAGGTGAGGGCAATGGCAAACCCCTCTCTGAATAAATCTTGTCAATAAAACACCTTGATAGAGTTGCCATGAATTGGAAATGACTTTTTAAAAATCGTGTCAGAAGCAACTTGAGAACATACTGCAAGTCGCTTTTGATGTGAGAGAATTGGCCATCTACAGAGACGTTGCCCAGGGGACACCTGCATTTGTTACCAACCTGCTGGGAGGCTTCTGTCCTTGCGAGCTAGAGCTGACAGACGGGAGTTCATCCTGTATCGTGGATTCGAACTGGCAAGCTTCAGGTCAGCAGTCCAGCTGGCACAAGTGTTTAACTCATTGTGCCACCGTGGCTCATGGGGAAATGACTTGAAATGACTTTAAAGTGCACAACAATAAAATACCGGTAATGTTCTCTTGGATCTGTAAATGAAATAAAAAATACTATAGGCTAAATGTTCAGTGTGATGTGTAGTTTGGCCCTCAGTATGTGCAAAAAGCATAATTATTTGTTTGAAACATTTTCCCACATCCTTTAGCCAAAGGGTTCCCAGAGCTGCTACCAAATATTTATCTCATTCATATATATATATATATATATATATATATATATATATATATATATATATTTTCTTCGTGTACTCTGTGAATGCACACTAATGGAGAGGCTGCGCCTGCGCAGGTTCCAACGGAAACTCTTCCCAAGCTGAAGTTTAAATTTTGGCGGTAGCCACGCCCCTCCGTCCCCGGAGGGCATATAAGGCAGCCCTCGGCGCCTGCTCCCCAGTTCCTTTTTTTCTGCCGCAAGGTTCACTTCGGACTCTCATGTCTACGACTCGCTTCAAGCGCTGCACTCAGTGTGCCGCTAAGATTTCTGATTCCGACGGCCACGCCAAGTGCCTCTTCTGCCTCGGGGAGGCACATGTCGTCGGTACCTGCCGTTTCTGCCTAGCCCTGACGGCTCAGGCTAGGAAGAATAGAGCCGCGAGGCTTAGAGCGGCGCTCTACGAAAAATCGCTTGCCCCTGAGCCCGTTCCGTCGACTTCGGGCACGAAGCCGTCGCTCAACCCGAGATCGATGTCGGCTCCGACAGCTAAAGCTCCCTCGGTCTCGTCCAGGGCGTCCAGAGCCTCCAGAACGGCTAAAGCCGCCAAACCGCCGTGCACACTCACCACGGCTACTATGTCGACTCGTTCCGGTCGGGTCGGCCCTTCCTCGACATCGAGCTCGGTGGCCTCCGTGTCCTCGGTTCGATCCCATCTCGGGTCCCCTCCGTCGACCTCTGCGATGAAGATCGCCTTTAAAAGGGCTCATGAGGAAGCTCGTCAGACCCAATCCGACTCAGCAATGGTCCCTCCCACACCGGGTAAATCCATGAGGGTTCCATCAAAACAACCGCTCGCAAAGAAGAGGGCGACCCAACGTTCTTCCTCCTCTGCTTCCTCCAAGATGGACGTCCCTTCTTCGGCGATTTCTTCTAGAAAATCCTCTCCCATCGCTCCCGCTCAGCGGCCTTGTCAACCTTCTCCTCAGCAACTTTCTGATGGCGAGTTGCAGGACTCACCCCACCACTCCACCCAGACAGTGGTCAGGGTGCCATCTCCTCGACCTGCTGTCTCACATCGCCCGTCTCGACAACAGCTTTTTCCCCCGACCTCGACACCGGAG
This sequence comes from Anolis carolinensis, assembly GCF_035594765.1. Lineage (NCBI taxonomy): Eukaryota > Metazoa > Chordata > Lepidosauria > Squamata > Anolidae > Anolis > Anolis carolinensis. The sequence goes on along the minus strand of NC_085841.1, from coordinate 20,743,080 downwards.
CGGGGTAGACAAACCACTCGCCTGGCTCGAGCGGCCCAGGCCTCGGCCTCCAAGGACACTCGGCCACAGATTGCTCCTGCTCTTGAGGCTTTGCCACCACCAGAGACTGTGTTGTCATCTCCCCCTCAGTCCCCTCAAGGGGCTGAGGATGATGAGATTGATATCGATCGCCCTGATTCCGCTCTCTCGGCCTCGGTGGTATCTCTAGGCCTTGATCTCTCTCCTCCTCATGATGCTTATGAGGTGGACCCTCCTTCGCCTACCGACAACATTCGGGCTTTCTCCGAACAAATGATTAGAATGGCCGATGCCCTGGGTCTGGAAATCAAACAAACTTCCAAGGCGGTGTCTGACCCGGTTTTCAAACGGGTCCAAGCCCAAGCCCCTCCAGCCACGCTGTTACCGTTTTTGCCTTACCTTCTAGATGTCATCCAATCATCTTGGAAGACTCCTTCCTCGATTCCTCCTACCTCGAAGAGAATCGAATCTTGGTATCGTACAGATGACGACACCTTAGAATGGCTTAAACACCATCCCGACCCAAATTCCATGGTCGTTAAGGCTTCTCAAACCTCCGGTCGTGAATCCACTACCCCTGCAGATAGAGAGGGCAAGAGATTTGACGCGGTTGGTCGGAAGCTCTATTCCGGGGCCCTTCTACTTTGTAGAATGGCGAACTATGGGGCCTGTATGGGGGCCTACCAGCAGATCATTTGGGAAAAAGCACAGCCCTTCTTCGCGAAGTTGTCTGACGAAGACCGGTCGGTCATGTCCACCCTCCAGCAAGAGGCCGACTCGCTAGCGCATCATCAAATTCAGATGGCTAAGCATACAGGCGACATGGCCGGTAAGATGATCGCCCATGCCATTGCCATTCGTCGCCACGCCTGGCTGAGGTCGTCCGGTTTGTCCTCCTCCTCCAGACAAGTCATCGAAGACCTCCCCTTCGACGCCATGGGCCTCTTTAATTCCGGCACTGACGACAAGCTCAAAACCAACCATGACTTTAAAGTTCTGGCCACTAAATGCGGTGACCAACCCCAAACGCACCGCACCAAGTGGTTTCCTCAGCGTTTTCGGCGTTTCCCGCCTCCCTCTTACCGCCATCAATCCTTCAGGCGTCCCTCGGTATCGAACAACCAGAACCGCCAACAGCCGCGACGCGCTGTTCAACCGCAGAGACAACGCGGTCGTACCACCCCCACCGCTGGTCAACCCCACCGGCGTTCCTGACGCCATCTTTCTCTCCAGAGACTCTTGCTACGGTACCGATGCAGTTCTCATTCCTCCGCACCCCTCTCCTCCACCAAATCAACCTCATGGTCTCTTTTTAGACCGACTGGCTCCCTTCTTTCACCGGTGGAAATCTATCACTTCAGATGCCTGGGTCCTCAAAATTGTCCAAGAAGGCTATGCCTTAGAGTTCGAGGAGCTCCCACCCACGGGACAGGTTCTTCTCTCCAACCCTTCTCGAGAAATTCTTGCAGAGGTCAACGCCCTCCTCGCCAAGGGGGCTATTCGGCCTTCTCCATCGATACAGGACCCTCAAAGCTTCTTCTCCAGATACTTCACGGTCCCGAAGAGGGGTGGGGGCCTCCGCCCCATTCTAGACTTACGTATGCTCAATGTCTTCATACGTCCAACCAAGTTCAGGATGGTGTCCATCGCCTCCATCCTCCCGATGCTTCAACGCGGGGACTACTTCGTGTCTATAGACCTACGAGACGCTTATTTCCACGTAGCGATTCGAGAAACCCACAGGCGCTTCCTCTCTTTCAAAGTTCTCGACCAAACCTACCAGTTTACCGTTTTACCCTTTGGCCTCGTTACGGCCCCAAGGGTCTTTACCAAGGTCGTCGCTGTCGTGGCTGCCCACCTCCGGCTCCAGGGGATCACAATCTTCCCTTATCTAGACGACTGGCTTCTGGTCGAATCCGACCCTGCCCTCCTCCGACGTCACGTCGACTACACCCTCTCCCTTCTAGAATCTCTCGGTCTCCAGCTAAACCCCGACAAATCTCACCTCACTCCGTCGAACAAAATCCGCTTCATCGGTGCCCTGTTCGACTCAATCTCTCGGACTGTCTCTCTCCCGCTCGACAGGTTCCTAGCCCTTCGCCAACAAATCACCTTTTGCGAGACCCACCGGAGGGTTCGGGCTCGGTCCATCCAGGTATTGCTGGGCCACATGGCCTCCACAGTCCTCACAACCCCGTTTGCCAGGCTCCATCTCCGGACTCTGCAGAGATGGTTTATAGACGTTTTCAAGCCATTTCGCCACCTCAACTCGAGGTTTCTCTCCATCCCACTCCATGTTCGTCGGTCGCTTCTCTGGTGGAAGTCCCTTTCCAACGTCTGCAAGGGTCTTCCGTTCCACCCGATTCCTCCCTCGACCACCATAACCACGGACTCATCCAATTTCGGCTGGGGAGCCCACATGAGCGGTCTCACTGTTCAAGGCCTCTGGTCTCCTTCCGAGAGGGCCAATCACATAAACTTTCTGGAACTCCTTGCCATCTTCAAGGCTCTGAAAGCCTTCTCCCGCCTGATCTCCAAAAAATCTGTCCTCGTCCAATCAGACAACACAGTAGCAGTCTTCTACATCAACAAACAGGGCGGCACGGGTTCAAGGAAGCTGATGCTTCTCTCCTCCCAGCTGTGGTACTGGTGCATAGCCCGCAACATTCAAGTCTCGGCGATTCACCTTCCCGGGATCCAAAACAATTTAGCAGATGCCCTCAGCAGGATGACGACCTCCTCCCACGAGTGGATGCTCGATCCCGAGACTCTTCTTTCTCTTTTTCGCAAATGGGGCTTTCCCACTCTGGACCTCTTCGCTTCTCCCCAGAACGCACAGTTGCCTCGGTACGGGGCAAGACTTCCCCTGTCCTCCTTTCCAGGCTGCCTGGGGGACGCCTTCCTTCTGGACTGGTCAGCGGAACCGATCTACCTCTTTCCGCCTTTTCCTCTCATACCAAAGGTCCTACAGAAACTCCGGTCGATACCGATGTCGGCGATCCTGATAGCTCCAGCCTGGCCTCGCCAACCTTGGTTCCCGGCTCTTCTTCATCTCTCCAGAGCGACCTTCTTCACCCTGCCTCTCCTGCCGCACCTCTTGTCCAGAGAGAACGGCCAGATCCTGCACCCGGATCTCCCCTCTCTACATCTCACTGCTTGGAGAATTCTCGCCTGACCTCCCTCCCGCAGAACCTGCAGGAGGTCCTCCGCACAGCTCACAAGCCGGCTACAACCAGATCTTACACTTATAAAGTTTCTCGCTTCCGCTCTTTTCTTCGCTCCCGGGGAATTGCTGCCTTCCCAACCTCGATACCGATAGTACTGGACTTCCTTATGTCTCTGGCAGACCAAAAACTTTCTCTTGCTTCTATGAAATCTTACTTGGCCGCCCTATCCTGGTGTTTTCAACAACATGGTAGACCGTCGTTGTTCTCTGATCACCTTGTCAAAACCTTCTTAAAGGGATACAATAACATCTGCCCGCCGTCTCAGCCTCCTACTCCGGGGTGGAACCTCGAGCTTGTGCTTTCCCAGCTCACTACCTCCCCTTTCGAACCTTTGGCTTCGACCGACCTACGTCTCCTTTCTTGGAAAGTTGCCTTCCTGGTGGCCATAACTTCAGCGCGCAGACCCTCGGAACTGGCGGCCCTTCGGGTTGATGAACCTTACCTCCGTTTTCATCATGACCGTGCCGTTCTCCGCCCGGACATCACCTTCCTTCCCAAGGTGGTCTCAGCCTTTCACCTTAACCAGGACATTGTCCTCCCCGCCTTCTTTCCAGACCCCTCGTCTCCCCTTGAGCGGAGACTGCACCTCCTTGATGTGCGCAGGGCACTCCTTTTCTATCGGGACCGTACTAAAGACATTCGAAAGACCCCAAAACTTTTTGTGGCCCATGCTCCAGATAAACTGGGCAATCCTATTTCTTCACAGAGACTGTCTCATTGGATTGCTCAGGCTATTGAACTGGCCTACGAACTGGCCAAACGCCCACCCCCTCCGTCGGTTCGCCCGCGTTCGACGAGAGGCCTCTCCACGTCGACTGCCTTCCTAAGGGGCATCCCCCTGGACTCTATTTGCAGGGCAGCAATCTGGTCCAACCCACTTACGTTTGTGTCTCACTATAGGGTGGACCAGAAAACCTTAAAGGATTCAGCCTTTGCTAGGGCAGTTTTATCATCCTGTTTGTCCTGAAAGGCTTCTTCATGTATTCCTTCTTTGTGGATGTTTTTTCATGCGATTCTTTTATCGATTTCCTGTTCAGTACATGTTTGCACTGTTCTCTCTGACAAATTGTGCCTTATTTGCCACTGCCTTCCTCCTTTGGGGAATGATGCGCCTTACTTGCACATGTTTTCTTAAACTGTTTATATCATGCCTCACCGGGTTGCTCTCAGGGTTACGCGTGTGTTCATGCAATACTTCAATGGGTCCTTCGGACCATGCTATTGATGTTTAATAAACATATGTTTGGACATTATCTCGTTGTCAGGGTTTGCTTAGCCCGCCTCCGAGACCTAAGCGTGCTAGTCTCCATTAGTGTGCATTCACAGAGTACACGAAGAAAAAGGACAGGTTGCTTACCTGTAACCATGTTTCTTCGAGTGTATTCTGTGAATTCACACAAGCCCGCCCTTCCTTCCCCTCTGGCAAACCCTCTCCCTTCCTCGTTGCCTTAGCGGCGTAGGAACTGGGGAGCAGGCGCCGAGGGCTGCCTTATATGCCCTCCGGGGACGGAGGGGCGTGGCTACCGCCAAAATTTAAACTTCAGCTTGGGAAGAGTTTCCGTTGGAACCTGCGCAGGCGCAGCCTCTCCATTAGTGTGAATTCACAGAGTACACTCGAAGAAACATGGTTACAGGTAAGCAACCTGTCCAAATTTATTACTTGCCTCTCCCTATGACTCAAGGTGGAATACAACATCTTTAAAACAAGAGAGAAAACACTATTAAACGACATACAACAAGATACACAGAGTTAACATCCAAGTTAAAACCCACGGATGAAATGCAGATTTATGATATATTTTAGCTTTCTCTGCTATCCGGTTCACAACTCAAATAAGACACAACACACAAGGGAATAGGAAGGAGGCAGAAATTAAGTTCAGCAGCAGCTAATTCCTTGTTTGCGGCTGCTCATCTTCTCCCTCAGCAGCCAAAACAATAGTAATTGCAGGATGGAGAGAAGGGTGCTAACCATCAGCTTTAAAAGATAAACTGCACTTGTTTATTGTTGATGTGAATGCAGCTAATTATTCAAAGAACCAAACAGGATCTTTTGGCCTTGTGGTAGTCCAGAGCACCCCACTATTAAAAGCTTTCTCTCAGTCCTGCTAATGTAAATGTGCACCATGGCAGCAGAAATAATACCCAGCTATTTTGTTTGAATCTTTTTAAGGCCAGCATGGCATTGTGGTTTGAATGTTGGACTACAACTCTGATGGCTAGAGTTTGATTCCCTGCTCAGCCATGGAAACCCATTGGGTGACCTCAAGTGAGTCACACACTCTCAGCCCCAGAAAACGCTGTGATAGGGACGCCATAAATTGGAAACAGTTGGAAGGCACACACACCAGTCTTAAGGCAGAGGTGGCATGTTTGCGCCTCAGCCATATTTCTGGTTATAAGCAATTACGTTTCAAATTGCACTTCGTCCCCTTGTCAATAGACTTTGTACAGCGATACAGTTATCACCGTTTCCTATATTTTAGCTGTTGCTTGGGAACTTTTCAGAGATGGATGTGAGGCTTGTCACTGACATGTTGAGGCATTCTTGTTCAAATGACTTTTGTGTGTGGCTTTTTGTGGCCTAACAAAAGCTGGTCAATTCTATGAAATGCTGGGAGTTGTAGTTTAGTGAGACACCAGCACTGTTTGGCAGAGAAGGCTAAAGACTTTGTGAAACTGCAGTTTCCATAATTCTATGGCATTGTGCCAAGGCATTTGAAGTAGTGTCAAACTGCATTTGTTCTACAGTGCAGATATGCCCAAGGAGTCTGGAGACCAAGTTTTGAATGCCTGCTCAACCAGAGAAATCCACTGAGTCACCTTGGTCAGATCAAATTCTGTTAATGGCAAATTGTGTTAATGGCAAACCCTCACTAAACAAACTTTGCCAAGAAAACCCTGTGGTAACCAAACCTCCGTATCAATGGATTCTGTATTGATGGCTTTAACCATCCATTGTTTGAATTCTTTTTTTTAATTTCCAAAAGCAAATACTGATTTTCTCATGGATATAAGGGATACCATTTTATTACACCATTGTATATAATGGAACTTGAGCATGCACAAGTTTTGTATCCATAGAGGTTCCTGAAACCAAACCCCTGCAGATACCAAGGGTTCACTGTATATAGGTTAACCTTAGTGTCATCATAACTCTGAACCTGAGGGCATACAACACACATACAGAGTATAAAATCCTGTCCATAACCAGTCAATGTATATTTTGGTTAGGGGTGTGTACAGCCACCCATTTTGCAAGAAGCCCTTGAATACCTTCCTGCATACTGTCAAGAATAATACTTTTGGTAAAAGGACCCTCAGTTATGCTGGTGTGGGAATCACACCTTTGAAAATACATCATTCACTTTAGGGTGCACTTACTTCCTTTGAATGAAACAGAAGAGGAAACAGAATGTCTTCATTTATTCAGTGTAAAAAATGTTTCCCTCCTACGGTATGGACTACAATGGCTCTTTCCTGGAATAAATTGGGTTACAGATATCCTGAGAAGTTCACTAGTCATACTCTGAAATATTTAGAGAATGTGAGGAGAGGAAGTGGTGGTTTGTGAGTCAGCATGAGTAATCTGGTTACAGTGAGCATGAAGTTTGAGTTGCGTTTTTTCTTCTCTCTTAATCATTTCATGATTTTTTTAATGGATGGAAATAAATGAGGTTATGCCTTTGATAGCTAGCACTTCTTTCAAACCCATGTTTAATCAAATTGCTTACTATTTATGTGCTGCAGTTTTTAATCCTGAGAGCCCCTGCTTTCAAAGAAGATGAAGAGAAGGAAGAAGAGAGAGAAACAAAAAGCAGCCCAATGGTAAGTGCATTCCTCTTCTTTTTCTCTTTGTATAGATTGTGTTGCATAAGTATATACTGACATCCTAAGCTTTACCAGCTCTTCCTTGCAGGCAGAGGAATGGTTCAGAATTCCCTAGAATATTCAGAATGATATTCTGTTAAGAAACATCCTCTTGATAATCTAATTAATGTCTCGCCTTTTAAAGTGACCTTTTTAGTTTTGAGCTCTTGCCTAAGAATGGCTTGCAGACAAATTAGATGCACTGCAGAAAGACTGAACACTGAGAGGTCAAAACATGCTGACAACTGCTGGTTTTCCTCTCCTGGGACTAAGTGTTGAGATACATGCAATAACTATAGCTCAGTTTACATATATATGTCTAATTCTAAAGAGGTTCTCTATTTGTAAGAGCAACAACCAAGAAAATAAACCCCTAAAACCATTTGCATAACCCTTTTTGAAGTACTGTACCACAAATCCTGAGGTCCCCTGGAAAATACACAGTGAAGGTAGCAAAGCTGGTTGAGTAATTTGCCTATTATTTCATTATATACAAGAAGGTGATTTGATTGGTTTGCTGCTGTGCTATTGGACTGACTCTCTATGACAGTTTGCTAAAGCTTAACATCTGAATGATTCAGAACTCATTATTGACAGTTTGAATCAGTAGGTATCAAGCATCTGAATGAACTGGCATTGTTCTACAGGTTTGTTGGGCACTGAATGCTTGTCAATGTGTTGCCAAGTAGGGCTGGGCATATAACTTGAAATAAAGACAATTTGAGAGAAAGTCAAGGAAGAAAATGCAAAGACAGGATTACAGTTGAATCTTAAGAAAACAAAAATAATGACTGCAGATGATTTATAGAACTTTAAAGTAGGTGAAGAAGACGTTGAAATAGTTTGGGATTTTTGTGTCTTGACTCACTCATTAATCAGAATGGAGATTGCAGCCAAGAATTAGAAGAAGGCTAGGACTTGAAAGGGTAGCTAAGAAGAAACTGGACATCATCCAGATATATAACTGAATACTAAAGTTGGGATTGTCTGTGCCATTATTTTGAATTTTTATGTGTGTTTGTGAAAGTTGAACAATGAAGAATGCTGATAGAAAGGAAATAAATTCATTTGAAATGCAGTGCCTGAGAACATTTCTACAGCTATTATGAACTGCTAAATGGAGAAAGAAAGAAATGGTTCTAGAGCAAATCAAGCCTGAACTCTCCCTAGAAGACTAAATGGAGGAGTTTGTATTTTGGAAATATCACCACTTGGTAAGGTAGAATGCAGGAGGAAATAAGGAAGACCACATTTTAGAGGACAGACTCAGTCAAGAGATGCAGGGCCCTGAGTCTGCAGGGCCTGAGTAAGGGCTGCTGATGACCTAGCAATCTTGCATTGACAGGATCACCGTATGTCAAGAGCCCCCAGTGTCACAAAGGGTTAAACCCTTGTGCCAGCAGACTGCTGACTTGAGGGTTAGGTTGCCGACTGAAGGTTACCGGTTCAAATCCAACCCAGGAAAAGCATGGATGAGCTCCCTCTGTCAGCTCCAGCTCCATGTGGGGACATGAAGGAAGCCTCCCACAAAGGTGGTAAAATATCAAACATCTGTGCATCCCTTGGGCAACGTCCTTGCAGATGGCCAATTCTCTCACACCAGAAAAGACTTACAGTTTTCTCAAGTCGCTCCTGACATGAAAAAAAAACATATGTCAAAGTTGTAGACATATGTCTACAAAGCAGCTAGGTATGCATGTGTGCATATTGTTAGTTGAAATATTAGATACATTCATCCCTCCATTTTGGTGGAATGTACAGATATACCTCCTCTGGAAAAGTTGAACAATGCTAATATCTCCGGAGAGGATGGGTGCCCCACTGTGGTCCCAACACACTTACTTTGTAAATCTATTCTCTTTTTCTCATCCTGTGTGACACAAATATCTTTTTTGCCCAGGCAAAGGAAGGAAGATACTGAGGGATCAGGATCATGTGGCAAACCAGAAGAAGAGAGAAAACTGGCCTCTTGTGTGTCTGTACATCACTTACCCAGAATATCTGGTTCCACCTCCTTTTCCTGTGAGACACGTGTTCCTGTTCCCTCTGGTACACATCTTCCTTTCTTCAGGCAGAGCAGAGATTCAGAGAACACAGGAAGAGGATCCAGATCAATAGAGTAAATGAAGTGCAGTAGAGTCTCGCTTATCCACCCTTCGCTCATCCAACGTTCTGCATTATCCAACGCAGTCAGTGGGCCTCTCTGTGTGCCCACCGGGACAGGCGAGACATCGCCGGTGCAGACTTTTCCTGTCAGGCATAGCATCCGGCCTGCACAGCGTCCATCCTATTATCCATTATCAGAATATTCATATCCTAAGCACTCAAACACTCCAGGCAGTGGGAAGGCAGATGAGATTAAAACTATACACACAAAGTGGGACTGAACCTCAAGAAAAACTGTGAGTTAATGCTGTACCACATCTCTCCATATCTGGTTCCTTCCAGAGACCCCAAAGGGGAATAGGGAAATGCCACCCTCCAGGAGAGTAATGTGAACATGACCAAATCATTTTTATTTATGTAATGACAGCACATTCTGTTTTTTTCATATTGCAGAGATGATCACTTACCTTTTAATGAAACCAAAGAACTACACAAATTACAAACAACTAAAAACAAAACGTATCACCACAACAAGGAATTCAACCAGTTCTTCTGACAAGCAGGATGACCACCATCCAATTTACAAAATTCACATCCACATACGTAATTTGACATTTAATGGGCTTTTCTTTGATCCCTCCTTATTATCCAACATTTTCGCATGTGCAATGTTTTGCTGGCCCGTTTATGTTGGATAAGCGAAACTCTACCATAGCAAGGTACTCACTCCTCTCTTAACCTATGTGCCACGAGTTTCCATTTCACCCAGAAAAGGAATGGAGATATTGAGTTGAACAAAGACGTGTAGAAAATAGGATAACAACGAGGAACCTGCCCTGTCCATACCTGTGCCATCACTTAACCAACTCATCCAGTGCCTTCTCCTCTTCCTGTTTTTGTGTCTTTCTATTCCCCTCAAGACTCATATTTGCTCATGCAGAACAAAGATTCATGGAACACAAAAAAGGGAGCTGGATCAGAGTGGTAAGGGAAACGACGTTAAGCAGACTAGGACACGGAACAACTGTGGTGGAGGCTCCTTCTTTAGAGGCATTTAAACAGAGGCTGGATGGCCATCTGTTGGGGGTGCTTTGAATGCGATTTCCTGCTTCTTGGCAGGGGGTTGGACTAGATGGCCCATGAGGTCTCTTCCAACTCTACTATTCTATGATTCTATGATTCTAAGCTGGCTTCTTCCCTTACTTGCATGCCGTGTGTCTCTATTTTGCCCAGGGAAAGGAAGAGAGATACCTGGCTGAACAAAGATTGGTTCCATGTGTCTTCTGAACAACCCCGTTGCTTACTCCTGAGAACAAGAAAAGGAACCAGAAGGGAATTCTGTGTATATGGCATATTTTGGGAACAATATCACACCAGCTTGAACAGCTTCTGGCTACAATATTAAGTCCTGTTTTAGTCAGAGATAAGGACAAATATCTGGATGCAAGGTCTAGAAGTCTCAGCAGTAACAAAGCAAATAATCACATCCTAGTAGGGAAAGCCTATATAAGAACAATTTGTTGTGGAGATGAATGAGAGGCGTTTCAAACTCATGTGAAACCTGCTCTAAATTAACTGCTTAAATAATTTTAAAAAGAATATAGACCTCAGTCCCAGTCCCGATACATCTAGCTGAATTGCTTGAGGCAACACTCCCTGGTTCCAGCAGTAATCAGGATGGAAACATGGACGTCCTTATGCAGTGCAATATTTGATCCCATTGTTTGCTTTTGTGATGTAAAAACAGTCAGTGGGATAAATCAGATTGGAAATGCCTGTAGTTCCAGCAAATGGCTAATAAGTGCTTTGTTATACCTGCTGCAGATACTGGGGGAAGGAAATAATCCTCATGGCTGATATTTTTAATAAGTAGAATTGTAATGAGTTTTGTTTTTAAAAAAAGATAAAAATGACATCTCGGGAATTTTACTGGAAAGGAATATTTTACAAGATTTGCACCACACTGTTGGTCAATTGACAGTATTATGACCAAATCAGTTCATCATAGAGCCAATTCTTCGAGTAGCCCATCTGCCATGTTGTCTGTGTACCAGTTGCTATGAGGTTTGAAGCTCATCTACTGTACGGAGAGGCAATGATTATCCTCACTTGATTTCACAACTAATCACTAAATATATGCCTTTCACACAGTTTCTAAAATAGAAACTGGACCACTCCCTTCTCCCCACATTTCCAGTAGTCAGACCTAGAAGAATTCAGCAGTGGCTTTGCTCTGAAAAATGTATACAATTGTTTCTTCCATTATCAAGTAGATGTTGGAATTCTGTCTGTTGATCCAACTCCAGTAGTATTTCAACAATTTTCTGACGTTGTGATTCCCAAAGTGTTTTTGACTGGTGCCTTCCTTTTAAAACTGCTGTTTTACCATACCTTTTATTGTGAGCAGTAGTTTCTCAAAATGATTAATGTAGGTCGATGGTCTATCAGAAATATGTTCCAACTTTAAGAAAGCTTCATCTCCAAAACAAATTCTTCTCACATACACTTTCTTTGATAGATTCTTTGCTTTGCTTTGTTACTGCTATGACTTTTAGACCTTGCATCCAGATCTTTGTCCTTATCTCTAACTACAACAGGACTTGATACTGTAGCCAGAAGCTGTTCAAGCGTGTGTGATATTGTTCCCAAAATATGCCATATACACAGAATTCCCTTCTGGTTCCTTTGATTGTTAACTTGCAGGAGACACTAGAAAGGAAATTTGTGTATTTATGTGTGGAATTTCCAAAACGCACAGGTGTGCAGGGACATCTGCAGGACTGAACCATTAGGAAAAGAAAAATTCCCTCAAGAGTATACTTAGAAAGATTTTTTTTTAAAAATGATAGTTGTGAGAATCGTTAGGCACCCCTTACTCTTACCCATCAATTCCCATCTACTGATCTCCCCCACCCTTTATATTTGTGTTATCTAAGTTAACATCAGTTTAGGAATAATGCATCTGCTGGGGAAATGTCATTAGACCTCTGTTCTGTATGCACAGCTGTGTTTGTGCAAGTACCAGCCATTACAAATGGAAGATGGATGAAACTGTGAACACAACTGCAGTGTTAGTATAGAACTGCATTGACTTTTGCAAAACATCAGATGCGTTTGCATTTCTGATTATTTAATTAACATCTGGTAGTGTGTATATCCCAGGGAGCCAATGGGAAATAGCAGTTTAAGTGTCGGACCAAGGTTTGAATCCCCATGAAGTTCTGAAACACATTGATGACCTTATGTAAGTCATAAGAAGACAATAGCAAATCTCTTTAGAACAAATGTTACCAAGAAAACCCTGTGGTAGAGTCACCATAGGTGGAAAACCACTTGAAGGTACACAACAACAAAGTATACTCCGCCTGTCTTCCAGTGAGCTCAAGGCAATAGGCATGTTCTCTCCATCTTCATATTCCTTTCCTGACTTTCTTCCAGTGAGCTCAAAGTTACATGTATGGCTTTCCTTCTCCCCATTTTATTCTGACAAGACTATCAGGAAGGTCACACTGAGAGAGTGTAACTAGTTCCAAGACATTGGCAATCTAATGGTTCAGTGATGTCTAGAATCTGGGTCTCTCATGTCCTATTCCATTACTTCAACCATTTAATGTCACTGGTTATTTATCATTACAACCAAGCTATAAGGTAGATCAGCCAGAGCACTCCTGTCTCAGTGGGAACAAGAATCAGGATCACATGCAGGAAGAAAGGCTTTAAGGTCTTAATCAGAATTCTATCTACTGATCTTCCTGCATCTCTTTGTTAGCCATTTGGTGTGGGAGAAAAATGATCTTATGGGTGAATTTAACAAGTCAGTGAAAGTTCCACTGGAACCATTAGGCAGAATATTCCCATAAATCAGCGGTTCCCAACCTGTGGTTTGTGGATCACCAGTGGTCCACAAGAACTAAAATATGGTCAGTTGCTTCACTATTGCTACTACAGATAGTAACACAGCCCAACCCATAGTGTCTTCGTTTTTAGGCCTGTTCCTGGGGTTATTTGGAGTGCTGATTCAGAAAATTGCATTGGATAGACCACATCATCTCTAGATTATTACATATGTTTTTATGTGGGCGAGCAGGTGGCGACTATTGGATGACATATTCAGTATCAGAAACTGGAGTTGATGTGGTCTATCCAATGCAATTTTCTGAATCCGCACCCGAAATAACCAAACTGAATCTAAAGTTGACCAAAAACTGATTCGTAACCCTTTTGGTACTAATGTTTGATCCCTGTTGAAGTGGTCCCTGGTCAATGAATCAATGAATCTGAAGAGGAGAATTGGCCCTGTGTATACCCTCAACTTCACTCGCCTGCTGGATCTGGTTCCTTCTCTTCCTGTGTGTGTGCAGTGTCTTTCTGTTCCCCTCAGGACTCATATTTGCTTGGGCAGAACAGAGATCATGGAACACAAAAAGAGGGGCTGGATCAAAGTGGTAAGGGAAACGGCATTAAGCTGGCTTCTTCCCTTACCTGCATGCCGTGAGTCTCTATTTTGCCCAGGGAAAGGAAGAGAGATACCTGCTGAACAAAAATTGGTTACATGTGTCTCCTAGAACCCCTAAACATGGCTCCAGCAGCTGCCAAATGTAATTTGTTTTCAATTTTTGGATGATTTACTGTTTGAAAACTGGCCAAAAGTCCCAATGAACTAACTATAAATGCAGCTGTATGTTCCCTCTGATCCTACCAAAGTCTCCATTTTTACTACCCTTCCCAGTTGTGGCAAGTTAGAGTATAGTGCTGCAGCCTCACCTAATCTCCTCATTAATAACCTCTACCATCTTAACTATTCTAAACACAGTAGTTATGGGCAGAACTTGGAAACGACTTTTTTAAAATTAGAAAACACAGAATCCCTCAGTTGCAATGCTGGCTGGGGCAATTGTTGGAACTATAGTCCAAAAAAGGAAATTTTCCCAGTTCTGGCTTCTAGCTGTTTTAGCTGTTGCTCAGTGCATCATATGTATCTACTGTTTGCTAGATCTGGCCAATTCAATACGGTTTTTAGCAGCATGTTACAGCTTTTTTTGCATGACTCACTGGGCAGGAGACTTGGTTTGCTGCAGTCTGTGGATGGCTGTTAGATAAGAGGACAAAATGCTTTACTTGAGGAGGCTTGAATCTTTAGTTTCTTGATGTGACCCACTTGTAAATCAGTGACCCAGAAATGATTGTGTGACTCCACAGCCTCAATGTCTACAGAGAGTATTAAAAATTCTACAGTGTCATTGTTGGTGAAAGCAGAATTTGAAAAGTGTTAGTTAACAAGCAATTAGTCCCCGTCACTTGCTACTTTCCCCCCTTCTGTTGGAATTTCCTTCTATGTTTCGTGTGTTTCCAAACGGTGGTCTCTTTGTGTGTACAATAATTTCATAAGCTTTTCTTATGCAAGGAGTATTCAGTAATGATTTAGTAGCATACAGTAAATGAAACCGAGTCAATCAAGAATGAACATTTATAAGACAATGTTTTTTCCTTTGTCATGTGAATATTGGTGAACTCTTGACGACCTAAATAAGGGAAGACGGTTGTGCAGCTGCCTTATATGTAGTCACTCTAGTGTGTCGGCTTTCTGATTTAGAATGAGTAAGTGCCTGTGCTCTTTAAAATTGCCTTTTTGGTGATAGGAAGAGATTAAATCTGCCTTTGTCAAATAGAAAATGTGTCCCCTGATTGTTCTGCTTCATAGTTTTGGGCAACAATGGAGTATAACAGGAAAGTAGGTGTTATGGTGACCCGACCAACGTATGTTTGAATGTAGATTGTGTTAAGACATCTGAAAGTAATGGGAACACTTTAAAATAGTGTGAAATTATTTACAACGAAGCAACCTGGAGAGAAAAATAATGTTGGTTCAAACAGTTGAATTTTCCAGTGATACATGTGAATTCATTTGCTTAATCTGTCAATCTTCTTAATGTATGTTATGACGTAAAACTGAATACTCTTATATATATGGTATTACATATAAACAATTGACATTTAATGTTAGTTGTTATTATTTTAGTTGTTACTACTATTAAAATTGATATTTACAGAATCTAATTTAATTTTAAGAACTAAGAAGAGCCATGCTGGTTCAGACATTTTTGTCTCTCTTGTAGAGGAACATGCAGCAAAGGGGACAGAGCTCTTGTTTATGTGTACTTTGTACCAATAAAGGAGGAAAATCTCCACAATCATAATGTATCTAGTAATGTTTGGTGTCAGAGTTGACATGTTGATACAGTTGGGGAAGAGTGCTGGGCCAAGTCCAGGAGCTCTTTCACACTACGCATTTATAGCACTGTGATTTCGTTTTAACTGCCGTAGTAACTTGCTATGTGTGTGTGTGTGCCTTCAAGTTGCCTGTTGATTTATGGCAATCCCATGAATTTCATAGAGCTTTCACAGACAAGGAATACTTAGTTTTGCCAGTTCCTTCTTCTGAAATATGGCCTACGACACCTGGTATATTCATTCGCAATCTCTTATTTAAGTACTATTTACAACTGACCCTTGTTTAGCATCTAAGAACAGACATGATTTGGTGCTTTTAGGGTATTTAGTCCTTTTAAAGCTACCAGGTAGTGGAAACCCATCCTCAAATTTACTGAATAAACTGTATGTATGGGTTGTGATAATATATGTTCTTTCTAGCATGTAGTCAGAACACAGTACATGGTCAGAAATCACACAGTCACTCAGCAGATGTAGTTTCCTGGGGCGTAATCTCTCTTTTATTTAGATATCATGACATGACATTTTAGTAGTAAAAGTAGTAGTAGTTTAATGATAGTGACAAGAAGACCTAGCCCAGTTTATGAGATTCATTTCATACATTAAAATGCAAATTCATCTATAGAAATGAGGGAAGTTGAAAAACTCAACTGGGCATGAACGTCATATTTTGAAACTGAAAAATGATCGGTTTCCAGTCAGAAAGATACTTTGAGGGTAATGCCACAAAATATGAAGATGTGATATTACTATACTCTCAGAAAATACTATCACTCATACAGAAGGTTTGTTTTTAGTACATGGCATGAATTTTTCCCAAATCTTGTGCTTGTAAGTCAACTTTGATTTATTACATTTATACCCTGCTTTTTCTCCAAGGAGTCCTAAGTATCTTACATAAGGGTTGCTGTGAGTTGCTGTGAGTTTTCCGGGCTGTATGGCCATGTTCCAGAAGCATTCTTTCCTGACATCTTGCCCACATCTATGGCAGGCAGTCTCAGAGGTTGTGAGGTTTGTTGGAAACTAGGCAAGTGGGGTTTATATCTGTGGAATGATGTCCAGGGTGGGAGAAAGAACTCTTATCTGTTTGAGGCAAGTGTGATGGTGCTATTGGCCAATTTGATTAGCATTAAATGGCCTAACAGCTCCAAAGCCTGTCTGCTTCCTGCCCAGGAATCCTTTCTTGGGAGGTGTTAGCTGACCCTGATTGCTTCCTGTCTGGAATTCCTCTGTTTTCAGAGTGTTATTCTTTATTCTTTATTTATTCTTTATTCTTTATTCTTTATTTTTTACTGTCCTCATTTTAAAGTTCTTTAATACTGGTAGCCAGATTTTATTCATTTTCATGGTTTCTTTCTTTCTGTTGAAATTGTCCACATACTTGTGGATTTCAGTGGCTTTTCTGTGTAGTCTAACATGATGGTTGTTAGAGTGGTCCAGCATTTCTGTGTTCTCAAATAATATGCTGTGTCCTGATTGATTCATCAAGTGCTCTGCTATAGCTGACTCCTCTGGTTGAATATCTTACATAAGGTTCCTATGTAAACTCCATGCATTTTGGAGTATCAAAATCAGGTTAGTATTGTGAGTTCTTGCACACCACCTCCAAAGCGTTTTTTTAAAATCCATCCAAAGGAACAAAGACAAAACAACCTTTAATGTGTACAGGCATGTCAAGTTAAAAGGGAGAAGCAGAAACCATCACATTATCCTCTGTTGGGGTATGCATTGTGTACGTGCAAAGCATCTAGCCTTTTTCTCTGTTGTTGATGTTTTAAATAGGAGCTCCCGTTTTTTTCATCTGGGTCTTCCTCTTCAAGGGTCTGCGCCTCTTGTAAAGAGATAACCTGCAGGCATACCTGAGGCACCATAACTAAACAGTAATTGCCACATGAATGTGAGCCAAGTACACATAGACTAGACTGTTAAATTTCACTAAGCAATTTCAGAAAAAGACCTTAACTGTGTTATACAATATGTAGAATGATGTGGGGAATTAAGATACAGTAATGGAAAGGTATATTGTGGTCTTACATTCAGGTTCCTGAGCTCTTGTAAGTGTTTTCTTTAAAAAATTGTATGAGATTTCAATCTTCTACGTCAGTTAATACTCTGGTTTTTTTAAACTTTTATTTATATTTTGGTGGATTTTAACTGATTTTTTTTACTGTTGTTTGTGTTTAATTATGTTTTAATTTTTGTATATTTGAATATTTTAAATTAATAATACTAATAATCATACACTTTATTTATATTCCGCCCTTCTCCCTGATTGGACTCATAACCTATTAAAGTATATATAAAGCAGACAAAGCAAACATTCAGTGCCTTATTTACAATCACATGCAATGAGACACACAGTCACAGACAATGAGACACACAACACAGACAAAGGCAAAGACCTCTCCTTTCATTTTCAGCTTTGGAGGCGGTGCTCGTCTCTGACTTTAGGGAAGTTCTCTTCTCCATTTTCAAGTCGAGGAGCCTGCATTGTTACCTCCTGGTTGTGTGGCCGGCATGATTGCCTGGAACGTGTTTTTTGCTTTTCCCCACCGAAGCGATAACTTGCATGTTTTCGAACTGCTAGGTTGGCAGGAACTAGGGCTAACAGTGGGAGCTCACCCTGTCCCACGGATTCAAACTGCCGACCTTCACGTCAGCAGTTCAGCAGCACAACCCATTGTGCCATCACGGCCCCTTAAATTCTTTGCTAATGCTTTTGTCAAGCCGCTTTGAGTCTCCTTTGTGGAGATAAGGCAGGGAATAAATAAATATAATAATAATAAATACTGTGAAATCATTACAAAAGCACTAATTTAAAGAGATGTGTCTAGAACTTTCATAGATGAAAAAGTCAAGCTTTTAAAAATTCTGTCTTATCTATTATTCATTGGCATTGATAAAGGAATTCAGTCAAAAGCCTACATGAAAAACAGGCTTTGAAAATGTTTCTTTGTATCACTGTCTCTGTTTCCTTATAAGAAACATGCAACAAAGTACTGTATGACTTCAGCTTAGTCTCTTGCTCAACCAGTACCTTTAACTTTATGGAAAGCCAAAGGAAGGTCATCTTTAGAGTATGGAATTCATGGTACACGGTTAAAATCAGTTGCTTCTAGTCTGACTGGCCCAAGCATCTCTACAAAGCAACAAAAGGATTTAAACAAATTATCCATGAGGAATGAAGGCGGGAGAAAGACCAACCTTTTATTGTAATCATTATATCCACATAATCACTGTCTTCAAAGTGGAGTTGAGATTGAGATGTAGACTGTTAGTGTTCTGGTTGTTATAGTGTGAAATGTTCAATCAATTGTTGCTGTTGGATTGTGTATATGTGCTCCGGCAAGCATTCCAGGAGCCAAGGAGTTAATTACATGCCAGCCCTGATTGATTGCCCGGAGGGCCAATGGGTCAAGACTTCCATTTCAACTATGGGGATGGAACATTGGTCATGAACTGTGGAATATAAGGAGGTGCCTGCTTGCACTGATAACGGACTCCACAAGCCAAGAGGACGTGGCATGTTTTGTCCTTGCTGAGGGAACATGTGTCCAGAGAGTGATGGTATTTACAAGTTGTAAATAGCTTGTAAATAAAGCCTATAGAACCGCTGGGATCAGCAGATAATTTACAACTGAGCTGTCATTTGTTGGTGCCACTTTCACGGATGCCTAAGTGGTCTGACTGATGGGAAGAAGGTGAGACCTGACTCATCAATAGGCCAGGGCGACGATTTCCCCTGACATAGACCTCAGTGGAGTAGGCTTTATTATAGGAATGGGGAACCTTTGGCTTTCCAGGTATTTTGGACTGCTGAACTAAAATTACCGTAATTTCTTACCATTGGCCATACTTGCTAGATTTTCTGGGAATTCACATCTAAAACAGAGCCAAAGGTTTCACATTCTGCTCTGTTGGGTGTTATACCCATACCAGTATTTCTGACATTCTGGAACTAGAAGGCCTGATTTCCTGACTATAGTGAGTAATCAGGTTTATAAGCGTGCCATCTTCTATGCTAATGCTCCACTACTTGTGTTCTATGTTCTTCTCAGATTAGAGCAAATCTACACAATAGATCAAAAACATCACACCAGCCAAGGACTGTAGCTCAAGCCCCTTCCACACAGCTGAATAAAATCCCACATTTTCTGCTTTGAGCTGGAATATATGACAGTGTGGACTCAGATAACCAAGTTTCAAAGCAGATATTTTGGGATTTTTTTTTTTGCCATGATTTTCTGGGTTATATGATTATAGGTTCCTCACTTGGTTGCTTGCTAGCCAACCTGTTTTTTTTCAGCTCCAAAATGGTAGTAATGACACATTTTAATCACACACACAGAGTGGACCATATATATCTGTCATGTAAGCAGCATCTAGTTTGATGGGTTGCAAATTGGATTAGAGCCAAACTTATTACCAAGAGGGAGCACATGCCTTTTGGTGCATACTAAAGTGATGCTTTCTCTGATCTCTCAGATGATGTATTATCATCCAACGCCTTTCTTTACGACCAGTAGTGGCTTTCTTAATTTACATAGATGGCAACTGGAAAAAAAGCATACTTTGATTTGTATCTCCTTACATAGAAAGAGCTCTTGCTACAGCACATGGAACAAAGGGTGAAGGTTTTGAACTTAAGGAAACTGACTTTTGGTAAGGAGCTCTATTGCTCTTGTACATTGACACTAACCACTTTAATAATCTGAAATACCTATATCATCTTACTCAGCATTTGAAAATGTAAAGTGAGGGTCAACACTTGCATTTTTCTGGTTTCTAATACATTCCATCGCACTCTACTCCCACAACTGAATATATGCTTTATATTTTGAGGTTTGAATGTCACACTGTACTGCTTCTGGAGAAATGGGTTTGTATCCAAGAAAGCTCACACTAAAACAAAAACCAGTTATGTACTCTTTTTGCCAGTTACTAAAACAAAAACCAGTTATTCTTTTAATACATGTGGGGTACCATGAAGGCATCATTTTTGTTCATACCTTTGCTGATAGATTGGAATTTGTAGATGTAATGCAGTTCAGATTCTGGTTCCAGATTATGATTTCCTCTTGATAGATGCTAAAAGCTTACCCCTCTCCTTTGAAGGTTGGGTGAAAAAAGAAGGAGCAGCTTCGTAGGCGTCAACATCTGTTAGACAGGAAACACAAACTAGTCAAGCACCTGGCATTTAGAATCAGCCAACCATAGATCTCCAGACTTCTGGACTGGGTTTGTCTTTATCTTATTGTCTTTGGTTATCTGGATTGCTGGTTTCATGTAAGAACCTCCAGGCCAGTTGAAACCTTGCGCCTCCCTTCATCTTCCATGACCTGAACTGGATTGGTTTACTTATAGTTGCTTCTCTTAAATTAATCTGCCTGCCTGGAGACTTGTTGCCAGGCATGGGCTTTTTTTTCTGCCACATTTATAGGGGAGTTTGTAAATAAAATGCATGGGATTAAATGGAAATTTAGCTGTTTATCCACAACCCATTAAGCTCTATAGTGTCTAGCCTCAATCGATGATCAAAGGTTCTCCTTCCATGTCACCTACCACTGCCACAGAGGAAGAGAATGGGCAGTATCTGCTGGACTTGCTCTCCTTCCCTCCTTTTTCCTTTTCTTTGTATGCTCTGTCTTATTTAGATAGAAAGTCTGAGAGTGGGGAACTATCAGTTTAGCACTTTGAAAGATATTCAAGAGAGAGCCAGCATGAGGTAGTGTTTTGAGGACTGTAGTACAACATCTGTATCTGAGGAATAGGTACATGTGGTTTCACCTGCCAGCATCTGACAAAATAAATCCTCTAGGAATTTTCTAGTTCGCCAGGTTATTTTATGTTATACATCTACCAGAAGTTACCATACAGTTGTCCTAGAGGACCTAAACATTCCTAGAGAGCCTGGAAAACATACAGCAGCCCTATTCCTAGAGAGGATATCTCTCTTTGAGAGTTTTCTAGTTCCTCCAGGATGACTCTGATAATTTCTGTTGGAAGTCTTTCTTTTCAGTAAGGTTCACTACATTCAGGATGTCTTCTTCACTGATTTTTTTTTAATCGTGTCAGAAGCAACTTGAGAACATACTACAAGTCGCTTCTGGTATGAGAGAATTGGCTGTCTACAGAGACAGTGCCCAGGGAACACCTAGATGTGTTACCAGAGAAGGCCCTCTCCCTCGCAGTAGCGGTTGGTGCGGATGAGGGAGAGGGCCTTCTCCATCGTGGCCCCCCGGCTCTGGAACTCGCTCCCCAGGGAGATCAGGCAGGCCCCTACCCTCCTCTCCTTGCAGAAGAGCCTGAAAACTTGCCTCTTCCAACAGGCCTTTGGCGACTGATCTAGTAGGATCAACCTGTTGCCTATCCAGAAATAGTGCCTTGTGTACGCCTTCCCCAGCACTTTAATGGCCATGACAACTTGGGTAACCACCCCTACCTGATGATATCGACATAACTTGCACTTTTGGCCCAGCTCCTTTGGATCCAATCCAAGATTTTATCATTATATTTTTGTATGTGATTTTTTATGACTTGTTTTTATTGTTGATTGATCTGTTTTATTGCTTTGTTTTTATATTGTTGATGTCCGGGCTTGGCCCCATGTAAGTCGCCCCGAGTCCCTTCGGGGAGATGGGGCGGGGTATAATAATAATAATAATAATAATAATAATAATAATAATAATAATTATTATTATTATTATTATTATTATTATTATTACCATCCTGCTTGGAGGCTTCTCTCATGTCCCCTTCCTCACTGATGGTACTGTACAACCAGGTTTCAGATCCTTACTTGGCCATGGAAACCCACTATGTGGTCTTAGGAAAGTCACACTCGCTTAGCTTCAGAAGAAGGCAAGGAAAGGCCAGCCCCCTCCCCCCTCTGAACAAATATTTTGACGAAAAACCCTTTGAATTGTCAATACAGTAGAGTCTCACTTATCCAACACTCACTTATCCAACATTCTGGATTATCTAACGCATTTTTGTAGCCAATGTTTTCAATGCATTGTGATATTTTGGTGCTAAATTCGTAAATACAGTAATTACTACATAGCATTAATGTGTAATGAACTACTTTTTCTGTCAAATGTGTTGTATAACATGATGTTTTGGTGCTTAATTTGTAAAATCATAACCTAATTTGATGTTTAATAGGCTTTTTCTTAATCTCTCCTTATTACCCAACGTATTCGCTTATCCAACGTTCTGCCGGTCCGTTTATGTTGGATAAGTGAGACTCTACTGTAATAGACACTGGCTTGAAGGCAAACAAAAACAAAGCTTTTTGCTGCTATATAAGAACTATAAACAAATGTTGCCAAGCTAAAGATACTTTGTCTATTGTCAGCAAATTGTTGGCACCAGATATGTCTTGGTTTAGTAAGATGATTTATTCCCAAATTAGAAACTTCTGCCTATTTGTAATGAGAGTGCCAACTTCTGTAAATAAAGTAATGTTTTTAAAGAGGAGATTGATTTAGGGCATGAAGGCTTTGCCCACATTTTTATCTTCTCTCTGAATCTTTCTTTACTTTAATATTCTTAAGTCATCATATTCCCTCTGTCACCACAATTGTACTTTAAAAAAGTAAGGATTGACATAAAAAAATGTTGATACCGGTCAGAATCACTTCTTAACAATTAGTCCTTGACCCTTTGGTGGGCCCTGCTATATTCACAATTATAGTAGTCAAAAGGGAGATTTTTTAAAAACCCTTGAAAGAATAAGCTGTGAGCAGTATCATTGTGAAATGAATAGGAAGATTGAATCATGGTCCCTTCCTTTTGTTTTTTGAGGCAAAGTCTGAAGCTTGGGCCTGAACTGGGAAAATCTCCTTCATTAGGCTCCCTGGCAAACATACAAGGTTCCTTCTGTTAGACCAGCGTTTCTCAACCTGAGAGTCAGGACACCTGGGGGGGGGGGGGGTCGCAAGGGGATGGCAGAGGGGTCGCCAAAGACCAGTATTTTCTGTTGGTCGTGGGGGTTCTGTGTGGGAAGTTTGGCCCAATTCGATCATTGGTGGGGTTCATCAGGCTCTTTAATTATAGATAAACAATAAATCCCAGCAACTACAACTCCCAAATGTCAACATCTATTTCCACCAAATTCCATCAGTGTTCAAATTTGGGCATATTAGTATTTGTGCCAAGTTTGGTCCAGATCCATCATTGTTTTAGTCCACAGTGCTCTCTAGATGTAGGTGAACTACAACTCCAAAAACTCAAGGTCAATGCCCACCAAACCCTTCTAGCATTTTCTGTTGGTCATGGGAGTTTTGTGTGCCAAGTTTGGTTCAATTCATCGTTGGTGCAGTTCAGAATGCTCTTTGATTTGTAATTGAACTATAAATCCCATCAACTACAACCCCACCAGTATTCAAATTTGGGTGTATCGGGTATTTGTGCCAAATTTGGTCCAGTGAATGAAAACACATCCTGCATATCAGATATTTACATTATGGTTCATAATAGTAGCAAAACTACAGTTATGAAGTAGCATTGAAAATAATGTTATGGTTGGGGGTCACCACAACATGAGGAACTGTATTAAGGAGTCATGGGATTAGGAAGGTTGAGAACCACTGTGTTAGACTTACTGGGTTTCCCAGTATGGTATTGACAGGAACACCAGCCAGGACCACATGACTGAAGTTGCTAGCTCTGCTATGTTTATTTTCACATAGTTCAATGTATTTGAGGGGGATTAACCTAGCGGCGGGGTTTGGTCCATCTGGCTATCTGCAGTTGCTGTTGTTGCTTTGCTCACATTAGTGGTAGTTATCTTGACAGCAGTTCTGCTATAAGCGTATTATACACCATTCAGCTGGATATTTATTTATTTATTTATTTGCAGTATTTATATTCTGCCCTTCTCACCCCGAAGGGGACTCAGGGCGGATCACATTATCTACATATAGGGCAAACATTCAATGCCCATATACACATAGAACCGAGACAGGGACAGACGCAGAGGCAATTTAACCTTCTCCTGAGGAGATGTTCAATTCTGGCCACAGGGCAGAGCAGCTGCTTCATCATCCACTGTGATGGCACTTCCTCATTCCAATGTCGTAAATTAGTTAAATTTGCCTCCCCACTTTATAAGTGGTACCTTATTTCCTACTTGATAGATGCAACTATCTTTCAGGTTGCTAGGTCAGCAACGAGCAGGGGCTATTTTTTTATTTTTTTAATTGATGGGTGCTCACCCCGCCACGGGCTGGCCTCGAACTCATGACCTCATGGTCAGAGTGATTTATTTCAGCAGGCTGCTCACCAGCCTGCGCCATAGCCCAGATACACCTTTGCTACTATTTTAATTTTTCCACAATGCAGTTCCATAGATAAATATGGCATTGCACTATGGGAATATGAAGCTGGTATTTGTGGGTAGCATCACATGAGGCCTACGCTTTATGTTTTAGCATTGGCATTATAAAAATATACCAAATTAAGGGGGCATGAAGTATATTGTGCTCCAACACCAAACCGGCCAGTGTATCACAAATCCCTCCTGTTGTGATAGATGTGAACTGTCCATGCCACAGAGAGCCCTTGCTTTGACATTGCCAAAAAGTATGAAAATAGTGAATACGTGCCACTCATATTTCCTGTTCCTGCTGTGAGATCCAATATCAAAGCCTAGGATATACAAAGAAAGTTGAAACTTGGCTTGAAATAAAAACTTAGAAATCTGAAATTTATGGCCGCTTTTCATTGGGCTTATTAAAACAGGACCTTGCCATGAAATAATATTTCACACCCACTAACATTTTCTTAGTATATCTGTCTGTTTTACTGACAGCTTCTGTGGGCACATCCCTATTTTGTTTTTATTCACGTGCTTTAAGAAAATAATATACTATTTAGGATTCCATAGGGAGGATGTTCTTAAATTTCACAATCTCTGATATTTATGCTGAGATCATGCAATATAGGCTTTTTCTGGAGGGAGCCCTTTCCATTACTGTCAGATTGCCCAGGAGATATGAAAACTGGATGACTTGCAACTGTTAATAACTAAGAAGACTTATTTTTAAAAGAGAAAGAATTGTTTTGACTTGCTTGTGACACGGCATGTAATGTTTTCACCTTCACTTGTATATGTTTTTCTTGTCAAACTGCAGTTCTCATCTTAATAGCACAGTAAAAAGTTTGGGTAAATGTTTTGGCAGTTAAGTTTTCATCCTGGCACTCAAAGTTGTACTATGGCAGGCTGAATGTTATCGCCATTGTTCCATCTCACATAAAAGAATATAGTTGAACATAGCATATTAACACTGTAATGTATGGTTTTATTATTCTTTGTTCAGCCCCTCATATCGCTTTTCCATCTGGTTTGTTGAAGCCAGATTGCTCCTCCTATACTTAAGAGGTGTTTTTTTAGGGCTGAGAATATGTGACTCACCCAAGGTCAACCTGTGGCTATCCCTGGCTGAGCAGGGAATCAAACCCTGGTCGCCAGAGTCATGATTTATTTATTTATTTGCAGTATTTATATTCCGCCTTTCTCACTCCAAAGGGGACTTTTGGTGGATTACAATGCACATATACATGGCAAACATTCAATGCCATTAGACATGCGACATATTGACAGACACAGAGGCAATTTAACATTTTCCCGCTTCCGACTTCATGAGGGTATGCTCGATTCCAGCCACAGGGAGAGCTGCCACTTTATCCTCCACTTGTGACCTTGATGGTAGTACTTCCTCATTCCTTTCTGCATGCTGCTGGCAGTTTTATGGTGTCATAAATTAGTTAAATTAGCCTCCCTGCATAAAGCATTACCTAAATTTTCTACTTCACAGATGCAACTGTCTTTCGAGCTGCTTAGGTCAACAGCGAGCTAGGCTATTAATGGTCGGGATCTCAATCTGACCCGGGCTTCGATCCCATGACCTCTCGGTCAGTAGTGATTTATTGCAGCTGACTACTAACCAGCTGCGCCACAGTATGGCCCTTGGGACAGTATGACTATTTGGTTGGGGCAGTATGACTATTTGTGGTTTGAATGTATGAGGGTGTATGCATATGTGTGTTTCATACGATTTTAAGAGTATGTTCCAAAGCTGGGTAAATATTAAGTTTGTCAAGTTATGTTTTTATATCAGTTTTCAAGATAGGTAATTTTCGGTGATGGGTATTCGAGTCCAGCACTGATGTCCTAGATCCACTAATTAGTTTTGTCTGTATTACTAAGGACCCTTCCACACAGCCATATAACACAGAATATCAAGGCAGAAAATCCCATATCTGATTTGAACTGGGTTATCTGAGTCCACACTGCCATATATTCCAGTTCAAAGCAGAAAACGTGAGATTTTATTCAGCTGTGTGGAAGGGGCCTGAGTAACATCTCCTGGTGTGATTCTTCCTCAGGCCACCTTAAGAGCCAGCTGTTGAATGAAGGAGATCCATTCAGCTTCCAGTTGTGGCACATGGAAGATGACATTTCCACCCCAGTCCTGCATGTGAACAAGACTGCAACAAGGATTTACAACAGTGGTCCTGCTTCTAATTGTTGGAGTGTCACATGATGCTGGGCTGGGGCTAGAACTCTCATTTTCCTTGCACCTTGGTTGGAAGCCGAATAGACTTCCTTCACCCACTCTAGCAGCTGACTTTTAAGGTGTGTGAGGTGGTATTTACATTACGTAGTCTTATTTGAATATAGATATGTTTGGATCCATAGTCACTTTTCGAGTTCTGTCTGTCAAGATCTTGTAGCCATTTCAAGGATGACTAGCACAAGAGGCTTTCTGATGGTGGCCCCACACTTTGCAGTGTCCTTCTGGCCCCTATGCTTAAAATCACTTAGACCATCTGAGCTTCCCCCATCCCATTTTAAGGAACTTTTCAGAAATACTGGATTCTCTTTAGCAGTTAACAGAGAAATTGGTGTTGCATTTTACTTGATGGCTACCTTGGATTCTACACAAGGACAAAGGTATGATATAAATTATATCTACATATATACATACATATTCATTCATTTAACTGGGTCGACCTCATTGAAATCAATAGGGCCAGGCTGTGGCGCAGGCTGGTTAGTAGCCAGCTGCAGTAAATCACTATGACAAAGAGTTCATGAGTTCTAGGCCAGCCCGTGTAGGAGTGAGCACCCGACCATTAAAATAAAAAATAGCCCTGCTCATTGTTGACCTAAGCAACCCAAAATATAGTTGCATCTATCAAGTAGGAAATTTAGGCACCACTTATGTGGGGAGGCTAATTTAACTAATTTACGACATCATAAAAATCGTCTGGCAGCGTTTGGAATGAGGAAGTCGGCGCCACAGTGGATGATGAAGCAGCTGCTCCCCTTGTGGCCGGAATCGAGCATACCCTCAGGAAGCTGGAAGCTGGAGAAGGTTAAATTGCCTCTGTGTCTCTGTCTCTGTTTCTGTCTCTGTGTTCATATGGCATTGAATATTTGCCTTGTATGTGTACATTGTGATCCGCCCTGAGTCCCCTTCGGGGTGAGAAGGGCGGAATATAAATACTGTAAATAAATAAATAAAATAAATCTCTACTGTGATAACATGTATAGTACTGCATCACTTTAATTGATTTAATATACAACATTCTGTTGGTTATGTTTTAGTAAACCTGACAACTTTTGGATGGTGTAAGATCCAAACAGACTGTGAATGAACAAATAAGTAACACAGAGTTGCATAGTTTGTGGAGGTGTAGACAAGATATGGGTAGGTGGGTAGAAGCAAACAATTTGGAAGGAATCTTCAAATATTGCTATAATTTTAATAGATATTTCCTATTCTTCCTTTCCTCTTCTTTTTTGAAATTCCGACATGGCAATAAAAAAGTCTAAATTGCAAAAGATTCAAATAAATGTTGCTACTGCAAGTGTGAAGGATTTAGAATCCATCAAAAAAGAGGTTTGTTTTGAAAGCTTATACCTTTGCTTCATGGTGAGTTATTTATTTTGGAAAGAAATGTAGCAGCTGTTATAGGTCAAAATAGTAATAAGTTAATTATCGTCTCTGCGTTTGGAGTGCCTTGAAAAAATTAGTTTTGTCTGAAACTTAGTACTTCACCTCACTGCTAAGCATGAGTTTTTTTCTCTTGCAAATAAAATTGCATTAAACAATAAAAGTTTTCTAAATGTTAAATGTAATAGATTTAAATTGAAGACTCGAAGTATCACAGTGTTATTTTATAAAATAAAGCGGGAGATAGACTGCCTTATTCTTATGCTTTGAACAGAAGCTTGGCTTGCAGAAATCAGTAGCTGAAGCTTTTGATAGTGTGGAGATAACCAATTTAACCTCATAATATCTGCACATCAACCACTACTAAAATCACCAGTATGGCATCAGTTAAAAACCTGGCATCTCTATTTCTCATACACCTCCCTCCTCATCCTTTTGGGTTTTCTTTAAGTATTTGAAGATTACTTGCAGCATGAAAATTCAGGTCAGTTTGAAGGTAATTTGGACATCTGTTTTCATTTGGTGTTTAACTGGATCTTGAGAGTTTGTAAAGCCAGAATTCCTAATGGTAGTGTTACAAAACCCTCCTGTCACCTTTCAATTGACCTTTCTCTCCCTCTACAGATAGAGAAGGTAAAGATGGATGAATGTAGAACTTGTTTCCAAAAGGTACCAAATTTTACAGGAATCGGGGGGGGGGGGGGAAGAGTGAGGATATGCGTTCTTTTTATATAAAATGCCTTTTTAAAGCCCTGTACCAGTGATTTGATATTTTGATAGTTTTGATCTGTACATAATGTTCTACTCCTAGCCAACAATGTGCTGCCACCTATAATTCATTTTTCAGTTTTCGGGGGTTAGGTACCTTTCAAAAACCAACTTCACAAATGTTCTTAATGCCATAGAGGACTCAATAATAATAATAATAATAATAATAATAATAATAATAATAATAATAATAATAATAATGAAATCCAGCATGTCTATCTTGTTTGCTGTGTCATACAACAAAATAATAATAATAATACACATTATTTATATTCCACCCTTCTCCCCTAGAAGACTCAGAGTGGATTACAGCATTTAAATAAATAGGCAAATATTCAATGCCTTTACAGTCATATACAATGATGACATAATAATAATAATAATAATAAAACTTTATTTATACCCCGCCACCATCTCCCCAACGGGGACTCGGGGCGGCTTACATGGGGCCATGCCCAAGACAATACAATAAACCATAACATAATACAATTAAATAATACATTACATAAAATAAACAGTACAACATAAGATCAAAACAGCAATATAACACGAGCGGGCCGCATGAATACTACATTTAAAAACTAGATTAAAAATTAAAACTCTGGGTGAGAAAGGGATCAGAATAAAACCTCGAGGGACGGGACATCAGATAGTGAACCAGTCTAGAGGATAAATATCGGGGTGGAGTAGCATAGAACATTTACTCTCCGAAAGCACACCGGAAGAGCCATGTTTTTAAATCTTTCCTGAAGGCTAAAAGGGTGGGGGCTTGCCTGATTTCAATGGGCAGCGAGTTCCACAAGCGAGGGGCCACCGCAGAGAAGGCCCTCTCCCTTGTTCCTACAAGGCGAGCCTGAGATATAGGTAGTGGCGACAGGAGGGCCTCCCCCGATGATCGGAGAGGTCGGGCAGGTTTATGATAGGAGATACGGTCACGAAGGTAGGCGGGTCCCAAACCGTTTAGGGCTTTATAAATGATGGTCTGCACCTTGAATTGGGACCGGAAGATGAACGGCAGCCAGTGGAGCTCCTTAAACAGGGGAGTAGATCTCTCCCTGTAACTCGCCCCCGTTATTAGTCTGGCTGCCGAACGTTGGACCAGCTGTAACTTCTGGGCCGTCTTCAAGGGAAGCCCCACGTAGAGCGCATTACAGTAGTCCAGTCTAGAGGTAACTAATGCATGCACCACCGTGGTCAAGTCAGACTTCACGAGGTATGGTCGCAGTTGGCGCACAAGTTTGAGTTGTGCAAAAGCCCTCCCGGCCACCGCCGACACCTGCGCTTCAAGCGTCAGCGCTGAATCCAGGAGGACCCCCAAACTGCGGACCTGTGATTTCAGGGGGAGTGCAACCCCGTCCAGCACAGGTTGCCACCCAATACCCCGATCCGACGAGCAACTGACCAGGAGGGCCTCTGTCTTGTCAGGATTGATCCTCAGCTTGTTCCTCCTCATCCAGTCCGCCACAGCGGCCAGGCACTGGTTCAGCACCCGAGGGGCTTCCTTGGAGTCAGGTGGGAACGAGTAGTGGATTTGTGTGTCATCTGCGTAGAGATGGCAACACCCTCCAAAACTCCGGATGACCTCTCCCAGCGGTTTCATGTAGATGTTAAAAAGCATGGGGGATAAAATAGACCCTTGCGGGACCCCACAGGTCAAAGGCCAGGGGTCCGAGCAGGTGTCCCCCAGCTTCACCATCTGGGAACGGCCCTCCAGGAAGGACTGGAGCCACTGCAAAACAGTGCCACCGAGTCCCATCCCGGAGAGCCTCCCCAGAAGGATACCATGGTCGATGGTATCGAAAGCCGCAGAGATGTCCAGGAGAACCAGCAGGGTCACACTCCCCCTGTCCAGTTCCCTGCGGAGGTCATCCACCAAGGCGACCAAAGCCGTCTCAGTGCTGTGCCCAGGCCTGAAGCCAGACTGCGAGCGGTCCAGAAAATCAGTGTCATCGAGGAACTCCTGGAGCTGCGTGGCCACCACCCGCTCCAGAACCTTGCCCAAAAACGGGAGGTTGGAAATTGGTCTGTAGTTGTTACATACAGATGGGTCTAGCGAGGTCTTTTTTAGTAACGGTTTTACCACCGCTTGCTTAAAACAAGATGGAAATGACCCCTGACCCAGGGAGGCATTTATTATAGCCACAAACCAATCCAACAACCCCTCTTTGGCCTGCTTAACCAGCCAAGAGGGACAAGGATCCAGAGCACAAGTGGTCGCCCTCACAGACCCAAGAATCCCCTCCACGTCATCCGGAAGAACAAGCCGGAAAGAATCCCACAAAATCGGACAGACAGGTGCCTCGGTTACCTCCGCTGGAACTACAATTAAGCTGGAGTCCAACTCATGGCGTATCTGAGCAACTTTGCCTGCAAAGTGGTGCGCAAAATCGCTGCACCTAGTTGCCAAGTCATCAGGAAGCCCCTGGGTCTCAGGAGGCCGCAGGAGCTCCCCAACAACTCGGAACAACTCCGATGGCCTGTTGGCCGCAGACGCTATGCGGGCAGTCGTGAAAGCTTTCCTGGCTGCTCGCAGAGCCACGGAGTAAGCCTTAATAGCGGCTTTAGCCCGTGCTTGGTCAGACACATCCCGAGATTTCCTCCAGATGCACTCTAGTCCCCTCCTCGCACGCTTCATCACAGCCAGCTCCTCAGTGAACCAAGGAGTCGACATGACTCTACGCAGCGAAAGAGGACGTTCGGGAGCGATCGTGTCAAGTGCCCTTGTCAGCTCACTATTATAGCGATCAGCCAGGACATCGACAGGATCGCCAGTCTCCAGAACAGGAAGATCCCCAAGAGACCTCAGGAG
Source organism: Anolis carolinensis (assembly GCF_035594765.1). Classification (NCBI taxonomy): domain Eukaryota; kingdom Metazoa; phylum Chordata; class Lepidosauria; order Squamata; family Anolidae; genus Anolis; species Anolis carolinensis. The sequence continues at coordinate 20,711,086 of NC_085841.1, read as the reverse complement.
TCCATCCGGATCCATCAGCCTCCTGGGGCGGACCATCTTAATGGGTCCACCACCCCTGCGGAGGTTAGAAGACATGGCGAAACTCAAACAGATCAGATGATGGTCAGACCATGACAATGGAAGAATATTTTGCTCTTCCACTCTGACTGTCCCACCGTCCACAATGAAGACGAGGTCCAGCGTGTGTCCCGCCTGATGTGTGGGCCCAGATATAACTTGAGTCAGCCCCATGGTCGTCATGGCAACCATGAAATCCTGAGCTGCACCTGTCAAAGAGGTCTCGGCATGAATATTAAAGTCCCCCAAAACTATGAGTTGTTGGGAGACCAGGGCCGAATTGGAGACCACTTCTGCTAGCTCGGACAGAGAGACTGCTGGGTCGCGGGGTGGACGGTACACCAGCAGAATCCCCAAGCTGTCTCGGGCTCCCACCTTCAGGAAGACACACTCAAACCTCGAAGACTGCGGAACGGCGCATCTGATCAGGGCGATGGACTGCCGAGCAATCACCGCGACTCCTCCTCCCCGCCCCCCAGCCCTGGCCTGCTGATGCACCCCGAAACCTGGTGGGCACAGCTGAGTGAGATTCACACCACCCTGCTCGTCCAACCACGTCTCGGTGATGCATGCCAGATCCGCCCCCTCATCCAGGATCAAATCCTGGATAACAGCTGTTTTACCGTTGACGGATCTGGCGTTCAAAAGCAGGACCTTAAGGCTGGGAGGTCTGTCCTGAAGACTACCACACCTATTCCTCTCCAGGGTCGCAAAAACTCTGTTGCGCTTCTCCCTGGGTCGAAAGTGACCGTTCTTCCTTCTCCCCCAAACCACCTCAATGAGACCCTGCCCGTGGAAACCCTCTCCCCCCTGGAGAGATGACTGATTGAGGTTGCCCATTGAAGGGGATAGTCAGCTGTCCTGAGATAGAAAATCACCAGCAATACTTGGTTGTTTAAAGGAGGGGCCTATCTCCGCTGGTGTAGGAGGAAAGGAGTCATCTAACAGATCATCATCTAGCGTGGGAAGGGGGCTAGGCACTAATGATGTCTGAGAACGGGACTGAGAGGTAACATAGACATGGCCTAAACCTGGGGGGTCTTGTCTACCAAGATTCCGCCTGATGTCCAGGGGGCGAATCAATGGGTCTACTAGTACCCTCCTGAGAGTAATGCCCCACTGTTGAAGTTTGGGCCTATACAAAAACAATTCCTCCATCAGTGTTCTGTCTTCCAATCCAATGAGAAGACAAATGGAGCGGTTCCAGGACTGATAGTCTCTACGAAGCCAGTCGATAGTCTTGATCTTCACTTTCGACCAGCTTAAAGATAGAATTTGTGAGAGAGACGTCCGGACCGCTCGCTTAGATGTCCATCTTCCTCTGTTCAATAGTGAGTCTTGCACTTCCACTGCCACCTTATTAGTTCGCAACAGATGTTGGGAATTGCAGTAAGTGTCCAGGGAGTGTCCAAACAGTTCTGGGGACAGCGTGTTGTTTGTCCTCTGAGAGACTCTATTAGTTTCCTTCCGGCCGTCCCTCCCCTGACTCTGACTCTCTTCCCCAGATAAAGACTCCACCCCATCCCTGGCCCCTTCCAAGCCTGACCTATTGCCTTCCTTCTGCTCCTCTAGCTTTTTTCTTCCCTGGCTTTCCAGAGCATTTAATTCCTCATTAATATTAATAAAGCTGGTTGGTACAGTTTGTATAATGTCTATAGGAGAAGGATTCTTCACCATTAGGGAAATTCCTTTGAAAAGATGGTCAATTTTCTTGTTCAGTGTCTCCAACTGTTGTAAAACAGTACTGAACGATTTTCCCAGTAGATCACATAGGAAAAAGAGTTCGTTTTCCCTCGATGTTTCCTGCCAACTCATTCCTATTACCTTTCAAAAACCTTCCTATAATATACCTCTCTAATCTTTCAAAATTACCCCTCGTTTCTACTATCTCTTTCAGCTCAACAGTATCTCGTCCAACATACACATACCTTCATTCACATTCTGGGACCATCAATTTACCAATCAATAAAACTCAAGAACTCTCGAATCCTATGTGATCACTTCCTATGACCTAAGTACCAGGTTCTCAAACCTGCTTCCTATCAGAGTCTCCCTGAAATTAGATAAAAACTTTCTCACTCCTATCTATAATACACACACACACATATACACACTCAAAAGAAAAAGAGGGGGAAAAAAATTAATAATAATAATAATAATAATAAAATAAAAAGAAATAAAATAAAATAGATGGCAGGCTGCAGCACTGAAGAAATGATCCAAGCTATTCCTATCTAGAACTTCCTCATTGATTCAGTCTCAACCAGTAAAATTAAACTCTCTAATTAAAAAAATAAAAAAATAAAAAAAAAAATAAAAAAAAAAGAAAGAAAGAAAAAAGAAAAAGAAAAGGCTTGATGGTGTCAGGTACAGGAAAACCCTTCGTCACGCGGCACTGGCCCTAGCTGTTGATTCCAACAGGGCAGGGGCAGATGGAGAGGTCGGCCAAGCCCAGGCAAGTCCCAAGGAGCAAGATGGTACACTCCACAGCGCTGCTTCCTGTGTCCTTTAGGAGGATAGGCAATGCAGGAAACCCCAGACATAGAGACACAAACAAAGGCAAAGGCTTCTCCTTTCATTTCCAGTTTCTGGAGGCGGTGCTCATCTCTGACTCTGGGGAGGTGCTTTTCTCCATTTTCGAGCCGATTAGCCTGCGTTGTCACCTTCTGGATGTATGGCCAGCAAAATTGCTTGGAGCGTCTCTTTGCCTTTTGCCGTCAAAGCGGTACCTTTTTACATATTCACATTTGCATGCTTTCGAATTGCTAGTTTAGCAGGAGCTGGAGTTGACAGGCGGGAGCTCACCCCTTCTTGTGGATTCGAACTGCCAACCTTTAGGTCAGCAGTTCAGCCAACCTTCAGGTCAGCAGTTCAGCAGCACAAGGGTTTAACCTATTGCGCCACTGCTGCCCCAAACAGCTTTGGGTCTAATCTGAATGAAAAAGAAAGTGGGAAACCAAACAAAGGTTGCATGTTAACATCCCATATGTTATAGCACTTTATGGAACCTGTCCCCGTATTTCTCCTTTATTCATTTTGATTTTATCCATGGGCCCTTGAGCGGTGCACTTGTCACCTTTTGCTGTGTGCAATAATTAATGCTCAGGCTTTTAAATAACTGTCTTGTATGTTGTTCTGTTTATTGCTGGAATGTTTAATCTGCTGTTAAATTTTATACATGAAATGCTGTTATGTTGTTGTTCGGGCTTGTCCCTATGTAAGCCGCCCCGAGTCCCTTCAGGAAGATGGGGCAGGGTATAAGAATAAAGTTTATTATTATTTATTATTATTAATACTGCTTTCCAAGCAAGATCTGTGTCCAAGTTCCTGTTGTGAATATTTGAGGTGGAGTAAGATTGTCAACTACCACATAAGAATCTTTAGCAAGGCTACTCTTGCATCCCAGTTAATCCTGTTTCAAATACATCACATGTTTTTTAATCTTCTTATTGCAAATTGAGATGTGGGGAAGTTCATAGTAGCTATGCAGTGATTAAGGGAGCTACTCTGAATTGCTGTCTAGTTGACTTCAACTTATGGTGACACCATGAATGAGAGACCTTCAAGTCACCCTTTTATCAAAAGCTCTTCTCAGCCCTTGCAGACCCAGCTTCATGGTTTTCTTGGTTGAGCCTACCCATCTATAATGCAGTCTTCCACTTTATCAAGGGAATCAACAGGTGGTAGTTGGCTTTTGAAGGGAAAAAAGCCAGAAATAAGATGCTGCCTGACCAACTATTTTGTTCATCTTCTCCAGCTTCTGTAGAAAAGCAACGCATGGTTTAGTGAGACAGTAAAAACCAGTGAGCCATTTCACTGTGCTAGAAGGTACAGAACTACAGCTGTAAAAAGCATCAAAGTGTTTGCTGCTTTAATGCTGTTGAAATTCAACCAAAGAAAAGATTATAGGCAAGAGTTAGGTGCCAGGTAAGATTCATATGGGATAAGGAAAAAGAGCAGCTCTTGGCAGTTATTAAACCTAGTCGAGCTGTAAGGTTTGGAAAGGTAGATGTGGATTAAGAGTTCCATTGAAAAATAAATGCAGAATTTTCAGCATAGCCCAAAGAGGAGCTACCTAGCTATTATGAAAGTGGAGTGTTAAAAGTAGGACTACAGTATTTCATTGTTTATATGCTAATCATTTTAAAACATTGATCAACTAGCTATTTGATGAACAGATTTTTTAGACATGTGTAATTTTCAGTGCAAAGACTGCAGGCCACAGGTGCAGATTTAGTAGTTGTGTCTTTCACTTACACATCAGAGAAACATATTTTCTATGGTCATCCTAATAGCACACACAAAAACACACACATTGCCTTAAAATGACAAAAGTTGGCTTTTGGATTAAAAATACTTGTTATGACTCATAAGGAAATTTGAATTGATTATTTAATCAACTGATGGTTTTACAATTATCTGAGTAAGATGTTTATCTTCTGTTGACAGCTGTAATGATAAGAAATTACTACCACCCGATCCCCTCAACAGCAAACAAACGATTCCTGCTATTTATCCATTCTCCCTAGCTTCCTTTTGTATAGCTCAGGCCAGCACAATCAATACTGAGAGTAAGCTCCAAGAAAGAAAGAAGGTCTTTGACCTTATATAGTTAACATGAAATGTGAACCTTTACCTAACCACATCTTAATCTATTCCGTTGGGCTGAAAAAGTCACAGAACCCCATTTTACTACTGGCCTCTAATTCTCATTTCTAAACTTTTTGGTAATGTTGAAGCTATACTGCGATGCTCAGGTTTGTGAAATCTGATCTTTTCTTTCCTCCCCTGTTCTTTATTCTTTTAATAGATTTAAAGTTTTTTGTTTTGTCAAAGTTGCTGACTGACTTGCAGCAGGAATCCCATTGACTCATTCACTGCCTCTCGGGTCGTGTTTCTCTCATTGAGGAATTCCCAGTACGCAACAAACCTGAAGCCTTTGTTTGTACACTTCAGCCAAATTTGAAATTTCACTCTTCTTACTTAACCTTGTTTTTGTAGTGATGATGCCAGTTGTGTGCCTAACTGGGCCAGACTATTTATATGAGTACAGACTGGTGATTAAAAGCAAAAGCATGGAAAGAGACATTTCATAACTGATAGTCATGATATGTCACACTATAATTCAATCATAAGTTCTTGCTTTGAGATGCAAGTCATGTGTTTGTGGATTAGGTAACAGCACTCCCCATTCAGGTGATATTTAGTCGGCATCAGATTGTTGTTGTTAAGTGCTGTCAAGTTGATGTTGATTTATGGCGACCCTATGAATGAGAGACCTCCAAGTCGCCATTAGCCCTGCTCAGTTCTTGCAGACTTTCTTGATTGAGTCTATCCATTTGCAATGCTTCCTCTTTTCCTATGGGCTTTTATTTTACTAAGCATTATTGTATTCTCTAGTGTGTCATGTCTTCTCGTTATAAGTCTAAAGTATGACAAACTGTGCTGCAGTCCGAAACACCATCTATGAAGGTAGGTCAAAAAGTTTGCCTCATGTGTCATAAAAGCGTTACGAATGAACATATAACAGCAGAAGTTGCTACAGATCATAGCCTTAACTGTCCTCTACCCAAAACTACCATTCAACATAGTCACCATCAATTTGTACACATTTGCGCCATTGCAAATCCATCAAACCCATTTTGGAAAAATTCAGGGTTTTGCTTTGTGACCCATGATTTAAAGCTGTTTTAACATCATTCAAGTAATTGAATCTGAAATCACACAGGTGGCCTTTTTGGACCTCTGAAAGACAACCTGCGTGGTTTCAAATGACTTGAATGACAGGACAATTCAGGCTATGATCTGTAGCAACTTCTGCTGTTATATGTTCACTCATAACATTTTTATGACACAGGAGGCAAAACTTTTTGACCCACCCGCGTATGTGGGTGTGAGCTACTGGACACAACAGCGTGTGCTGAATGTACATGCCATTGTTCAAAGTGGATAAATGCTTGTGTGTGACAAGGTCCTAAGACTACAGTTCTGTTTGGTTTACGTGGGATCAGGCACTGTTGACCTGTGAGTACTAGGATTATACTGCTACAGATAAGTTGTACTGTGTTCACCTCCTGTACCAGAGAAAGCGTAAATTTTGCATTCCCTAAAAACAAATAGAGATTTACATTGATTTTAGGATATAAACTGGACCAAAAAGGAACAGATTCCAATATTGTTTTTATTATGTTCTGTTCTATTTATCATTTGTCTTGATTTTTAATGTATTATGTGCTTATTATTATTTTGTATTGCTTTGCCTTGTTGTAAGCCACTCTGAGTCCCCTAGGAGAGAGGGGGATATAAATAAAGTATATTATTATTATTATTATTATTATTATTATTATTATTATTATTATTATTATTATTATTATGACACAGCAAACAAGATAGATATGCTGGATTTTGTATCACAAAATCACAAGTCGAACACTTCCCAAGTGTCTAGGACTGTGTGATGTATTTTCGGATGATGGGCGCAGATCCCAGTAGGGTGGCCTTTTGCAGTTGGCAGATCGTAAATTTGTCAATGTCTATTGTTTCCAAATGCCGGCTGAGATCTTTTGGGACGGCACCCAATGTGCCGATCACCACCAGGACCACCTGTACTGGTTTCTGCCAGAGTCTTTGAAGCTCAATCTTGAGGTCCTGATAGCGGCTGAGTTTTTCCTGTTGTTTTTCGTCAATACGACTGTCACCTGGGATGGCAACATCAATGATCCAAACCTTTTTCTATTATTATTATTATTATTATTATTATTATTATTATTATTATTATTATTGATAAAATGCACTTCTTCATATGATAGGATATATTTTGCCTAAATGTGTTATCTGTACATGAACTAATAATTGTTTAATGGAACTTCAGTGTTTCAAGCTTAAAGTAACAAACACGATTTTGTACTGAAGTCAGCTTTAAATTCATGTAAACAGGAAGCTTAAGAAACATATTGTTGATAGTTACAAGAATATCTATTTGGTACTTTCAGAGCTAACCTCAGTCGCTGTTTTGTCTCAGTAAGAACAGTTCCACCCAAAAGTCTGTAGGGGGTGTTATTAATAAAGAAATCGTTATTAGAGGCACTTTTACCATTGGATTCTATTACATTTTAGGATATTGGATTTTAAAGTTGTTTCTGTGCTTTCTGTGTCTCTTTTGCATTGCAGTTTCCAGGAGAACAGTTTGTTTTGTGCAATAATTTTTTTAAATTCATTTCTAGTTTTGCAGAGAGATTGCTATACATTTTCTGTGCTGCAATTGAAGCAGATACTTATACTAACAGCAAATGGTATGAGAAATTTGGGTACTGTTCCATTATCCGGAGGGAGCCTAAAAGGAGGCCTAGACAGAGAAGGATAGTTCATTGGGGGGGGGGGTTGAAGGAGTAAAACCATTTCACCCTGTTTTCCTGTTATTTTTTTCCACCCATATCACCATTGTTGCAGCAACCATTGTTTATGACATGGGAAATGGGGGTGGGGGAATAACACCTTCAACACCCCCCCCCCCTTAAAATGGACTACCCTTCTCTGTCTAAGCTCCCTTTTGGAGTCTGCCCGGATAATAGAACAGTACCAAAATAGTTTCTATGTTAAAGTTTAGATCACACTTCCCCATTCTGGTACCCAAAGCATGAGGATGATGTGCAGTAGAGTTTCACTTATCCAACATAAACGGGCCGGCAGAACGTTGGATAAACGAAAATGTTGGATAATAAGGAGGGATTAAGGAAAAGCCTATTAAACATCAAATTACATTATGATTTTTGCAAATTAAGCACCAAAACATCTTGTTTTACAACAAATTGACAGAAAAAGCAGTTTAATACACAGTAACGTTATGCAGTAATTACTGTATTTGCGAATTTAGCACCAAAACATCACAATGTATTGTAAACATTGACAACAAAAACATCGACTACTAAAAGGTAAACCGTGTTGGATAATACAGAACGTTGGATAAGTGAAGGTTGGATAAGCAAGACTCTACTGTAGTTTGTAATCCAACGTCCAAATAGCAGTTTACTGGGGAAATCTGATCTAGATTATGAATGTCTGGTTTGTCTTGGCAACTTGGTGATTATGTTCCAAAGAACTGGGCAAAGACAGTGTTTTGAAACCCAGAGAAAAATATTTGATACTACAGTAGAGTCTCACTTATCCAACATAAACGGGCTGGCAGAATGTTGGATAAGCAAATATGTTGGATAATAAGGAGAGATTAAGGAGAAGCCTATTAAACATCAAATTAGGTTTTGATTTTACAAATTAAGCACCAAAACATCATGTTATACAACAAATTTGACAGAAAAATTAGTTCAATATGCAGTAATGCTACGTAGTAATTACTGTATTTACGAATTTAGCACCAAAATATCATGAAGTATTGAAAACATCGACTACAAAAATGCGTTGGATAATCCAGAACATTGGATAAGCGAGTGTTGGATAAGTGAGACTCTACTGTATTTGAATTCTGTTAGCAAATGAGAATATCAAAATTTGACTATTTCAAAAACATTTGGAGGGAAATACCTGCGTGCTCTTGAAATATATTTTAATTAATTGGCTGTGATTTCAACAATTTATTACACCTATACACTGACATGGAAATGCTGGTGTAACTTTGTTGCTGCTTAGTTCTGCTGGTTTGCTTTCATTTATTTATTTTGTGTCAAAAGCATTACATAAATAAATAAGCTTAAAATAGATAATAAAGGATCACAAGCAGCTAGATAGTTTTAGACCAAAAATGGGCAACAGTGACTGCATTGTCTGTAGCTTTGAACAGTTCTTCCTCTGTGCATGAGGCAGAGCATTGTGGGCAAGTGTACAGATGCGGAGTTGCTTGTTCTGCTCCATAGTCGCACAAGGTGAAGGATTCTTCTAGGTAGTGCCATTTTGCCAAGTTGTCTTTTGATCTTCCCACTCCACTTTTGAGTCTGTTCAGGGACTTCCATTCTTGTTTGCCCCTGGAGAAAAACCCTTGGGGGGGGGGCATCCAGTTGGGATTGCCTGATTTTGCTGCCCAGAGGGATATTCTTGTTGTTGCTGGAGGAACATTTAGAGGAGAGGTGATTCTCATGAAACTTTCCCTTGATTTAAGTCTACTGGGAGGAGGCTGATAGCCATACAGTGGGTGGCTTTCACAATGTTTAACTTTATTTCTCTTGCAATTGTCAGTAACTTCCCATCGCACATGGGGGGGGGGGGGATGCCAGCTACCTTATAGAGTCCATCAACAGGTATAGGTTTAAGACATCCTGTGATTATTCTACTTGTCTCATTCAGTGCTGTATTCACTTGCTTCGTGTGGGCAGATTTATGCCAGACGGGGCTGGTTTACTAAACAAACCTTGGCTTTATAGTTAATATTTCCATTGCAGTATTGTTGGTTCTTCTAGTGTAATGAATTCTTAGTAACTGAATATTAGTCCTGATTGCAGAAGTCATTCTCTGGCTATTATGATGACATTCATTTTTTGGAATGAACCTAATTGTTATGTAGTTGTCATGTTGTGAACCAAAGCAGTTGCAGGAAAGGAATATATAAATAACTCAAAGGTGACTGAATGTAAGATTTTAACCTTCACACACTGTTTTAAAAACTTCCTAATCTACAATCACAGCCTAGTGGACCCCTGTAAAGATATACATAGACATTATTTAATTACTGTTTTCCAAAGGACCCCATTTTGATGTTTTTCTTTACAAATTGGTGTCTATAAAAAACACCATAGTGCACCACATAAAGGATGAGATTTACCACATCCCTCTTCTGTTACAAACACTGAATTCACATATGATATTTGTCCATACACACATAAACATGCAGAGAGTTGGAGAAAACATTATGCACCACAGACACCACAGTGGAAATAATTTCCTGCTCTTTCTGGAAGTAGGTGCTTTCCACTCCTTGCTGAGTGACCTTGGTTGCTACCTCTCGGGCTGATTCACCTCACAAGATCGTTAGAATAAAAACGAGAAAGACATTCAGCTCCTTTAATAATGCATAAATAATACATAATGTGAAAAACAGAATTATCATGAGAATTCTCTTCACATAATTACTTTACACTAGATTATTAATCATTCACTCGCATGCAAAATGGCCAACTGTGCATTTTGAAGTATGTCAGCCGTCCACATTTGTGAGTTTGACTTTTATGGATTTAATTATTGGTGGATTTGATATGTGCACTCTAGGAATATCTGGATTCTCCTGTTGAGCACTGAATCACACTGGAGGACTTACATCAGTGGTTCTCAACCTGTAGGTCCCCAGATGTTTTTGGCCTTCAACTTCCAGAAATCCTAACAGCTAGTAAACTGGCTGAGATTTCTGGGACTTGTAGGCCAAAACACCTGGGGACCCACAGGTTGAGAGCCACTGACCTAAGGAGATGTTATCCCCAATGTTTGGGTTTTTTTTATTTGAGTTTTTTCCACTGTCATGGAGATCATGGGCCTCTAAACCCAATGAATGTGGAGATCTGGCTGTAGAGTTGAGATGTGTATGACTTGAAAATTTTGCTTATGTGGAGGAATTTCATGGATATTGATGGAGCAAGGTTATTTTCTTCTCTTCCAGACAGTAGAATATGAACCAATGCTTTCACATTACAAGGAAGGACAGTCGACCTAAACTTTAGGAAGAACATTTTTGACTGTCTAAGTTACAGGGCTTTAAAGTGGGCAGCCTCGCATTTCTGCCACTTCTAAAATTCTGGGAAATGTAATTTAGGGTGGGCCTTTTGAATTCTTGGCTACAGAGGTCCTCGCCTTCCCAAACTACATTTCCCAGAATTCTGCAGGTGGCAGAAATGCAGGGCTGCCTGCTTTAAAGCCCTAGCATGATAATGTGGTGTAAGAGCTTTTAAACAGTGATTGCTGTTGGGGGTGATAAATTTGCCATCTTTGAATGTCTTTGAACAGAGGTCAGGTTGACATATTTTAGGTGTGTTCTAGTTGTGCATTCCTGCATGGCAGGGGTTGGAGTCGATGCTCATTGTAGTCCATTCAATCTCTATAATTCTAACTGCTTACTTTTTTAAAAAGTTAATTGGTTGCAAATGTTAGCGAAATCTCCAAAATAGCAGAGTATTGTAAAATACTAAACAGGATTTTAAACTGAGCGGTTAGCTCACAGCAAGCAGAAGGTGTAGTGTGGTGGCTGGAAAAGAATTCTTGAGTCAACGTTAAGAGATTTGATGAGAGAGATGCAGAAATCTCTGAAAAACAGGACGCCTATCAATCCTGAAAGTTTCAAAAGGTTTATTTAAAACAACATAAGAGCTATACAGCAGGAGTCTACCGTATACCATGCATCTGTGGACAAGTCTACGTAGGGACCACCAAACACAGCATTGCCCAAACACGAATCAAGGAACATGAAAGACACTGCAGACTAACTCAACCAGGGAAATCAGCCAAAGCAGAGCACTTGATGAACCAACATGGACATAGCATATTATTTGAGAACACAGAAATGCTGGCCCACTCTAACAACCATCATGTCAACTACACAGAGAAGCCATTGAAATCCACAAGCATGTGGACAATTTCAACAGAAAGGGAGGAAACCATGAAAATGAACAAACTTTGGCTAGGTGCCTCCTAGGGTGCCTTGTCCAGCTTTAGGCAGTGAATATTTCGGCTGGGTATTTGTGTGCCTTCTTGTTTGCTTCTCTGCTTGAAGGAGCCAAGTGCCTTGCACCAGCCTGCTGAACTGCAGGGAGAGCTATTGGGAGCATTATGGAAATGCTGGACCAAGTGGCATTCATGAAATTGGAATCATGTGAGGATTAATGAGTGAATAGGGCTTATGCTAGCAAAACTTAGTATATGTTGTTAAAATGTGAAAAAATGCTTCAAAAACCTGTCTCAACTTATACATGAGAACAGGGACCTTACACAAAGGTAGTAACAAGAGGCAAAGATACCCCCTTGTCCAAACCAGAGACCCCTGCTTCCAAACCTTACTTTTTGTGCTAGAGTGGGACAGCATTGTCTATTTTTAATATGCAAAAATGTCTCTGAAGAGTGACCGAGTGCTATTTTTAATAGGGTCAAGATCTTTTTTTAAATGGCCACCAGTGTATCCCTGCAGAGAAGCTTATTCATGAAGCTCTTATTAAAAATGACCATTGCCTCTCTGTTTCACCTCAAATATTCAGAATGATTCCCTAGTGTTGCTGCTAAACTCTGCTCAGGCTGAAAAGGAAAGTGAAGAAAGGAGGGCTGTCTTTCGTTCTCTGGTTTGGGCAAGGGAGGGGCAATGGGATGGGAGTGCTTCTGTTGTCTACCTCTTCTCACTGCCCTCACTCTGGATCCCATCGGAGCCATGCTGGCACAATGGGTTAAACCTTGTGCTGGCTGAACTGCTGACCTTAAGGTTGCTGGTTCGAATCCGCAAGATGGGGTGAGCTCCCGTTTGTCAGTTCTAGCTTGTGGGGACATGAGAGAAGTCTCCCAATAGAGAGAAGCCACACATCCGGGCGTTCCCTAGGCAATATCTCTGTAGATAGCCAACTCTCTCACAGCAGAAGCGAATTGCAGTATGTTCTCAAGTCGCTTCTGACACAATTAAAGTAAATCTCTGGATCCCTAATAGTTGCAGATTGCTTACTTTGCTCTTCCATTTCCCCATTTTGTCAGGCTGCATTCTCATTCTTTTTCCTCATGTATATTCCTTGCCTTGTCTGTATTTGTATAAATGTACATACTTTAATATCAGCAGTGCAATTTATCACTACCATCACTAATTATAATACATCAAATAAACAGATTCCATCCTTCTCTTTAGATTTACCCAAGTGCAATAGAGTCTCGCTTATCCAACGTTCTGTATTATCCAACGCAGTCTGCCTCCTGCCCAGATCCACAACTGTTTCTCTAGGCAGCAATGCGTAACGGGCCAACACACTCAAACAGCAACACAAGTGCATCTATGCTCCCCCAAACAAGTGACAGACTTGTTGTAAAACATGGTGTTTTGGTGCTTAATTTGTAAAATTATAATGTAATTTGACGTTTAATAGGCTTTTCCTTAATCCCTCCTTTTTATCCAACATTTTTGCTTATCCAACATTCTGCCAGCCCATTTATGTTGGATAAGTGAGAGTCTACTGTATGTTTATACTATGCAGCTTTAAAAGGAGAGGAAAATATTTGTTGGTTACATACTCCTAACTTTTACTCTAAACTTATCTATCTCACTCATCCAACACTCGCTTATCCAACATTCTGGATTATCCAACACATTTTTGTAGTCAATGTTTTCAATACATCGTGATATTTTGGTGCTAAATTCGTAAATACAGTAATTACTACATAGCATTACTGCGTATTGAACTATTTTTTCTGTCAAATTTGTTGTATAACAAGATGTTTTGGTGCTTAATTTGTAAAATCATAACCTAATTTGGTGTTTAATAGGCTTCTCCTTAATCTCTTCTTATTATCCAACATATTCGCTTAGCCAACGTTCTGCCGGCCTGTTTACGTTGGATAAGTGAGACTCTACTGTATATACATTAGGCTGACTTACACATGAGAATATACAGTACCTCGGTTTTTAAAGTGATTGCTGAAAAACAAATCCAGTAAATGGTCCCAGAAAATAGAAAAAACAGCTTCCTTTCTTGAATTGCAGGGTCATGCGAGGGAGAGAGACTGGCTATTATTTTTATGGCAAAGTCTGGGGGAAAGCTTTCTCTCTAAAGTGGAACGGAGATAGGAAAGAATTGTTTGCATGACTCCTTTTTTATGGTTTATTTGTATGCGGCCTGTCTGCATTCACATGCTGTTGTTCCCATGTTCCTTTTTATAATTAAAGGAGTATTAGTTCAGGATTTGTTTTGTTATACATGGATGTTTTTGAAAGGTGCTGTTAGCCAGAGTGCCATAAAATACCAACATTATCATGTGATTTTGACCTTGCAATTATCCTGCCTCTTAAGCCGAGAAAACAGTACGTTAGTTCTAGGCGGGGCCCACAATGTCTGGTACTAGATGTTTTTCGCTGCTAGAACTTCAACGTCTTGCACTCCTTAAGAAGGCTGAGGTTCATTTTGGGACAAAGTTCAGAAAAAGGTTTGTGTAACCTCGAAGGCCTCCGATAAGATATGGACAAGACTTGGTCTACTCTGACTCTTTTCCCTGCACCTCAACAGACAGAGGCACAAATAACTTGGGGCTCAATGCAGCAAAATAAAAGGATCGGGTGCACAAGAGGTATATTTTTATATTGCATAACACAGTAGATGAGACAACAAGCTGTATCTAGGAGGGAAACTGGCCCTACCTTATGATAGAGTGAGGCAATCATCTGGAACAATAGATTTTGATTTTTTGAAAGTAATATTTAACCTTCAAAATGTGATCGAGGTGACCTCCCCTCCAGGACTTTGTAAAAGATAGTTCAAAAATCAAGACTTTATGTTCTATATTCCATATATTTATAGTAGAAGGTGATTGAGACTTTTTACTGGAGTTTACTGTGGATTATCCCTGCATTCTGAGGCAAGAGATAACAACTTCATGAATTGTAAAATCATGCTGCCAGAACTCCACTTCTCCCCAGATGTTGTATCAAATGTTTTCTATTGTTTATATCATTCATGATTCCCCTTTATGCAATGTCACCCACCTTTATGGATTCTCCTTTATTTCCTTGAAATCTATCTACCTGCCTATATGTATTTGTACTCTTTGGGATCCCCGGAAAATATGTATTCTTCCCAGCAGGGTTTATGTTCCAACTTTATTTTATTTTTCGTTCTATCCCATATAATTGTCAAATCATGAAATCAAATGGGAAATATTATGACCCCAACGTGAACCTTAGCCCCATGTCCCAGACCTCCCTTCCCAAAAACAAAAGGATAATCTGCCACAGTTTAATCCAATCTCATTCCGATCGCATGGACAATATAGGGCTTGAGCACCAGATTCCTAAAGGTGACTCGCCCCCAAGGCAAACATTGTCATATCCCAGGCCAGGACGCCGCTGGAAGGCACCCTGTGGGGCCCGTCAATGACGGCTCATCACCACCCATCACCACTTCCCGTCTGACACCCCAAGACATATCTAAAATCTGTGAACGTGACAGGACCCCGGACATCCTTGATGGGTGCCATTAATTCCTTTAGAAATCGGCTGGGCCAGAATTAATCTGATATTTCCTGTCCTGCCACCTCATTGTTTCAATAGCTCCCGCCTCCTCCTCTCTGATTGGCCCGAGTGGGGACAAAAAACGGCTCTCCATTGGGCCAGCAGGGCAAGGCGGGAAACGAAAGCCCGCCTCGTTCAACCTCCCAGCCTATCCGCGATCAGATGGGCGGGGAAGCGGGGCGGGAAATTCAAAGGGCTGTCAGACCGAAACATTGTATAAATATGGCTTTATTTGAAACATATGTTACGCTAGTAGATTGAATGATCGCTATTAGCGTCCTTTTCAGCTGAATTGCTCAATAAAACTCCTTGGCGGATTTTCCTTCAACTTGGCGGACCTTCTTCATTCCAGGCTTCAGGTTGTATTGCGGCTTATATTCTTCTTTTGGCTTCGCCAAGGTCCGTTCCCTCAGGACCGGATCGGCTCTCTCCTTAAGGGACCCGATCCCCCAGAAACGCGGTCGATAACAATAATGTTATTTTATTGTATCTTTTCCATGCAGATAGAGAAGAAGAGAGGGGCTTGTGAGACTTTAGGATATTGTGCCAAGTATTGGAGTAGAGGTTGGGGCATGGTTTGAGCCTGGGGATCACAATTTACTGCTTTCAGTTAGGGAACAAAATAATCCTGTCTAGTAGACTGTCAAATCTGCCTTGGAGACTATCAAAAGTTAAGTTACTATCTCAGCCTTTGCTGCACATCATCAATAAGGGACTAATAAAAGTGACCAGACTCTACAAGGATTTATACTGCTAAAGTATATTAAAATATGTGAAGCTTACAAGCCCATATTTAAGTGCCAAGTGTTACGTTTGTTCATATTTATCTATTTTATATCTCAAATAGAAGGACAGGAACTCAGAGAAAACAGAAGTGAAGTCCCAGTACATAGGGGGTTGATATTCTTTTTTATTCATTCCATGTATATGGCCTTTCTGCCAGTATAGACACGAGGTGCTTCACAAAGTTAAATTAGTTAAAAATTATCACATCAAAACCATTATTTTTTTTTTTTAAAAAAATGTAAAATTATCACAAAGGGCCCATTTATATGGGCCACAAAATCTGGAGCTTATCCAAAATATTGCTTCTTCAGACCAGCCCCAAATTCTGCCAAGGTATTTTGTTTTGGGAGCGAAGTCTTGCTTTGGCCTCGCTGGACGGTCACCCTTTTGTCACTGCAGTGGCAACTCTAGAAAATTCCTGTCCATAGCTGGGTGGCTTTGCCAAAATGTCAGCAAAGCAACTTGGAGAGGGGAAACACGGGGGCGATTCCCCTTTCTCCAAGCCATGTGGGCACCTTTAGAAACAATAACAAAGGTGCCTAGTGATGTGCAGGAGCTCTCTGGAGCTCCATGGCCACTATTGCAGTGACAAACAATGAAAAGGGTAAGTGCTACTGAGAAACAAAAAGGGCTTTGCCTTCTTGTGAAAGGGAAGTAGATAGTGGATCAACCAAATGCAGTGCCCAGACACTAATCAAAGAACATGAAAGGCACTGCAGACTAACTCACTTATCCAACATAAACGGGCCGGCAGAATGTTGGATAAGTGAAAATGTTGGATAATAAGGAGGGATTAAGGAAAAGCCTATTAAACATCAAATTAAGTTATGATTTTACAAATTAAGCATCAAAAATCATGTTTTACAACAAATGGACAGAAAAAGCAGTTCAATACACAATAAGTACTATGTAGTAATTACTGTATTTACGAATTTAGCACCAAAACTTCACAATGTATTGAAAAATTGACTACAAAAACATTGATTACTAAAAGGCAAACTGCGTTGGATAATACAGAACGCTGAATAAGCGAATGTTGGATAAGCGGGACTCTACTGTATTTTAAAAAAAACACTAGAATCAAGACAGTAAATAGTGAACACCACTCAAAAACAGGAGAACTCCAGACAGCAAGCTATCAAGTGCCAGTTAACACCTCCCAAACAGGATGCTTCCAGGCAACAGAAGCCAGGCTACCTCTATGCAGATACACTTATTGATAGACTTCACAGCTTCATGGCTACTCACTGCTATTCAAGATTTCTAATTGCAACATTCACTCTTGCTTTAAACAGACATGGGTTCTTTCTCCCACTCTGGACATTCCACAGATAGATAGATAGATAGATTTTTTTTTTTCGTGTCAGGAGCAACCGGAGTTGCTTCTGGAGTGAGAGAATTGGCCGTCTGCAAGGACGTTACCCAGGGGACGCCCGGATGTTTTGATGTTTTTACCATCCTTGTGGGAGGCTTCTCTCATGTCCCCGCATGGAGCTGGAGCTGATAGAGGGAGCTCATCCACACTCTCCCCAGGTGGGATTCGAACCTGGCAGCTTTCAGGTCAGCAACCCAACCTTCAAGTCACTTAGTCCACTACGCCATCTGGGGGCTAGATAGATAGATAGATAGATAGATAGATAGATAGATAGATAGATAGATAGATAGATAGATAGACACTCCACTTGCTTTACTGCCAAAATAACCTCTGAAGATGCCAGCTACAGATGCAGGCGAAATGTGAAGAGAGAATGCTACTGGAACATGGCCATACAGCCTGAAAAACTCACAGCAACCCAGTGGATCAGCCGTGTTTGCAATGGGAGACATTCTGTAGGGAGGGAGCAGCCACTGAGAAGGAGAGGACTGGATTTTGAGAGAAACCCCTCTCCTGAGTATCTTAATAATAATAATAAATAATAAAACTTTATTTATACCCCGCCACCATCTCCCCAACGGGGACTCGGGGCAGCTAACATGGGGCCATGCCCAGAGCAATACAATATAACAAAATATAAAACAACATATCATAGCACCATTAAAAATACAATAAATGATAATAGGCATTACATCAAGAAATCAATGTCCCTTACTTAGCAGATGTTGGTGTATTTTTATTTTTAGAGATGAGATGCTCTTTTCTGCCTGGTGTGCTGCATATCCTGTAACTTTCTCAATTTAAGAGAGACAGTGCCAATTCATCCTTTTTCATCTCATGTCTTCAGGTGCTTTTAAAATTTAGTTTACGCTCAATTAACACTGAGTAGTCTTAGGCAACAACAAATTGCTGCAGCCCCACCTGGCTTTTTTGTTCTTCTTCGTAATAACTTTTGTGATCTTGACCACTCTCTGTTGCTTGGCCACATGTGTCTCAGACCCCTTCTACACTGCCATATAATCGAGATTACCAAAGCAGATAATCCACATTATCTGCTTTGAACTGGATTATATGAGTCTACACTGCCATATAAACCAGCTCAAAGCAGATAATTTGGATTCAGTTTTCTTCTTGAAATGTTGGAGGGTATCAACTTGGATTGGGAAGGGTCTTAATTTGCTCCTTTGCCTTGGGTAACATAAAGTTTTGAATGAGCCCTAGCTTTGTGCTCATGAATTTTCGGTTGCGTTTTTTTGGTTGGCATTGAAATATTACAATATGTAGCATAAAGCAAGTGTGCATAGATGCCTTCGTGTTTTTGTTTTCCACCAAGTCGTATCTTGTGAAAACGGATTGCATATTCATACTGCCGGATGGAACCTTTTCAGTAGAGATTAAAATCCTCTGTTTAGAGGAGAGCTGTTCACAAAGCAGGACTCTGTAAGAATGCATGATCATTGTATTTACTTTTCCACCCTCAGGCTACATAGTTGCCACACTATCTCTTGTTGCAAAACAAGAGGCATATTTACCAAAAAAAAAAAAAAAACTCCCGGAGAGCCTGGAGTAACAACAGGCTTCCATAAGAGCATATTTGCCTTGAGCGTTTTGAATGGAAAGGTGCCTAATAAATAGAGTCTATTAAATAAATAAAAATTCTTATAGATGCCTTGAAGGCAAGTGTTGCAATATTCCATGGGAAGAAATAGCTTGTCTGCTAGACTTCCTTTCATGAATCATGGCTGCAGGATGATTCGCAGCCATGGTTTGAAGAGATATTCTTGTTATCTCCCTTTCACTGGGAACATTTTCACCGATCCTGCCCCACTCCACCTCATGCTTATTGCAAAACATTGGCCTTACCCATATATGTGAAAGTAAAGCTTTCTTTATAGACTCATTTCATTCTTTCTTCTTTGTTGTTTTTTGTTTTGTATGATCTGGTTCTTTCTTGCATGTGAAAACCAATTTAAGTCGCCTTTTAACCACATCTGATCTGTTGAGGGCATCAAATGGAACATTGCTTTTCTGTAAGCTTTTTTTTTTCAAGAATAGGGACGCAATAATTTCTCACTTCAGTTGACGTAACTAAAGTCTGTACGGAGTGAGAGCATAAATTTGATATTGTAGACATAGAAGCTGAAAACATATAGACATTTTTTCAATTCTGATTTGACTGAATATTGCTACAGGTTTTAAAAATCTCAAACACACAAGAACACTTGATTGCTTTTTTATTGTTTTAATTTCTGAATCTTTATTTGCACTATTGTGGTTATGTTTCTATTCTCTGTATCTCTTCCAAAAATCATTGATGAGTGGTGATAATAAATATAAGTCTAATCTCATGGTACATATATGTGTCAATGAGAATATGGTAGTGAACTCTTCTCAAGAATAGCCTGTTCTCTGAATTTCTACAATTTTATTTGAAGGCTAGATTTAAAAAACTCTAGACATTTTTTGCTATGAAAAATATTATATTCAAGGTAAAAAAGCAAGGAGTCATGTTTGTTCTGACTTCCAGTGTTCTGGCAAGAAGTATAGAGGTCATAGGATAACTGATAAAATATCTGGATGTTTGAAAATTGCTTATTAGGATTAACATTATTTTATACAAGGTTATACTTTAAATAGAGGGAGAAAACGTGGAGGCAGTGACAGACTTTATATTTCTAGGCGCAAATATCACTGCAGATGCAGACTGTAGCCAGGAAATCAGAAGATGTTTACTTCTTGGGAGGAGAGCAATGGCCAACCTTGACAAAATAGTGAAGAGCAGAGACATCACACTGGCAACGAAGGTCCGCATAGTCAAAGCAATGGTATTCCCCATAGTAACCTATGGATGCAAGAGGTGGACCATAAGGAAGCCTGAGCGAAGGAAGATAGATGCTTTTGAACTTTGGTGCTGGAGGAAAGTCCTGAGAGTGCCTTGGACCGCAAGAAGATCCAACCAGTCCAACCTCCAGGAAATAATGTCCGGCTGCTCACTGGAGGGAAGGATATTAGAGGCAAAGATGAAGTATTTTGGCCACATCATGAGAAGACAGGAAAGCTTGGAAAAGATCACGATGCTGGAAAAAATGGAAGGAAAAAGGAAGAGAGGCCGACCACTGGCAAGATGGATGGACGGTATCCTTGAAGTGACTGGCTTCACTGGGGGCACTGACGGCCGACAGGGAACTCTGGCATGGACTGGTCCATGAGGTCACAAAGAGTCGGAAACAACTGTGATTGAAGAAGAAGAATACTTTAAATAACTTTGGATTAAAACATGCAGTAGTTTAGTGATTTCCCATCACTATCACTAGTGCTCTTTTGAAAACTTTGCTATTGCCAGAATTCTCTCCCTCTCTATAAACAAATATATTGTAATCACTGCTACGAATATACATGTAATTTTTAATATTGTGCTGAGAAACCACAATTTGCTATTACTTTGCAGCTAAACCACATTTTGCACTATATATTTCAGTCTTGTTCTTTTTGTACTTTCATATATGACCAGATTCTGTGCTGTGATTTTTTTAAACTAATGTTACTACGGTATTTTATTTTGTAGTATAGGAGATTCTGTGGGGCTAGTGGAGGCATGGGTAAAGTTGGGCCCTCCGGGTGTTTTGGACTTTAACTCCCACCCTTTCTAACAGCCTCAGGCCCTTTCCGTTTCCCCTCAGACGCTTAAGCAGGAACAAAGCGGTGCAGTGTGTCAGAGAAATGTAGTTGCTTTAGTGCCTGATGCACAAATTTAAGAGGACACACTGGACTTAAACATGTTGCAGCCTTATTTGTTATAGGGAGCATTATTTTATAATTACTTTAATGATTATATCAAGAGCAAGTTTTCTGTAAGATGTCTAATTTTTCCCATCACATTGTTACCAGTCATTGTAATGGGATGGACTCCTTTTTAAATACAGTAGAGTCTCACTTATCCAACACTCGCTTATCCAACATTCTGGATTATCCAACGCATTTTTGTAGTCAATGTTTTCAATATATCATGATATTTTGGTGCTAAATTCATAAATACAGTAATTACTACATAGCATTACTGGGTATTGAACTACTTTTTCTGTCAAATTTGTTGTCTACCATGATGTTTTGGTGCTTCATTTGTAAAATCATAACCTAATTTGATGTTTAATAGGCTTTTCCTTAATGCCTCCTTATTATCCAACATATTCGCTTATCCAACATTCTGCCAGCCCGTTTATGTTGGATAAGTGAGACTCTACTGTATACTTGAAGGGTGCCATGGTGAGAGACATCCTAAAAATGCTAAATCGCATTTGTTGACCCTCTAAAGTTAACACACGATGCTCTATATATAGCTTACATTATAACAGAAAAACACCCATAAGATATGATATTTTCTGTTTTAATGTTTGCATAGTTGTATATTTTAAATTGTATGCTGGTGCTTTTGAGTCTCCTTCAGGAGAGATAAAGCGGGGTATAAATAAACATAATAATAATAATAATAATAATAATAATAATAATAATAATTATTATTATTATTCCGAATCCAGACTGACAAAGTTCTGGAACACAACACACCAGACATCACAGTTGTGGAAAAGAAAAAGGGTTGGATCATTGATGTCGCCATCTCAGGTGACAGTCACATTGACGAAAAACAACAGGAAAAACTCAGCCGCTATCAGGACCTCAAGATTGAACTTCAAAGACTCTGGTAGAAACCAGTGCAGGTGGTCTCGGTGGTGATGGGCACACTGGGTGCCGTGACAAAAGATCTCAGCTGGCATTTGAAAACAATAAACATTGACAAAATTACGATCTGTCAACTGCAAACGGCCACCCTACTGGGATCTGCACGCATCATCCGAAAATACATCACACAGTCCTAGACACTTGCGAAGTGTTCGACTTGTGATTTTGTGATACGAAATCCAGCATATCTATCTTGTTTGCTGTGTCATACAATAAAATAATAATAATAATAATAATAATAATAATAATAATAATAATGTTGATGCTACCAAAAGGCTTTTTGTCCTCTTGTAAACAATTTCATAGTTACTCAAACAGAAAAGAACGAGGTTTCTAAGAGAAACCAGGGCTGTTTGTAATGCATTAATGAAAAAAGAAATTCTGGTTAATGGATCAGTGTTGTGTGTTTTATTTAACTCGAACAGCAGTAATTTCAAAACAGAATGCAAGATAAAGAAGAGCCTTGGAAAGTATTTGTGTTAATGTTGGCCCTGGAACACTCTAAAGCTTAATAGTCTGCATTTGTTATGGATGGTTAAGAGTCTCTAAACCATCCATTAAAATTCAGTCAAGTCTTGTAGAGTAAAAAATATAAGTGATTGCTTATTTGATCTCTTGGATTATATTTTCAAAATATATAGTTAATTGACTTTAGATGTGCCAGAAGACCACAGGATAAATGTGTAATATTAAACAAAAGGGCAGTCAAATAGTTAATAGTAAAGAAAATATGGATGCCAAAGTGTAAATTTAAACCATTGTGCTGAAAATTGCTCTACTAATAAAAATATTATAAGCCGTTCCCTCCCTCCCCCCCCCCCCCACTTTATCAAAGGAGTAGCTGAAAAAGAAAAGATTGATAGCTTTGTGCAATAGATTTTGGCCAGGATAACTATGCTAGAGTTTTGAACATGTTGGTCAACCTGTACATTTCTTAATTTATTTGATTTATGCTTACTGACCAAAAGGTTGGCGGTTCAGATCAAGTGAGCGGGGGGGGGGGGGGGTGAGCTCCTGCTGTTAGCCCCAGCTTCTGCCAACCTAGCAGTTTGTAAACATGCCAATGTGAGTAGATCAATAGGAACCACTCTAGCAGGAAGGTAACGGTGCTCCATGCAGTCATGCCGGCCACATGACCTTGGAGGTGTCTACGGACAACGCTGGCTCTTCGGCTTAGAAATGGAGATGCACACCAACGCCCAGAGTCTAGACTTAATGTCAGGGGAAAACCTTTACCTTTACCAATGCCCTGATCCATCTCAAAAGCTTTAAGCAACTTGGTTGTATGTATGTAATACATAAATTGAAATTGTAAGTCATGAAAATTCTACCTGGCATTTTGGGTTCTGCACCATAAAATCACTTGCATTCTGCTATTTGTGAAGTATGTAAATTAGACAAATGTCCAGTATGTATCTAATTTTTTAATATATTTTTCTTTTTAGCAATTTATCCTAGCTCTGCCGGACACTGTGAAGAAAAAACAGCTATCATGGAATATGTAAATCTCCACTCCAACTTTTGAAAGTCTTCTTCAGCTACCACTTTGGCTTTTGTGGTTCAAGCAGACATGGTCACACATTATCAACCACAAGGTCTAGAAACTTGCTTTTTGAAAAAAATGAAAGTGAAGAAACTACATTTTTTTCTACATTCCTGCAGGATTGCGGTCTGCCTATTATTTTTAATTTTTACTATGTTGGATCATCTGCCACACCATGAAAAAACCATGAAAAGAATCAGAGACATGACATAACAGTGAGTAAAAAATGTTTTCTCTTTCTTTGAGGTAACTTGCCTCCCCATACAAAATTGTCTGTGTTAAGAATTGCATTTTAAAATATGAATAAAAATGTGAACATTGAACAGATTTTACCATTTTGAGCATCCAGGGGTTAACATAACAGCTCCGAGAACAATGCAAGATTGACCAAATTACCAATAATGTCTCCTTAGTGCATAAAGACATTTATTTACTATAACATACCGTAAATCCAACTAGGAGGAATTTGTTTTGGGCTACAGTTCACTTTCCCTGCCCCTATCCCCAGTAATTGACCAGACATTTTCTTGTGCTTTTTTTTTTTTTGGAAGAAAACCTTCTGCCAACCTAGCAGTTTGAAAATATGCAAATGTGAGTAGATCAATAGGTACTGCTTCAACGGGAAGGTAATGGCTCTCCATTCAGTCATGGCAGAGTCAGACACAACTAGACTTAATGTCAGGGGAAAACCTTTACTTTTACCTACCTAATGAACTAAACATTGAATGATTTTCTATGTTGTTTTATAGTTCCTTTATTATGCTTTGTATTTTTGGTATATTTGTTTAGTACTGTGAGCTTTTGGAAAAGCTGAAGGCTAACTATGGATTAAGGGGTCACGGTGGTGCAGTGGGTTGAACTGCTAAGCTGCAGGACTTGCTGACTGGAAGGTCGGTAGCTTGAATCCATGGGATGGGGTGAGCTCCCGCTGTTAGCCCCAGCTTCTGACAACCTAGTATTTCAAAAACATGCAAATGTGAGTAGATCAATAGGTACCATCTCAGCATGAAGGTAACAGCATTCCATGCAGTCCTGCTGGCCACATGACCTTTGAGGTGTCTACTGACAACGCCAACTCTTCGGCATAGATATGATCACCAACCCCCAGAGTTGGACTCTACTAGACTCAATGTCAAGGGGAAGCCTTTACCTTTGACTATGAATTAAATAATTTCTGAGAAAATACAAATATTTATAATATAGAAATATATGCTAGAAAGTGTTGTGAACTTTCCACCACTTGTGGAAGAGGCAGTAGTAAAGTAAACATGAATATTAGTATTAAAATTGTGTGAATAATTATAACCGGGAGGAATTTGCTGCCTCTTTGCAGAGGTAACACATTTATCATTGTATAATTTGCTCCTACATAAATCATAAGACATTTTAGGAAAAGTCAGCCAGCCCCCAACACACAGCAGTTTTAATGAGAAGAATACATTAACGCACCTCCAAAGTGCAGTGTTAATCAGCTGTGTGAGAATCCTTGCGAAGATCGGCATTTGCTTCTTCAAAGGGTTGGTACTAAGCAGAAACTGAGAGTTTGTGGTGGATGACAGAATGGGGTTTCTTGAGATTCCCCTGTGGATTGCAATGCAAGGGAGGAAAGGAAACCTAAAGGTTGCACTTTATTCCACTTTCACATAAATTGTCAGATTACTCCGTGAGGGATTGCCAAAAACATGGGTAAAAGGAAATGAATACATTTTGAAACAATTAGATTTCAGCGAGGAAACACATGAGGGAATATGTTAGCAGGCATTCCAGGATCTGTACAGTAGACAACAAATCAGCCGCAAAAGGAAGTCACCTCCACAGAATAACAAGTATTGAAGGGTCGTCGTATTTGTTAGGTCACATAAGATCTTTTTGCTATAACATAAACCCTCCGCCTGTCCCAATTTGGCAGTCCTAATTTAATCCACTGTGGTCCTATATTTGGAGCTGGTTATTAACAGGTCCCGGTTTCTCTCTTTGGCTTCTATTTGCTCCCTTTGTTCTCAACTTATTTTTATTGCTGTGAACTGATTCCTCCTTACAAAAGTAGTTTGCAGTCAACTGTTGACAGCGGAGAAAGGTGGTGACACTTTCTTGCCTCTAGAGCAGGTATGGGCAAACTTTGACCCTCCAGGTTTTCTGGACTTCAACTCCCACATTCCTAACAGCCTCAGGCCTTTTTCTTTTCCCCCTCAGCTGCTTAATATTTATATTCTGCCCCATCTCCCCGGAGGGACTCAGTGTGGATTCCAAACATAAAAGGCAAACACTAACACCTGAACACAACCACAATACACCCATAATAACCAAAATTGACAACACAAACATATAAAAACAAATTATGACTTAACAACTAAAATTAATTTTAAAATGCAAGCCGTTATATCAGACAAAAAGCAAAACATCAAAACATCGAACAGAAGCCTTCCCAGTTCCTTAGGGGCAAATAGATTTATCATTGGGTTGTTGTATGTTTTCCGGGCTGTATGGCCATGTTCTAGAAGTATTCTCTCCTGACATTTCACCCACATCTGTGGCAGGCATCCTCAGAGGTTGTGAGGTATGGAGAAACTAAGCAAGGAAGGTTTATATATATACAGATATGTATAATATACACATATACACACATACACAGAAAGGGAAGGAAAGAATAATAAGATATAAACCTACATACTGTACTACTTTTGTAAAACGAATTATCCGGATGAAATAAAAATACAATATATAGTCATATTAAACAAGTAGACAAATCAAAATATACAACATTATAAAACAGTAAAGTTTCAAAAGTCTTGGAAAATACAACTTAACTGAGATTTTAAAATAACAAGGGAAGGAGAAGTTTGCAAATAATGATGAATTGAGAAGCAAAGTATTTACTGTACAAGGCCAGAAATAACCTAATTTTCTTCACCAATTAAACAATGTTTTTTCTGAGTGGCTTTTTGTGGATTTGAATATGTTTTGATTAAGGAAAGATATGACAACTTAAACCTGAGATATTACACTCTACATTTCTGTGGTTCATGTGATACAGATTTTTTATTGTGAGAAGCCCAGAAATTTACAAATTATCAGGCTGTGCCTATAACATTTTTCTGTTGGTTGCAGGTACAGCTCATGGGAGATTTCTCTGTTTTTAGAGCTAATCTTATATTCTAGAAACCATATTTGAAGACTAATTCTATTTTTAAATCATCCTTGAAAATAGAAACAGCTGATAATATTTTTCCATTAGACATAACAGAAGAGAATTCTGTTTCCCCTTGTAGTTCTCCCTCCCTCTTTTTGAGCATAAATAGGCAATTTGGAGGTTTTTCTATATTTGAAAGTTTCATTTGGTGATAAATATAGTTACTGGGTGCATTAAACTGACATGTTGGTAATATGAACCCTAGCTAAATGTCAGTTATCTATGGTATATGTTTTAAATGCTACCTCCTACCAAAATGCAGAGCCTTTTTGTTTCTTTTCTTTCTTTTAATGTAAACTTAGTCTTGTAAAGCCACAAACTGTTTCTCTCAGTTTTGTTTTCAGCCATCCTACACATCAGTCAACAGTCGCTCCACTCCAAATTGAAATAGATGTGCCTATGGGGTAGTTGGGTGATATCGGCCACCCCAGATATCAAGATTCAAATCTCCACTCAGCCATAGAGACCCATTGGATGACCTTGGGCAAGTCACACTCTCTCGGCCTCAGAAAAGGCAACTCTTTGAATTATTCTTGCCAAGTAAACCATGTAAAAGCTTCACCTTAGGGTCACTGTAAGTCAGAAATGGGTTGGAATCACACAGCAAAAAAAGCAAGGCACCTGGTCAGTTTCTGGATTATTTTCTTAACAGGGTAGAATTTCCAGACCCTCATAGAATTGTTTACTGGAGATTACAGTAAAGGCCTTTAAGAAAAAATGGTAAATATAACCTCCATTTGGAGTTTATTTTGCTTTTGGGGGTAATTTCACCTCACCCACAAGTTGACATTCTTGGAAATATTAACCATACATTTTCAATCATTGTTGGCCAGCTTTTATTCATAAGCTTATAATGCATGAAATGATGGAGACTTGTGTATACAGTAGAGTCACACTTATCCAACATAAACGGGCCGGCAGAACGTTGGATAAGCAAATATGTTGGATAATAAGGAGAGATTAAGAAAAAGCGTATTAAACATCAAAATAGGTTATGATTTTACAAATTAAGCACCAAAACATCATGTTATACAACAAATTTGACAGGAAAAGTAGTTCAATAAGCAGTAATGTTATGTTGTAATTACTGTATTTACGAATTTAGCACCAAAATATCACGTTATATTGAAAACATTGACTACAAAAATGTGTTGGATAATCCAGAACGTTGGATAAGCGAGTGTTGGATAAGTGAGTCTCTACTGTATATCCAACTTCATATAGAGATGGGAAAAAATGGACCATCTGTAAAATTAGCATAATAAAGTAGAGTCTCACTTATCCAAGCTTCACTTATCCAAGTTTCTGTATTATCCAAGGCAGTCTACCTTTTAGTAGTCATTGCTTTTGTAGTAAATGTTGCAATGTTTTGGTGCTAAATTCTTAAATACAGTAATTACTACATAACATTACTGTGTATTGAACTGCTTTTTCTGTCAATTTCTTGTAAAACATGATGTTTTGGTGCTTAATTTGTCTGTCTTGGTCTCTGTTTGATGTGTTTATGGGCACTGAATCTTTGCCCTATGTGTGTATAATGTGATCCGCCCTGAGTCCCCTTCGGGGTGAGAAGGGCGGAATATAAATACTGTAAATAAATAAATAAATAATTTGTAAAATCATAATGTAATTTTATGTTTAATAGGCTTTTTTAAAATCCTTATTATCCAAGATTTTAGCTTATCCAATGTTCTGCTGGCCCACTTATCTTGGATAAGTGAGACTCTCCTGTAATTGTTATCCTAGCAGGACTGGTGTGATGAGGAATGCACATTTCTGTAATGCTATGGAAATTAAAGCCAGGGTGGTGTAGTGTTTTTGAGTGTTGGACTACAACTCTGGAGACCAAGGTTCAAATTCCTGTTTAGCTATGGAAACCCACTGGGTCACTTTGTGTAAGTCGCACAAAGAAGGTCATGACAATCCCCTACTGAACAAATCGAATCAAAAATATCCTTTAATTGATTTGGCTTATGGTCAGTATAAGGCAGGCCTAAATACCTAGTCTGATATTGGAAGCTAAGCAGGGTCATCTCCATTTATTTACTTACTATTTATTTACTATATTTATACATTGGTCTTCTCACCCCGAAGGGGATTCATAGTACCGCATTATACATACACAAATAGCAGGGCCTCCCCAGCCGATCTTAATGTTCTAACTGAATCACAGAGGGAGTTATGTTCGGACAAGTATTAATCTAGTTAGTACTTGGATGAGAGACCACCAGTGAATGCTAGACTTGGTGCTAAAGGTGGGAAAACCTTGTGATATATTTACCTTAGGGTCCCCATATGTTAGAAATAATACAAGAGCAACTGTGGAAATGAGTAAGAAGAGAAAAACCTTTTCATTAATTCAGACTGCTCATATTGCTCTTTCTAGAGTAAATGTATAATATGTAATGTGGTTTGCAATTCTATATTGTGAGAAGCCTCTTATGCATCAGTACAGTTTCATTTTTAGAAAACAATGTCCCTAAACTTCTGAAAATTTTCCCCAAAGTAGTAACAAATTGAAAGGTCTTCCGCTGGGGACAGACAATATCCTAAAGAGATTGGAAAGTGCTTTAAGGGAAATATTAGTGTCACATTCATTTCTTTTATACCTCTGTGAGCCAAACAGGTTTTGAAGGTGTTGAAGCAATATCCAAACTTTTGAACTTTCTTTCCAGAAGTAAATATAAGATAGGTATATATACCAAGAGCTACGATCACTTTTTTCTTCTATTCTCAAAAGTCCCCCCTTTTCTTCAGTATAGCCCCATACATATTTACTTTAAAGTTAGCCTCACTGAATAGTGATCATAAGCTGAGAAGTTTTTTGTGTGGCTTTTTATACTTGAGATGTGATCTTTACTAGATCTAAATGAGATGCATTGTGTGTTGGACACTCTGTTTTTCTTTTAATATTATTTTTTTAAAGTGCTGCCATTTGGTTGCATCTAGACTCAACTAAATTTGGCGCCTGCTGAAATCAGAAGGTGAAGAATTTAAAGAATGAAATGCCATTAATATCAATGCAGATTATGTTCAATAAATAATGTTATCTCAAATAAGTGCAGCTACACTGGAATTAATGCAGTTTGGCCCAACTCTAACTGTTATGGCTCAGTGTTATAGAATCCTGGGATTTGTACTTTGTTGTGTACTAATTATAGAATTGGGTTGCTTTGAGTTTTCCAGACTGTATGGCCATGTTCCAGAAGCATTACCTCCTGACATTTTGCCCACATCTATGGCAGGCATCCTCAGAGATTGTGAGGTCTGTTGAAAACTAGGCAAGTGGGGTTTATATATCTGTGGAAAGTCCAGGTTGGGAGAAAGAACTCTTGTCTGTTTGAGGCAAGTGTGAATGTTGCCATTGAGCATTTAGTGGCCTTGTAGATTCAAAGCCTGGCTGCTTCCTGCCTGAGGGAATCCTTTGTTGGGAGGTGTTCACTGGCCCTGATTGTTTTATGTCTGGAATTCTCCTGTTTTCTGAGTGTTGTTCTTTATTTATTGTCCTGATTTTAGAGTTTTTAAAAATACTGGTAGCCAGATTTTGTTCATTTTCATGGTTTCCTCCTTTCTGTTGAAATTGTCTACATACTTGTGGGTTTCAGTGGCTTCTCTGTGTAGTCTGACAGAAAGGAGGAAACCATGAAAATGAACAAAATCTGGCATGCCTCTAAATGTATTTAACATTTAGAAAAGTAAATGTTAAAATATTTTAATAATATTTTATTAGCCATCAGTTTTGCCCTTGGCAATTAGAGTGTACCTTGGTTACTTATGACTCAGTTGTTGCTATAGTCATATTTAGAAAATATTCTGTTTTTTAATATTGCAAATGAAGCGAATTAGCAGCAACTACAAGTCATACTATACATGATCGCTTTCTAAAAATGCTTTTGATTTTTGATCTTGAAAGGGTGAAATTCCATTTAATATATGCTATGTACAGACAAAAATAGATTCATTAAGAAAGTAATGAGTCATAAGATGAGGATGTAAAAATCATGATACAAATGCTCTCAACTTTTTCAAAAGTTGGTAGTAGGTATGAGAAGTCATTTTAAAGTACCTTATGTGGTACTTTATGTGGTACTATGAAACAAGAAAGGCTATTTAGTTCAATTTTATTTTTAGTTTTATTTTGCCTGAATGGCATTATATTCTTGTATCGATGTACTTTGCCACTACTGTCTGGACCTGACATTTCTTTTATTATATCAAGATAATATCTGCATTGTAAATAGGTGATACAGTTTATGTGATATAGTTTATGTTGGTTAATTTTGTTTGTCATTCAGTTTAAAATTAGACTGCTTATACTGTTTGATGTGTTCTGTTTTGATGTAATTTGTTTATATGTCTTCTCCTCTTTGGCACTGAATATTTGCCATATATGTTGGAAACTGTTTTGAGTATCTTTGGGGAGATAGGGCAGTCTATAAATAAAGTATTATTCTTTTCCCTTAGGTTTTTTTGGCTTATCGGTGACTGAAGAAAAATAAAATTCTAGTTAAAAAATAGTTGACAGAAGCATAAAAAGTGGGGGAAAATAATATAGGACAAAAATTTTATTTTAGATCGCTTGTCCTAAGTTTCTTTTTTCTTTTCTATTCGGAAATGAGTAGATAGTATGCATAGTTACTCAAAAATAAGTCTCGCTGGATTCAGTCAGGCTTGTGGCTGAAAGTACATTAACAAGGTTACATCTATCGCCTGATGTCTGTTTTCTTTGAATTCAACAGAACATAGTAAATCATTCGTTGCCAATAATAGTGAGAAAGAATAAATGTGTATGTTAAACTTGAAATGAGAGTTGATAGAATGATGCTTTTCTAAATCTATCAGCAAAGGCAGGTAAACCAACTTGCACACGATGATTTCTGCATGGGTTTGTTGTGCCCACTTTTTGGACCCGGTTTTGAACTTTTCAGAATCGGTGAATTCAGCCTTGACTTTCAGAATTATTCGCAGCAAAGGGAGACCTCCGTGAATGGTTTCAGAACGTGTCATTCCCTCTTGACTCACTCCAAGAGCGTGGGAGATACAACTGTTTTAGAGAACTGAAAATACTTTTTAAAATAATCACTTCAGATATTGTGTAGAGAGATTTGGATTTTCCGAGTTGATGCTTTTGTTTCACCGCTAAAGTATTTCTTTTCTTTTTAAAAATGTTCCGAGCTCGTTGAAAGAAAAAAAGAAAGCCCGGAGAACATTTATATTTCTTTGTCTTGACTGAGCTGTGAAATGTAGTAAATCAGGAGATCGTATATTTATATTTAAGACTAAATAGCAATTTGCTTTGAGGCAAAATTACAGCTCTGTTTCATTTGTGATTTGTTTGATTTTTTTCTTTAACGTAATTTATTTCCCTCCCTTCCTTGATTGAAATAGTTTTATCTTTCAGAAAAAAAATGTTTCTTCTATATGGAAAAAATAACAAGAATTCTTATTACTTGTTATCTGTTTTATTCATCTCCACACAAACAAAACCTATTACAAGTTTAGATTTCATTCATATAAACTTGTTTAATTTATTCTGCCATTTTGAATATTTTTAAGAGAGAAAAAGCAGCATGTGAATATAATAATCTTCACAGTGAAACAAAACCTAGTGCGAGCTTAGACTTTATTTATCTTCAGACTGGAGACCAATTAAAATCATTTTTATGTTTAAAGAATCATAACTAAGATTATTAAAATTGAATTGTGTACATGTTAAAATTGTTGAGATTAAAAAAATAATCCTTCAAATTGTATGAACAGTTTGAATGTTGTTATTCTCAAAAAGGGGGGTTGGTGGCTGGTTTTCACATAGTTTGAAACATATACCATATATACTTGAATATAAATCAACCCTAATATAAGCCGAGGCACCTAATTTTACCATAAAAAACTGAAAAAACTTATTGACTCGATTATAAGCCAAGGGTGGGAAATTCAGCATCTACTGGAAAATTTCAAAAATAAAAACAAAAACAGATACAGTAGAGTCTCACTTATCCAACATAAACAGGCCAGCAGAATGTTGGATAAGTGAATATGTTGGATAATAAGGAGGGATTAAGGAAAAACCTATTAAAAATCAAATTAGGTTATGATTTTACAAATTAAGCATCAAAACATTGTTATACAACAAATTTGACCGAAAAAGTTGTTCAATATGCAGTAATGCTATGTAGTAATTACTGTATTTATGAATTTAGCACCAAAATATCATGATGTATTGAAAACATTGACTACAAAAATGTGTTGGATAATCCAGAACGTTGGATAAGTGAGACTCTACTGTACCAATAAAATTGCATTATTGAGGCATCAGTAGGTTAAATGTTTTTGAATATTTACATAAAACTGTAATTTAATATAGTAAGAAGACTTCATTAAGATAAGACTGTCTAACTCTGATTACCTATATACTTGAGTATAAGCCAGGGGGCTTTTTTAGCCCTAAAAAGGGCTAAAAAACTGGGCTTATACTCAAGTATATACAGTACATTAGTGGTGATGCACAAGGTTTTACACATAAAAGAAAAATAATTTATTTAGATTCAGAATGACCAGTTATTTACTCATTGCTGCTAGTAAAGTATTTAAGTCTTGGATTAAAGTACTTTTTTTTCTCTCTCTCTCTCTCACCTCCCACCCAAGCTGTGGCTTTCCACAAATTGGGTGTACTGTACAAAAGTGTTATGAGAAGTTCAGGAACACAGTGTCTACCTAAGCATGAGAGAACTGGCCACAAATTACAGATAGAACAGATAAGAGAAGCCAACAACATTAAATAAGGTACAAAAACAACACATTAAATAAAAACCCAAAGACCACTAGATAATTCTGTGTATGTGTGAGAACGTACCTATGCTTTGTTTTTATATATTCATGTTTCCCCTCCTTTGTGATGGGACTAACTCATAAAACAAGATTAGACGTTTCTTGAAGCATTTCCTTGATTACTTTTTAGAGAACCCAACCACAGCTACTATCTCTAGGCTCCCAAGTTCAAAATTTCTCATTTGTTTCAAAACCAGCTTTTTAAAAATTGAAATATCCCTTCCTCTTCTGTGAGACTGGTATCAATAAAAAATATATTCACACTTTGAATATTTGATTACAGAAGTGGTTGCTTATATATTTAATTACCTGACATTTAATGAGGAGTATTAGCATACTTTCCTTTTCTGTTATATCTGAAGGGAATAAACTGTAAATTTAGAAAAGCGGGGGGGGGGGGGGGGGACACTGATAGTGCAGGATGAAAATGTTGTCAGATGGATGTCCTTACCATTGCAAAGGCAGAGAGAATTGTGTGATTCCTTGGCTTTGTTTTGAATCTTTTCTCCCTACAAATCTCAGACGGGAGGTGAGAATACAGCAGCCTTTTCACCATCCTCTCAAATAGTTTTCTGTTCGAAGACTACACTTGTTGGTTGAAGTAAGTCAGTTATAGAACAGAAAATCCAGGATGGCTTTTTTGGGGGGGTTGTTTTTCTTCTGCTTCTTTAATCTTTGTTTTTACAAATAAATACAAATAACTCAAAC
This sequence comes from Anolis carolinensis, assembly GCF_035594765.1. Classification (NCBI taxonomy): domain Eukaryota; kingdom Metazoa; phylum Chordata; class Lepidosauria; order Squamata; family Anolidae; genus Anolis; species Anolis carolinensis. Next base: position 20,676,681 of record NC_085841.1, on the reverse strand, counting down.
TGAAACCTGATGACTTTTGGTGATACTTCATTCGCAGCCCTGGGGGGAATTTTTCTTTATTTTAGCATGAGTCTTTCACAACCCACACTTGGTTTCGTTTGGAAAATTGTTTTAACCTTTTCAGCGGCAGAAGCCTTTGAAGTCTAGACATGCTACATCCTTGCTTCTCAATCTGTGCCTTTTCCAGATGTCCGTAAAATGTCCCAAATTAAATTGTAGGGCAGGGCTGTGTACGTCTCCTTGGAAATATGTTCCGTTGAACGCAAAGGCGTTGTGTAGGCATAGGATTACATGGTACATAAATATAATACTATTTTATTTATAGCCTCCTCCCAAATACAGGAATAGGGAGGCAATATCCCACAGGTGTGATTAGATGTGTGAATAGTTTTACTGCAGTGGAGATAGCCCTGAGAGACATTTTGAAAAAGAAAGGTGAGATATAGATCTATTCAATAAATTTAAATTTGTCTCTCTTGTTTAAAATAAAAATGTGTTATAATTCTGGAGAGGATGTGTGTGCACCCTCCATATAACTACCGTAATCATATTTGAAGTAAAAATATTAAAAAGGAAACCAAAAATTTCACAAAAATTGTCAGATGTTGAAGAGACCAGTTTGATTGAACTGAGCATCTGCTTTTATTTGCTTTGAGGGGACTTTATGTATGTGATATAAGAGGACACACAGACTGCAATCCTTTACCTACTTCCTTGGAAGCAACTTCTGAAAAGATCTGCATGGAAGGGGTTTATATTATTTCCCTTTTACGGACCCTCTCAAGTGATGACATTAGGAACAGGGGCTGAAGTTTATCTTAGTCTGCAGCAAAACAGTACTTCTTGATTGATTGGAATATGATATATCTCAACAAGAAAAGCACTAACAGGGTTGAGATGCATAGGGAAACCATGATTAGGTTCCCTGCAGAAACCAAGAACCAGTGGTGTATTATTGAGTGCAGTCGTATCGGAAAGCCCTTGAACTCAAAATATGAATTGGTAGGGAAGTCATTAGTCAAATGGTGCATTTCTTAACAAAACTGAAATCACAATTAGAGTGTTGTGTGTGAGGTGCACACTGCACTCTCCTCACAAGATTTTGCTTGTTTTGTTTGTGTGTGAAGCTTATCCGCAAATCTGCAAACACTAGCATGTATGTAAGCCCCTTGGAAAATCATGCCTGTGTTGTACATGTCAAATTCTCATGAAAAAACTGTGCCATCTGTCAGTCTATATGAAGACGTATATACACTTTTGCTCAGGAGAAATCCATTTAAAATTTGAAATAACTCAAGTCATCTCATATGTTTCTCTACCTTACAAAGGCAAATAAACTACTTTCTTAGCATTTTCTGATCAGTTTTAGTCTGAAAGGTAATCAGTTGCCAGGGTCAGAGTCATAATAGAAGGACAGGAAAGCACCTTTTAAAAAGTCAGTGTATTTATTGCAAACAGGGGTTTTCTTCAGTTGCATTTCCCCCACTTATTTAGCTGTAATTTTTGTGCCTGGCAATGGCAAAGCTTTCTTTTCAAGAAGTGAATTCAAAGACTTGCTCTGTCAAACAGGGAGACAACCGGCTATAGAAATGTACCTGGCCAAAGTCCTTGACAAGCAAAGATTCCTGTCACTTTCAAAATAGCAAGACACTACTGTAATGGATAGCCAAGCATCTCAAATGCCAGTGCTAAAATAATCTAGCTTCATGGCAAACTAGTCATATGTTTAAAAAAAAGCACAATTTACATTTGTCTGTAATTTCCAATTGTCTGGTTTCAGAGAACCATAGTATGCCCATTTCCTACATCCTCCAAATATGAATTGCAGTTTGTCCACTTTTTAACTAGTGTGACTGTAACACAGATGTTAACTTCTCTACATTTTTAAAATGAGCTCAGACCTAGACAAGTTTAGTTTTTAATGGATATGAATTAATCAGTGTGTATACCAACCAGCAGCTTAGTGCAACCCAGATGGCTAATGACGTGTTCAAGGAGGTCGCAATCCAAAACATCTAGGTTTTATGTTTCACATGTATTGCCTCTTCAAATAATTTGGAGGCATGAAAGTTTAGAGAGTTGAACAACGAAGGACACACACACACAAATATATCTCTAAGGAGCCAGAGGAGACAAATAAATGGCTTGTTTGTATACTTGTTGTCCATGTAATTTGCATGTATTTTTCAGGAACCTGACAGACACTGAAGTAGAGCAGGTGGAAATTCTCATGAGATTTGTTTTGTTTCGTTCCATCAAAAGATACAAATGTGACTATCATGCTTTATGGACTGAGTAAGAATAAAAACAAGCAATAAATGTGATGTTTCAAAAAGAGAGCTCCTGATTCTTTTGCTTATTTTCTGCTTATATTTTCAGACTTACCTGCCACAAGAACAACTAACTTAATTTTACAAAAAGAAAGAAAATAAGTTCTAACAAGAGCCTGTGCTGTAAATATACATTGTTTCCAAGGTAAAAAAAATAGTATTAGGAACTGTTGAGGAGGCAGATACCCACAAGTTTGTGGCTTTTGTGACAGCAAAACAGCTTGAGATGTTTGTGTATTTCAAATAGAAGACGTGGAGGGGATTTTCTTTTCTGCATTTGCCCTATATGTCTCAGGCAAGAAATTGATGTCTTTTGACAAACTCAGGATTAGAAAATCTAGCATTCAGATTTCTGTGAAATTGGTAATTAAGCAAGACCTGTGCCCCCCCCTCTCTCTGAGACTCCAGTTGAAAATGCTTCTGTTCCTTGTTATTGCTTTTTATTCTGGATCATGCTGACAACAGGAAACATAGTGATTAAATTATTCACTTTATTGAAAACCAATTTAAGAATATAAAGGTTCATCACTGTATTTTCACTGTACACCAACCATATGTCTATGGGAAGTCCACGGACCAGAGATGATGGAAATAATATTGTTCAATTTGTATTTTGTAACAGGTGACTTTTTGATGCCAAATGCCTCTGATCCCAGAAGCCATTAATAATCTCGTCCATTGCTGGTCATTAGTAAATACAGTATGTGATAGCAAATTGTGTAGTTTGGCTATGGGCTGTGTAATGTTCTGTGGCCCTTTGTATGTGCTAGAGTTTGGTTTAGGACTCTCAGGAGATACCAGAAATTGTTGGTGTTCAAATCCCATTATATACATAGTAAAATGGTGTCCCCTATTATAAAATGGTGAACACCTTCAACAAGTGCCAAGGAGGCCACAGCAAGGTATGACTACACAGTAGTGTAGTACTTTGCATACAAAAAAGCAAGGGTATTTTTGTTCGAATATTTTTGAGCATTTGTTGATTGAATCTGTGGAACCCATAGACACGGAATGCCGACTGTATTTATTGATATCTATCTTTATCTCTTAGGATAATCCTAGCTTGTAATGTTATGAGGGAGAAAAACACGCTATGGACTTTTTTGGATTTGTTTCATTGAAAATAGCTTATTTTTCATCTTCTGGAGTTGTGACACAGTATGGAAGGCTTGTTTGTCTCCCTATTAGGGTACAGGAATCTCTAAGTTTTATCCTTTGCATTAATGGAAGCATCAGCTTTGAAAGCCTCAAAGTCACTTTCTTGGTCACGGGTGATGACTAAGAACCCCAGCTTGTCTGATATACAGCTGAGCTTTGCATAGAAATGTCACATAGTTACTTTTATTTAACATCATTTCCACTAAAGGGCGGAACATCAAACATAGACAATCAAAGACAATAAAACATAACACTATAAATACACATAAAATCCCCAACTTCCCACCAGTCTCTTGACCTTTTAACTGTTTTAAATGGGTTTAAAAAAGAGTTCCAAACCTTTGCATGTCTGTTGCATATCTATATGTCTTTATCTGCTTATCGAGCGTAGCATTTCATGCATCTGATGAGGAATTTTTCATGGTAACTTGGCCCTTAGTGTAGTCCTTAAGCTTAAGATGCCATCAGAGACTCTTTGTTGCGTTTGCTGTAATGAACTTAAGACAGCTATCCCTCTGGAGTAAGAATAATTCTTAAATGTGGTGAGTAATGATTTGTTTGCTTTTAATCCCTGAACAACCAACACAAACACAGTATTACTCTTTTATCCAAAGGTTTGATATTCATGTATCCATACTCCAAGCCACCAGAAGTGTTTGCTTGCCTCTCAAAGGCTTCTAGTGCAACTCTTTGGCATGTTTCCAGCCCAATAAAGGGTTCGCTATTATCCACAATTTCAGGCATTCACAAGGAGTTTTGGAAAGTATCCCCTACAGATACGGGATCATACTTTTATGTGTGGAATAAAGGGGAGAAAACAAATAATAAATTAAATAGGTTCTATGGCCTTTTTTATAAGACTGCAATTGGCATCTGTTGTCTTCGTAAACCACTGTTCACCACCATAGTTTTATCCTAAGGAACTTTGGAATATATAGTTTTGTACATTACAGTACTTTGAATTTTCTATTGTCTTTCCCAGAACTACAGCATTAGTGCTAAGTAACTCACAAAGCTACACAATCATGCCTGTGTAATAGTGTAGCATTTATACCCTCCTGTTTTGTCTGCCTGACTCACACACAAAGTAGCATCCTAGTCATGTTGATTATGTGGTTAACTCAATTGTTTTGTTTGATGAATTCATACTTTGAGGTTCTACTTCTGAGAATATAGTCTGTTTCTGGGGAAGTTACTGTTCTCATAAGATTACTGTATATATTTACACAATAAAATTGAGATTTCTTCAGAAATCTAATGTTGACATTCTGTATTTGCTGCTTACTTGCTTCCTGTGGGGCTGAGTTTGTTTATTATGAAAAAACCCTATTTTTAAACCTGTTTCTGCCAATAAGTCATTTGACTGTTAATGTGCCACTCATTTGATGGTGTTTCACTTTGATAAGAGTTTGGGCTCTGCAGCTGTTTCTTTGCAAAATACAATGTTCATAATTTGCAGAGAAGGGATAACAACAAGCATGTTGTCTGTGAGGGGAAATCAGTTCTGCATGGGAAATAGGACTTCCTAAAACCAAAGTCAAATTTTGTCCTGAGCCATCTGGTCTAGCACCATTTATGCAAACCCCGTGGTTTGCAATATGTGATATTTGATGATTTTAAAAAAGAATTTACATGTTGAGCCTGACATTAACCTAGACTAGTGTTGCCATATATTAGATGTACTAGTTTTGCCTGTTTTATTGAAAGAATATGGTCTAGTTGACACATACCCGTATTTACTCGAGTCCAATGCGCACCTCAGTTTTCAAAACTCTGAAACCAAAAAAGTGTTTGCTGGCGAATGCAATGTGCAGTGGCAAAAGCTGCACTCTTTCTAATATGGCCATTATAGTTGCTGCCTGCTTAATTTCCTTCTTTAAAAACAAAAAATGTTAGAACACCAAAGTTTTCAGAAAAAGAAAAGAAAACCTTGAAGTGCATCTATGTTGTGGAGTGAATCCACTAACTGCCCTTGCTCAATCTATGGAGTCACGCAGGCTGTAGTTTTCTCTGCCAAGGAATGCTGATGCCTCACCAAACTACTAATCCCAGGGCTGCATAGCATTAAGCTATGACAATAAAATTATAGATGACATCCCTTAAATAGCAGCTCTAGGTGCTCCTGAAGCAGCTTACCCTTTTGGTTTGGCTCAACACTAAGATTACCGTATTACATGAATCTAATGTGCACCCTAATTTTGGCAAGGTAATTTAGCCAAATATGATATATCTTACTTGGTGAGGGCAAATGGAGGTCATCAAGTGGTGACTACCTTTATGAGTGTGCCAGCATGGGTAAGGAAAAGTCCGACTCTGTGGAGTGGTCCTCATCTCCATTTCTAAGCCAAAGAGCCGGTGTTGACCGTAGACACCTCCAAGGTCATGTGGCCAACATGACTGCATGGAACGCCATTCCTCCAACATGGGTAACACTTCTCAATACAATTCACATAACATTTCATTGCCATCTCACATCTCATACGTAATTGTTTTCAACTGAATCAATGCCTTATTATCAAGCAAGATGAGGCAGATTGCATCAGGCAGCGTATTTGGGGATTTCATGAAAAGGATAGCCAATTTACAATTATTTTCTTTTAATAACCACCTAAGGGATCCAACTTTGTTTTTTTCTGCCAGTCTGCCAGTTCACCTCTGACTCATAGACATAGATGAAACACGACGAGGAACAACATAGAGCGTATGGTTCTATACTTAATCATAGGCATCTCTACTGTAAAAGTAATAAGTCTAAACATAATGAGATCTTTCCTGAATTAAACCAAAACCCTATCAGAGCCAGCATTCTGCTTCAATGAATAGTCAACCAAATGGCTCTGGGAAACACTTAAATTGTTTTATGTTGACACATATGCAGCTTCCGATTCTGAAAGCAATAATAACTATCATGATTTTTACTCCCTAAAGCAGAGTTTCTCAAACTGCGCTCCTCCAGATGTTTTTGACTTCAGCTCCCACAATTCCTAACAGCTGATAAGCTGGTTGGGATTTCTGGCAGCTGAAATCCAAAACACTTGGAGGAGCATAGTTTGAGAAATACTGCCTTAAAGTATAATCTCAGGCAGGCAACCTTTGCTTAAGACCTTGGAAAGTTGTTGCCAGTTAGAGTATTGGGGTACGATGGCACTGATACTAAACTGGAATGTGGACAAACAGACTGATCAGGCTTAAAATATCTTCCTATTTAGAATCAGAGAGTATCAAATTGAAGGTGACATAAGCCATTGAGTCTAAACCAACCAAGCTAGAGCATTCTTAGCAGGTTGTAATCCATTTTCTTTTTTAAGACATCCAAAGAAAGAGACCTACCACCTCTGTAGGTTGGTTCCATTGCTGAGTTAGTCTTACTGTCAAGAGTTTCCTTCAAATGTTCAATTGAAATCTACCCTCCTGTAACCTAAACCTATAAGACCTGGTCCTTCCCTTCGTGGTTACGGAGAACAGACATCTACCCTCCTCTTCCTGACAGCGCTTTAGATATTTAGAAAGAACAATCATGCCATCCCTTCATCTTCTCTTCACCAAGCTGAACAAGACCAACACCTTCAACCTTTTGGCATATGTTTTGTTCTTCATATCTTATATCACTTCTGTTCCCTTAACTCACTCCAACTTACCTTTCTTAAAATGAAGCAGCGAGAGTTGAAATCAGTACTCCAGATAAGGCTTGACTAACACAGAATATAGTGGGAGTATTACTTGCCTTGTCTACATGCAGTCAACTGCAATTCTTCAAGGTCTAATCAGCTGATAAGAATTCAAAGAGTTTTATTTATCATATCAGAAGCAAACCAAGGGTACAGTTGTAATGTATTTAAAAACACAGAGTTAAACTTGGCATTATACTAAATGTCCTTTGACTACTAGCCGGCCACTTGGAGTGCCTCTGGTGTTGCTATAAGGAAGTCCTCCCTTGTGCATATGGCAGTGCTCAGACTGCATTGTACAGTAGAGTCTCACTTATCCAACGTTCTGGATTATCCAACGCATTTTTGTAGTCAATGTTTTCAATACATCGTCATATTTTGGTGCTAAATTCGTAAATACAGTAATTACAACATAACATTATTGCGTATTGAACTACTTTTTCTGTCAAATGTGTTGTATAACATGATGTTTTGGTGCTTAATTTGTAAAATCATAACCTAATTTGATGTTTAATAGGCTTTTCCTTAATTCCTTCTTATTATCCAACATATTCGCTTATCCAACGTTCTGACGACCCGTTTATGTTGGATAAGTGAGACTCTACTGTAATAGGTGGTCTGTGGTTTGCTCTTCTCCACACTCGCATGTCGTGGACTCCACTTTTTGTGGCCCCATTTCATAAGATTGTCTCTGCATCTCGTGGTGCCAGAGCACAGTCTGTTCAACATCTTACAAGTTGTCCACTTATCTGTGTGCCCAGGAGGGAGTCTCTCATTCAATATCAGCCATGGGTTGAAGTTCTGGGTTTTAGCCTGCCACTTTTGGACTCTCGCTTGCTAAGGTGTTCCTGTGAGTATCTCTGTAGATCTTAGAAAACTATTTCTTGATTTAAGGTATTGGCATGCTGGCTGATATCCGAACAGAGGATAGCCAGAAATGTCACTGCTTTGGTCCTTTCATTATTAGCTGCTACTTCCTGGCGGATGTCAGGTGTAATTTATCCAGTGGTGTAGGGTGTAGACATCCTGTGATAATGTGGCATGTTTCATTAAGAGTCACATCCACTGTTTTAACATGGTGAGATGTGTTACACACTGGGCATGCATACTCAACAGCAGAGTGGCAAAGCGCAAGGGCAGATGTCTTCATTATATCTGGTTGTGATTCCAGGTTGTGCCGGTCAGCTTTCGTATGATATTGTTTCTAGCACCCATATTTTGCTTGATAGTCAAGCAGTGCTTCTTCTAGGTCAATGCACAGTCCAGGGTGACTCCCAGTATTCTGGTGTGCTCAATGCTCCAGTGGGACTCCAAGGTAATCCTCAGAGCTCAAGATACTTGTTTGTGCTTAAGGTGAAAAGCACATGTCTGTGTTTTAGATAGATTAGGGGTCAGGTGGTTTTCCCAGTAATAGGCAGTAAGAGCACCTAAAGCTTCGGAGAACTTCTGCTCAACCATTTCAAAGCTCCCTGCTTGGGCGGTGATGGTATGACCATCAGTATAGATGAAACTCTGTGTCCCTTCTGGCAGTGGTTGGTCATTTGTGTAAATGTTAAAATTCATGGAGTAAGCATGCTCCCCTGAGGCAGGGTTCTTCTGTTTTCACCATCTGCTTTCTGGTCCTGGAATGCAACAAAAAAGCTCCTGTTTTGTAGCAGATTTCCTATGAAGCGGGTGAGGTGGTAATCCTTTGTGATATTATAATTTTTTCTCAGGAGAAAGTGATGATTTACAGTGTCATAAGCTTCTGACAGGTCTATGAACACAGTTCCTGTAATCTTCTGCCTTTCAAAACCATATTTTATGTGCTAAGTCAGGTTCAACACGTTCAAGCAGTAAATACACTACAGTTTAGGTGACTTTGGGGGTGGTAGGTAGATTGAAGTACTAAACAAATGGATGGAAGGCATTATTAAATGCCTCCATGACTCTTATATACAAGGTAGTGTACCACTATGTTAAGTATAGTATCAATTCGTAGCACCAGGTGGTCAGCTGCTGAGAACAAAACAAAGGAGGGCTGTTTCCTTTATGCTTGCTTGCTAGAATTTATTTTGAGATGGTGACTCCACTATGTAGCTGTAGTCTGTGGCCATACCGACTGGAAGACTTGGATTTATAATCCAGCTATAGAGAAACTTTCCCATGTTGTAGTCTGATTTTCCTATATTGGATCTCCAAGGCAAAGGGAGAGAGATCTCGGGTTGTCCTGGATATAATAGATTTTATTTCAACACTGCACATGTTCAAAAATATACAGAGCCAGACCATTTTGTAAAATATGGTAAATGACATCCACAATTTGCAGTGCACAACTACAGTTTTTACTTATAACCCAGTTACCTCTCTTTGTGTTGCAGTGTTTCTATTTATGCTAAATAATCAAATCGTTTTTCATGAAGTGTTTTGATTAACAAAAGCTCCCTTTGTACCCACATCTTGTTATATATATATGGAGAGAGAGAGACAGAGAGAGTCAGAGAGTCATGTGATTTAGCATGCAAAACTACTTACGCTTCAGACAGGGACAGACAAGCCATATCTCTTTGAAACTACTGATTCAAACTCTGGGTTTATTCATTCTATCCTATGTTGTTGCCAAATATGTATACGCTTTTGAAGACTTGGGAAAACCTGTAGCAGTGGTGTTTCTGGGGCAGTTTTTCTTTCCCAGGTGACGAGTCGGAAATAAATCATTTGAACCTTTTGGAAACCATCAAAGGCTTAAATCCAGTTGCTGCTTTCAAGTAAAGTAAGTCCATTCAGCCTGCAATGTTGATTTACCATTCAGCAATTGATTCAGTGGGTCTCCTCTAACTGGGACTAACAACTGGATTTATTCCACTTGGATGGACAAACTATTATCTCAGAGATGTTGATTATTGACTATAGGCTATACATGTGGCTTGCCTGATTTGTTTAAAGTTACACACAACTCTTTGGCAAGGCTCCCACCTGAACCCTGTAGCACGGCCTGTCCTCATAACCTTACACAGTTTCTTGGAGTTGTGGTCATTTTTTGTACTACAACTTTGAGAAACCCTTAATCAACATGGACTTTGTCTCTGGGGAATTCTAAGAGTTGTGCAAAAAGGGGGCCAGCTTTCCTGAGTTGTGATCTTAAGGTAAACAGGAGTGTTAGACTGCTCATAAAAGAAAGTTGCATAAGTAGCCCATTAGCTGGAATGCAGTGCATACAATGACATCATACACTAGTGATTTCCCTGAAATTCATAATGAATGTTATCAGAAAAAAAACTTCCCCTTTTTCTAGGGAATATGACTTGTCTTATCCATCCCACACAATATAATATTATTATGCAGCCTGATTAGAACTTGTGCAGAAAGATATGGCTTGTAGTTCATGTACCATTTTGTTACATTCCACATTATGAAGTATGAACTGGGTTGAGGTGAACAGATACAACTCTACTTGCTATCACCAGGTTTGTACCAGCCATCCCTGAAATATGGTTATCTGTGTATGCGTGTGTTTTTAAAAGGACCTAGCTAACCAAAATGTTTCTAACTTGAAAAATACCATGCCTGCTGAAAATAAAGCAGGCATACACCTGAACGAAAATCCCCCCCTCCCCAAAGTAAAATCATATGTCCTGGATCATTGGTTTCAACTCATGACTTGTACAGGCAACATGGTGTTCTTCAGATATTTTGATAAGTCCCCATAATTTCAGGCAAAATGTTTTGCCTAAAACATCTGGTGGACCCCAGACTGAGGAAGGCTGCTCTCTAACAGATTTACAGTATGCCTATCCCTGTTTTTATCTGTGAAATATTTGAAAGCATGATACAAATGCATTTGTAGAGTATACTTAGGTAAGAAGGGATTGGAGCTTAACCAGTCTGTCTGTCTCTGCCATCATCCATATCTCTTCTTACGGATTTTACTTTGTTCATTTCTTTGCCAAACAGACTACAAGACCAGAAGCAGAGGTGAAGGGAGAAAATTGAGAAGTAACACAAGATTTAAGGAACATGAAGACTTCAACCTTACCACCCCTAGCATTCTGTTGGTTCTAGTAAGGAGCTGGTGTGTTTTCTCATTATAGTATTTACATGTGAAAACAAAAACTTGGATTCCCTTGAAACTTGTCTTTCATTGTTCCACAAATATATTCCAGAGCAGCAAGTTGTGTTGTCACCTGTCAATTTATGGCACAATTTTTCGCACAAGCCCATGCCCAGCCGCCTCTAATTTTTGATCTGCCCACCATATTCCTGGTTCTGGTTATTGAGGTTTGCATTGATTTATTTTAATGATGTTTTTATACTTCACTGTTTTTAATTGTTTAATTAGATTGTTCTTTGTGTATTATGTTTTTAAATGTGTTTTTAGTTGTTTGACTCTGTTGTTACTGAGCTTGGTCCAGCTTGTAAGCTGCCCCGAGTCCCTTCGGGGAGATGGTGGTGGGATATAAAAAATTAAGTTGTTGACACAAAGACAGAATATGACACAGCAAACGAGATATATATGCTGGATTTCGTATCACAAAATCACAAGTCGAATACTTCCCAAGCATTTGGGATTGTGTGATGTATTTTTGGATGATGGCCATTTGCAGTTGACAGATCGTAATTTTGTCAATGTTTATTGTTTTCAAATGCCGGCTGAGATCTTTTGGCACGGCACCCAGTGCACCAATTACCACTGGGACCACCTGTATTGGTTTATGCCAGAGCCTTTGCAGTTCGATTTTGAGGCCCTGATAACGGTTGCATTTTTCTTGTTGTTTTTTGTCAAGTTAACTGTCACCTGGTATGGCGACATCAAGAACCCAAACTTTTCTCTTTTCCACAACCGTGAGGTCTGGTGTATTGTGTTCCATAACTTTGTCAGTCTGGATTCGAAAGCCCCACAGTATTTTTGCGTGTTCAGTTTCTTCTTCTTCTTCTTCTTCTTCTTCTTCTTCTTCTTCTTCTTCTTCTTCTTCTTCTATTATTATTATTATTATTATTATTATTATTATTATTATTATTAGGCAACCTAATTAGGAATATCACAGGGTTTTCTTAGACAAAGAATGGTCAGAGGTGGTTTTGCCAGTTTCTTTCCCTGAAATATAGCCTACACAATCTGGTATTCATTGGTGGTCTCCCATCTAAATACAACCAGGACTGGCCTTGCAGAGCTTCCAAAATCAGACTGGATGCAGTGTTTTATTTGTTATTGTCAAAGCTATATTGTAAAATGCCAGTAAACTGGTTGTGGTGGAGGTGGGTGGGTAAACTAGACTGTTCTCGGGATTCTTTCCAACCCTATAAGTTACAATTCTATGATTTTCTATTCTAGTTCAACTCCCCGCCAGGGCAAGAATTCATAGCTAAAGTATCCCTGAGAGGTAGTTATTTAATCTCTGTTTTAAAAAGCTCCAGCAAAAGAGAGACCGCTGCCTTCTGAAACAGCCTGTTACAATGTTGAACAGCTCGTACTAGGCCAGAATTTTGTTTCTTGTAATTTGAATCTGTTGGATCCGGATCTTTGGAGCAGCAGAAAACAGGCTTGTTCTGTCTTCCACAAGACAACAGATATTTAAACATATTACCTTTCAGTCTTTTCTTCTTTATTTTAAAAATACCCAGATCCCTCAATATACCTTGGCTTCCAAACTCTTTGTCATCCTAAGAAAGCACCACTTTGAATTCTCTAAGGCAAATGCAGCTTGTCAGCAGTGTTTGCTTTGGAAGCCCTGCAAGGTGTAAAAACCTTCTGAGATATTTCCCCAAGCCTGCAAAGATACTGGAGGGTTGTCAAGTGTCTGGAAAGTCTCACTGTATAGCTTGTGTCTTCCAGGAGACTCAGTAGACCACCACTCATGTAGGTCTGTGTTAAAGATATTCTGTCCTCTTTTATATCTTGGTTCACAAAATCCATCACAGAAGTGGGCTGTTTAAACTTACTGAAATTAAACCAGTGTGGGTTGAGTGCATTTATCTTTGTTCTGTGTTGCGGCATAATGTATGGAAAACAAGGGCAATGATTCCTTTGTTAATGCTAATAACAGGAGGAAAAGGGCAGTTGCAAAAGAGAATCAACAAATATGGGAAAGTACTTAAAATTTCATTGCTGATTGTCACCTGCCAATGTACTCCCCATTCCCCAGGTTATTTCGAATGTTTTCATAGTTCCATGTCCTCTAGCCAAGGTTCAAAATTGGAAATTATCTTGCTGTGGGGGAAAACTTGACTGGGGGAAGGTAGAGCTCAGATTTAAACAACATATTTACTAGTGGAAGTATTCATATTTGTAATAGTATTTGTATTATGGTTTTCTTAGGGGAGCTCAAGACAGCACAATTGGGCCTCCTTTCTGTTTTTGATTGAGTAAAAGTGTTTAAATAGGCCAGGGTCTCCCAGGATATTTAATGGCTGAATGCAGATTTGAACCTGGATCTCTGCGGCCATATGCCAGCTCTCTATCTAGAGATTCTTTAGACTCCAAGAAATCATATCTCTCACTGCTAAGAGCTTCTGGGAGTTACATGTCATTTTTTAATGTGTTACGTACTTACTGTAATCATATTGCATAACCTATTGGAAAATCGCTGCACCCAGTCTATGGGCACATATCCTCTTAGTAAATGTGAATCTCCATAAATATGTGAATTTGTAGAGACCACCTTTTGAAAACCATTAGTCACAAAAAGCGTGACCTCGTTGGAAGTCAACTCTTTGAACAAGTGATATTCACAAGCATTCATGCAGTGGCACACAAGTAACTCTGGTTAAACTGAAGAACCATGTCTTTAAACTGCCAAGGATAAAGACATGCCACTACAAAAATATATTTAGTTAGTAGAGGATGGTTGTTTCTTTGCAGTTGAAGTTGCCCAAAAAAATACGCTCCCTTTAAAACCTCTTAGTTTAAAATATGCACTCAGAGATTTTTTATGAACACGGTATCATTCTTAATCATTAGTCCATAGTCTCTGAGTATAATTGTACTCACTGAAGTCTATAGGTCATACTTCTCTACTAGAGTCTCTAAAGCATACTTCTCTATTGAAGTCCAAACAGCAACTTTCTCTACTGAAGTCCAAATACACAACAAATACAAAATGGAGTCCTGAGTCTGCACATGCTCAGTACAATCACATGCTCATGCTCAGTACAATGTTGCTGGAGTACAATGTCCTGCAATCCTAGCCAGTATAGCTAATGCTGAGAAATGCTGGGAGTTACAGTGCAACAATATCTAGAGGGCCACACAAACCAACCAATGCTTTAAATGACTGTATTACAAGGCTCTGAAGCAGTTGATTCAACATCTGCCCACGTACCACACACATGCAGCTCGCCACTCTGGAACCAAAATCAATTATGAAAACATCCTACTAAAGCTTATCAATTCTGAATGAGCGATAACATAAAATGGTGCCCACGCTTTTTGTTAGTTTGCCTTTTGTACCAAGTAGTGTGTGGGTTGTGATTCTGTCTAGAGCAGTGCAGATTGTGGAGGAGGAGAAGTGTTAATAATCCTTCAGCTTTTGTGAAATACATATTGTATTAAAAGCCCTTCTGAGATCAAGTCATTAGATAATCAGGTTTCAGTCTAAAGGGGAGGAGATGGCTAGAAAAGTTTCACAAAATAATCCAGAGTGTGGAACGGATGACACTTGTAACCAGAAGGCTGAGTCTGACTATTTAATTAAAGCAAATTATTCCCTGCAATGCTTTAGACTTTTGGCACTGTTGAGCTTTACCCCAAACAGCAATGCATCTTTAATTCTAGTTTGTTAAGATGTAGTCTATAACACATGGCTTTAGGGATGATATGGGCATATCCTCCAACTGTCCTAATTTGGTTCAATATTTTTTCAGGTGTTTTAAGGTCCCAATTTCCCTTTCCTCTCCATTTTTGTATTTTGTCTTCGGTTTATTTCATTTGCTATAAACTGAGTTCAAAATATAAACGTAGCTTAGCAAGGAGGAAAGGCGGGGCTGGAATCTTACCCTTCTCAGCTGGCTCAGGCAAAAGCAGACTGCTGCATCCCTATCTAGCACATCTGTTCTTCCTTATTAATAACTTTTTGTCATTATGATCACACTCCAATGTTGCTTTGACACGTGTGCCTTAGTTTTTACCTCTGAAATCTCGGAGGGCGTTATTTTAGTAGAAAGTTACAAACCTAGAAAAGCTGCTTTATACAAAGAGTCTACTTGATAGAATTTTCCTCGACCCAGGGATGGAAAACATTTGTCCCCATGGATGTTGCAGACATCCTCAAACTCTGGCCCTCTAGCTGTTTGAGCCTTCAACTCCCAGAAACCCTAGCCAGCTTGTTCAGTAGTCAGGAATTCTGGGATTAAGAGGCCCCAACAACTGGAGGGCTGCATTTTGAGGGTGCCTGGATTAGGCCATAACACCCACAGTCCCAGACATCACCCCATGCCAAATGACAAAGGAGGAGTCCCCAAGATGTATTTCTAGTGATGGGTTCATAATCACAGTTTCGCCCTGGACCTTTGTCCTGCGGGTGGTTGGAAGCCCCAAAGGGGAACTGACGAGCAGCTGGTATCAGGACCTCTACTGAGGTCCAGGAAGGTCCTTTGTCATAAGGATTATGTCCCATCTCGGGTTCTCATGCTGAACGCAGTAGCTGGTATCTGGAGTGACTCTGAAGAGGTTACTAGAGCTCATGTATTCATGTACATTTGCCTTCATTTTATAGAGTTTTAATAATAATAGAAATAGAAAATAGACTTGAAGCGCTGCTTGGTGCCAACCATTCATAGAAAGGGTGAGGAAAAGGGATTTCACCAAAGCTGAGCAGCAGATGGAAGGGTCATCAGTGACATTTGTTATATTTTGACTCCTTCACTCATGCACAGAAAAGAAGAAAAAGAAACATGGAAGAATACATACTAGTAGCGAGGGAAGTGATACATGGTAGCAAAGATTGGGGAAATGGAAGTGCCTGGGTTACTTTTGGCTAGAGAAAGGGAAGCCAGTTGGGCGGTCTCCACCAGCCTTGTGGAGATCTGCTCCAGCTGACCTGCAAAGATCGAGCAGCTGAGCTGGGAGTGGGAGACCCAATGTGGGGGCGAGAAAATGGGAGGTGCTGCTGGTCTTTGGGAGGCTCAAGGAGAGGTGGAGGGACGGGGGCCATATCAAATTCATTTGGCCATCCGTCCCTGGGAAAACGATAATTCTCAAAGGTCTAACTATGTCCCTCTTTTAATAAATAAATGGGGGAGGGGTTGGAGGTCTTCGATATCAATTTTTTTCTGTGATTCTATGTTGGTGTTTGTTGGTTTTTGTGAAGGTATTGAATGTTTGCCATTGTATGTTAGAATCCTCCCTGGATCCCTTTGGGGAGATAGGGAAGAATAGAAATAAAGATTATTATTATTATTATTATTATTATTATTATTATTATTATTATTATTATCATTATTATTATTTCTTTGAGTCACTGGAGACTGATTACATTTCTGAAGATTTGTTATCAAGTAATTTATGACGGCCTAAGTCGATCCTATTCTTGGGTTTTTGGCAAGAGAGTGTAACTTACCAAAGTTAGCTAATAGTTTTCATGGCCAAATGGGAATTTTAATCTGGTCTCCAGAGTCATACTCCAGTGCTCAAACTACTACCCTATACTGCTTAGGAAATTTATTTACATGTAAATACAGGTTGAGCAGAGCCAGTGTTGTAAACTGGTCTTAGTGATGAACTTAGCCACTTATCCAGTGACTGACTTGTTAGAGCCCTGTAGCAGCAAAATGATAATAAGGAGACTCAAGATAAAGGACATTTTCTAGAGAAGGTATCCTCTCATTTTTCTTGCAGTCAAAACATCCTTAGAAATTAACAAGTTTTACTTTGCATATGCTAGCTTCTCAGTATTTAAGATGCCACAGATCTATTATGCTTTTGGTTTTAATTCGCACATTGTATGACTTTTAGTGCTAGCCACTTTAAGTCTCTTTTTAGGGAGAAAAAACAGCATATAAATGCACATAATAATAATTGTTAATTTTGTTTAAAAGGACAGGGCAAGGCATGCTTGTGCCAGATCTAGTCAAATCAGATTATTTGGGGAGAAAAAGAAGAGACCTTGCATTCACAAATCTAGAGTTGGCTTCCTTTCATCAACACATATTCGGGGCAACCAAGTTGGCTTTCCTTTTGGGGTGTACAGCTGAAGTATGTTCCACAGCGTGAACACTGCATGTTGTTGCTTATAGATTTGTGTAAATGGGCGGTGTTAGAAATCTTTTCCTGATGTCAATTTTTTTGTAACTCCCAACATTGTGTTAAGGTGGTCTCCTTGAGATTGGTACCCACAGTTTAAGAATCCTTCGTCTATATTTTAGCAGAGGGAAATGGCAAACCACCTCTAAGTATTCTCCCATCACATCACTCACAATAACATTGCAGCAGGAAATAACTTATGCTATTTATGTTTTTTTACCTAAAGGGCCGGGTATAAGTATTTTCAATAGATAAACTAATACAAAGAATATATGTTATGTGCAGGACCATGGTTTGATAGAAAAACACATTTTTCAGACATATGGTTTTTGCTTCCATCTGTAGTCTCTGCCATTGAAAGGCATTTATTGACTATTTTTAAACCATTACCTTAAATTTTCTTTTGGCTGTACTCATTAAATGCAAGAAATTCAAAATGGCAGTGAAAACAATTGTAGCTGAAACAAAATACAACCAAAAGCTGCACACAATAAAACCAGAAATAAAATAATAGCAACATGGATAAAAAAGTGCTAAAATTAAATGCCCTGAAAAGTTTCCAAAATAACTAGGTAAATACAACATTAAAAATAATAAAAAGTTATTTTCCTGGCAGCAAAGAGTTTTAACACACATACAATGCATACCTCTCTGGAAAGGGTATTTAGCAGGCAAAATCCCATTGCTGGCTGATTTTGGAGGGATATTTTGAGGAAGGTTTAGGAGCATGACCTTGTAGCTTATTCTGGATGGAGTTGGACTCTGTTTGAAGAATCAAGTTCATAATCTTGAGTACTCTTTGACTTACATTTGACTAGATGTAAGTTTTAAGAACTTTGGCAAATATGCCGCCATGTACTTTATGGGCAGGAATCCATGCATTGGCAATTTCAAAACTGGATTACTGCAATATGCTCCCTGATGACTGGCCCACCAAAAATGTTAACTAATGCAGACTTCAGTGGCTAGACATGAACCATGAACATATTAAACTTTTACTGAAAGATCTGTGATGGTTTGCCAATATATTACTGACAGAGTTCAAGGTAATATTACTGATGTGTGTGCTGTTGTCACACCAGAGGAAACGGTTTTAGTCTAGAGATAAATACTAATCTCAACTGGGAAATGTTGGATTACATTTCCATGAACTGAAGGATTCTGGGAGTTACAATCTTTAAAGAGGAACATTTGTAAACCCTGTTAGATCTTGGTATGGAGCAATCATTTCTCTCATTGTTGGGTGTTTTATGCATATTTAATCAATTATTTGAGTAATTAATGGATGGGGAGCTCAAATTATTAATCCACTAACATTTATTTTAATCATATGACAGCTCCACTGATAAATGGGCCATTAAAACAAAGAAACACACCCTTTTATTATCTCACAGCCAGATGTGCTTTCAGAAGAGTGGTTTTTCCAGTATATGATTTACCAACAAGAAGGGGGGGAAAACTCAGGAGAGGGGTGATATTTTCATAGACGTCAGTTCCCCCCGACTGAGTGTGCTTAGAAAGATTCTTAACACAGATATAGTACATTTTCATTATTTCTGTGCAGTTTGAAATATGCTTATATTAGGAACGACAAGCCTGTTTCTAGAAAATAATAACGTTCATTTTTATTTGTTGTGTCTTGCATGAATAGGCCCCTTCAACATTGGCTTTAAAAGTTAGCATATTTATGGCTGGAGCTCCAAAGTTGCTGCACCAGCAAATAAATTGGTCC
Source organism: Anolis carolinensis (assembly GCF_035594765.1). NCBI lineage: Eukaryota > Metazoa > Chordata > Lepidosauria > Squamata > Anolidae > Anolis > Anolis carolinensis. The sequence continues at coordinate 20,657,577 of NC_085841.1, read as the reverse complement.
AGATGGGAGTATTCAAGTTGCTGTGTCTGCGCAGTGTCACAAACCGCAATGCTCCGTTGGTACTGCCGGCAGATAGTCTGGTGCCTGGCCATATATATACTCAGGGCAGGAATGCCACTTGCAAAATGCTCTTCTGTTTGTATAAGGAGATAGACTGGGATATGTTTTCTTTTAAAGTTATGATATATGAGACTCAGGCCCCTTCCACACTGCCCTATATCCCAGAATCTGATCCCAGATTATCTGCTTTAAACTGGATTATATGAGTTTCCACTACCAGATAACCTGAGATAAACAGATAATCTGGGATCAGATCCTGGGATATAGAGGCAGTGTGGAAGGGGCCTTGGCTAATTTTAGTTCTGATGCTGCTAAAATGTAGGCCTTAGAAGTATGAGTATAAAGTATGAGATTCTGTCTGTGAATTTTGGGATTGTAATAAAAATGGAATGTGTAACCTTCAAGAATGAGATTTGCTAACCCCTAATGGGAAAAAATGCCTTTTAGTACCCCAAATCTCCTACTTGCAGGGGCTGCCTCATGGTGGTAAGATGATCTTTGCTAAGAGAAATTTGTAAGGAAAGCATAGTTGGAAAGACAAACAACTCAAAATGATTAGAGGGGAAAAAAGATCACATGCATTTTAACCCACACTGCTGTGTTGGCAGAAGATTAAGCAGGCCTTGGTTGGGAGACACTTTGTAAAGGTAGTGGTTTTCATGTTCTGAAAACAGAACATGTGAAAAGGATCTAGGAGTCTTGGTAGGCCACAAGCTAAACATAAATCAACAATGTGATGCAGTAGCAAAAAAAAAAAAAAGCCAATGGCTGCATTAACTGGAGTATAATGTCTAGAAGACAGTCCCACTCTAATCTTCTTTAATTAGACCTCACCTGGAATGCTGTATCCAGTTCCGGGCATCACAATTCAAGAAGGATAAACTAAAATGATCAATGGTCTAGAAACCAAGCCCTATGAGGAGCAACATGTCTAACTTGGAGAAAAGAAGATGGAGAAGGGGCATGTTTAAATATTTGAAAGGATGTCACATTAAGGAGTGGCAAGGCTTGTTTTCTCTTGTTGTAGAGACTAGCACATGGAGCAATGGAGTCAATTGCAGGAAAAGAGATTCTGTTTCAACATTAGGAAGAACTTCCTGATGGTATGAGCTGTTTGGCAGTGGGCCATGCTGCCAGGAAGTGTGGTGGAGTCTTCTTCTCTGTAGGTTTTTAAGCAGAAGCTGTGTGACCCTCTGCCAGAGGGCTTTGATTGTGCACTCCTATCAACTCCAGCTCCATGTGGAGACATAAGAGAAGCCTCCCACAAGGATGGTAAAAACATCCGTGTGTCCCCTTGGTAACGTCCTTGCAGACAGACAATTCTCTCACACCAGAAGCGACTTGCAATTTCTCAAGTTGCTCCTGACACACAAAAAAAGTCTCTCAGCCTGACTTGCCTCAAAGGCTTATAGTAAAGTGAAGATATGGCCCAGCTATTAAACCTTTGCCCACTGGATGCATCAAACACTGTGGCTGAAGTATTTTGTGGATCAAATGGGAAGGTCTGCCATCTGCCATAGCTGAATAGTGCAAAAAAGAAGATGTTGCCTTAAAAAAATGTGCTGGATGTTCAGTACAGTAGAGTCTCACTTATCCAAGCCTCGCTTATCCAAGCTTCTGGATAATCCAAGCCATTTTTGTAGTCAATGTTTTCAATATATCATGATGTTTTGGTGCTAAATTTGTAAATACAGTAATTACAACATAATATTACTGCGTATTGAACTACTTTTTCTGTCAAATTTGTTGTATAACATGATGTAATTGGCTAAGCGAACGAACCCAAAGGGTGCTCACCAATGCGTCGTCTTCATCATGGAAAGAAGTGACAAGTGGAGTGCCGCAGGGCTCCGTCCTGGGCCCGGTTCTGTTCAACATCTTTATTAACGACTTAGACGAAGGGTTAGAAGGCACGATCATCAAGTTTGCAGATGACACCAAACTCGGAGGGATAGCTAACACTCCAGAAGACAGGAGCAGAATTCAAAACGATCTTGACAGACTAGAGAGATGGGCCGAAACTAACAAAATGAAGTTCAACAGGGACAAATGCAAGATACTTCACTTCGGCAGAAAAAATGGAAATCAAAGATACAGAATGGGGGACGCCTGGCTTGACAGCAGTGTGTGCGAAAAAGATCTTGGAGTCCTCGTGGACAACAAGTTAAACATGAGCCTACAATGTGATGCGGCAGCTAAAAAAGCCAATGGGATTTTGGCCTGCATCAATAGGGGAATAACGTCTAGATCCAGGGAAGTCATGCTCCCCCTCTATTCTGCCTTGGTCAGACCACACCTGGAATACTGTGTCCAGTTTTGGGCACCGCAGATGAAGGGAGATGCTGACAAGCTGGAAAGCGTCCAGAGGAGGGCAACTAAAATGATTAAGGGTCTGGAGAACAAGCCCTATGAGGAGAGGCTTAAAGAGCTGGGCATGTTTAGCCTGCAGAAGAGAAGGCTGAGAGGAGACATGATAGCCATGTACAAATATGTGAGGGGAAGTCATAGGGAGGAGGGAGCAAGCTTATTTTCTGCTGCCCTGCAGACTAGGACACGGAACAATGGCTTCAAACTACAGGAAAGGAGATTCCACCTGAACATCAGGAAGAACTTCCTCACTGTGAGGGCTGTTCGGCAGTGGAACTCTCTCCCCCGGGCCGTGGTGGAGGCTCCTTCTTTGGAGGCTTTTAAGCAGAGGCTGGATGGCCATCTGTCGGGGGTGCTTTGAATGCGATTTCCTGCTTCTTAGCGGGGGGTTGGACTAGATGGCCTTTGAGGTCTCTTCCAACTCTACTATTCTATGATTCTATGATTCTATGATTCTATGTTTTGGTGCTTAATTTGTAAAATCATAACCTAATTTGATGTTTAATAGGCTTTTCCTTAATCTCTCCTTATTATCCAAGATATTCGCTTATCCAAGCTTCTGCCGGCCCATTTAGCTTGGATAAGTGAGACTCCACTGTACTTGTGGAGAAGATAGTTTTGTTAGCATGGTCATTCGTTTGTAGGATCAAAGCAGCTGTAGTCTAAAAAAAGTAACTTAGCCTAGCTCTAGATATGTGGTAGGGAGGACAACAGGTTTAGCACTGTTAGCTGCAGGGATTGTCCTGTCTCGATGTGCACCTACATGTGACAAGCATGTCTGCTTTGTTGAGTGTCAATCAGTCCTAATAGTCATTATGAAACAAAGCTCCTGTGACCAAAAAAGAGGTGTGTGGAGGAGGAGGACCTGTACAGACAGATTATCACTATGGATTGATGTGGTATTTTTAAATTTGACCTTTCCTTCCTTTCATTTGCTCAGGACCCCTCCTCTTCAGCAGAAGCCATTATTGGGTAAACACTCATAAATCTGTTGCAGGCAGACAGGCTACACCTCCTCAAATTGCCTACTGCTGCAATTTCTGCTCTAGGCTTTAATGCCTTAAACATGCATAACATTTGTGAGCAGGGCACCAACCTGATTAACGATGCCGACTTACCCACTCGCATATTCAACAACTACTGCTTTCCTTGTCCTTTCCCATGCTTCTATGTGTGCACACATACATCACCCCACCTTGGTTCTTTAACTACCTAAATAAGCAAATTTCAGCACTGAATTATACAAGAGTGCAAGGGCTTAATAAACTCTATTCGAAAGGACGTGGCAGATAAGCTTTTGTAGCCCCGCTGGACTAATAAACTCCACAGAGTTGTTCCTTTAGCTTTCTGTTCTGCAGTGTTTGCCAGCTTTTTGGCTGTTAATTCAGACACAGGAGGAAGAACGTGTGTGTGGTTATTTGGCTAATTAACCATCTAAAGCAGCACTCCCTTTTACAGACAGGCCGACATTCCCAAACGTGTCAGAGGCAAGGCCAGATTAACTATTACACCAAATGTGTTGCAGAACAGGGGAACTATCTTGGTGTATCCCTATGAGCATGCTATGCAGTTGTTGCTTACTGTAGCCAAGAGGAGATTTCATGCTGCAATTACTTTTTCCTGACTAATGAGAATTTCTGTAGTTAATTGATGGGCAAAAGGGCCTATATTCTTCAGGGACCCCTGGTTACACATATGGGATTGTGTCATTCTACCTACTTGCCAGCCGTGTTATGATGGGAGTTAGTGACGGGTCCATGTGAAGAGAAAGGAATTTAACTCATATTTCCCTCAAAAGTTATGTTGTCTCTCTGCTAAAGGAATGTGGGAATAGATGGAAACTATTTGTTTTTCCTGATTCTTCTAGATCAAATCAGTTGTCCCATTCAGGGATAGCTTGGAAAAATTACTTGTGTTCTCAACTTCACATAAATCCACAGCCAAAAATGGCTATTTGAAGGATCCTGGCAGCTGTAGTCCAAACTGAGTTTTGGAAGGCCTCAGTCCAGCATTCTGTTTCTCACAATGACCCAACCGCTGCCTCTGGGGAACTCATAAGTAGGACTTGGAGACAATAATTGTCTCCCACTCTTGCTTCTCAGCAACGGGTATTCAGAGGCATGCTGCCAGCCACGTTTGGTAGCAGCTACCGATATTCTTATCCCCCGATGAATTTGTCTAATCCTCTTTTAAAGCTGTCTAAGCTAGTGGTCATTAGACTTGCAATAGCAGCACTGACAGTTTGTGAGAATCAGTATTAAGCAAAGTATAAGCTACTATAAATCTCACTTTCTATCCCTCCCTCACATTACTACCTGATTCCCCTCTTGCTAGCCCTCTATCTCCAAACTTCTCCATTAATTCATTCCAGTTCCTGAGCCTTTCCCCTTTTCTTTGTCTTGTTTTCCCAGTCTGAATTGTAAACTCTCTTGGTATATATTTGGTAATTTCTGCATCTACATTAGAGTCCTATTTGGGCTTTCAATGACTTTGTTGTCATTGTGTGCCTTCATGTTTCTGAAACAAAGGAGTGTCTGGAACTTTGGGATCTTCCCATATACAAGCCTTTGAGATGGCCAAAGCAGAAGCAGAGGGTAAGGTGCTATCTTTATGTCAGCAACACTGGAGATTAGTGGTACTTAAAAATGTAACTGAAGACAGACTGGAGGGGATGGGACCTGTTCTTCTGGGGCAGAAAATTCTCTTTCTCTTATCGTAGATCGTATGCTGAACATATGGAGACTTACTCATGAACTCTAGTTGTAAAGAGTCCTAATTTTTCTGTCTGCAAAACTTGTTATCTACAGACATTTATGCAAATGTAATCACATAATAAAAAAACAGAAAATCCCCCTTCTACACAACCATGAAAGGTAGAGGAACCCTCTACGTTTTTCATTTTTGAAACCCTACAGAAGGGGAGGTATACAATAATATTGTAAAGTTCTAGAGATGACCACATTGGCTCCAGTCTCTTTAATTTCAGACAGTGCTGTAGCAAAGTGGCCAGGTACCTGGTTGCCTCGTAGCACTTCTGGATCTGAGGTATGGCTGCTCCATGGAAGGCCAGTGGGACATGAAAGCCTCAGGAGCACCAGACCAGAGGAAAGCTCAGATAAGACAACCAGGGAGCTATTGGAGACCTCTGCTACTGCAGTGCCCTACAACTAAGGCTAGGTTTGGGCAGACTTCAAGGACCAACAGAGCAAGATAAAGACTGAGTACCTAATGAATAGGCTGTCTACCTGTGAACCCAGGGCAGAAGTTCATTCCAAATTGTCCTACACTTGCTACTACCCCAGTGGCTGGACCTTACCCACCCCACACCCAGGGGAAATCCCTCAGACTTTATTCAGTCCTATCTGACCTATTGATGACAGTGTAGCCTGAAGGTCCAGTATTTACTCCAAGGTGCCTGGACAGAACATGAAAGGATTTCATGGAACCAGGTGGTCATATTTGAGAATAAGCACCAGAAACCAAACTCTGTGGTTCTGAGTCCACTGAATAAATCTGGAAGCAGGACCCTGGAGCAATTTATCGTCAGAGACTATGGCCTTCAGGATCATCTTGCCAGGTCCAGGGACCCAATTAAGAAATGCTTTATTCCTCTGCAGTGTCCGTCCATCTATTCTCAATACTGGCATATCCCAGTAGGCCAGGCCAACCAAGGAGTGCACCTTTGCCCTAAAAAGAGGCTCTTGCCACATGCTGAAAGGCAAGGCGCCTGGAAGAGACTGACTGTTGTCTGTCCAAGGCTCTAAAATCAATTAAAAGTGGAAGCAGTCACAGGTAGCTTGATTTTGTTATGTAAACTGACAATAGCAGGTTGCATTGCTGTTGTTGGGGACAGAACTATATAGCACTACCCTACTTGCATGCTAAGATAATGTTTTTGACACCTATATAAAGAACAGAAAGGTTTCAATTGGCAGAATAACATCATAGCTTCTGTACTGAATAATCTGGTTACAATATATTCACTCAGTCTGCTTGAAAAGGAAATGTAGCCATTCACACTATGATAATTGGAATCCATCTTCACTTTGCGTGTGGCAAATATTCCACCTTCTCTTGCCAGTTCAGAATTTGTGTTCTCTTACACCAGATGACATGTGCCAAAACTGCCTCTACACGCAAATGGATTTCTATGCTACGACACAGATTATTGGCCTAGGACTATATAGTGTTTGAAGTATTACTAGATGTAGAACGCAACAGAGATGTCACTTTGGGAGAGCAGCAGGGACCTTTCTATGTATAAGCAACTTTTTAAAGCAATCAGTTGCTGCCACATATTTCAAGTATTTATTTATAGGCAGGATGAAAGAGAGGAAAAACTACTTAGAAAAGAGAAAAGGAAGTGGGATGAAATTGTACAAAAGCCATAACTTTTTCCCTGAATCCTTAAAAAAAGCTATAAAATTGGTGTAAGTCGACAGGTGACTTGGATACACACACTTAACTTCTTTGCTGCCTAGCTCAAGCATAACCATGAAACTTTCCAAATTCCCTTTTAAGCATTATGTTCTCATTGTGATTTATTTCCCCCCTGGAGTGCTGAGATGAACATGGTCTATGAGAATTAATTCCAAAGGAAAAAAAAGCTGGCTTGAGTCTCCTGAGATCAGGCTGCGGTTCCCCTGAGGGAAAGGATCTTCGCCTTTTGAGAAATGTGCCTCATCCTTGACGCATTTTTCATGCACCACGCATTAGCAAATTAAAATACAGCAGATTTATTGTTGCTATGAGAGGCAAATAACAGAGACCAGCTAGTTTATTTTCCTGTTTGTTTACACATGGTAATAGACTAATAAAGATGCAATAATTGAATGGCAAACTTGGTTGCATGTTAAGTCTCCAAAATATTGGGACATGCCTTTTTGCCTTGCCAAACCCTCTTTGTTAATCTCCAACATATGTTACAGCAATAAAAGTCTCATCCGCAGAGCACAGAGCTGTAATGCTAGGTATTATGAAGGTCCTAAATTTTGGTGCGAAATCAGCACTCTTGCCAGGTCTTAAATATGATTTGCAAATGGGAGCAGCTGCATTAAGTTTTGGTGGTTTGCTTCAGCTTTAAGGATATATTGCCTCAAGATTTTTTAGATAAGAAGAATGGCAGTATCATTTTTTCTACTGTAGGAACAAGAGGGATTATCTTCTCAAGAACGTGGGGTTGCCCACATTCTCCCACATTTGCCCGTACCTTGGGAAGTCTGACTTGGCTACGGTGGTCCATGCTCTGGTTACATCCTGCATAGATAACTGCAGTGCATTCTACATGGGGCTACCTTTGAAAACTGTTTGGAAGCTTCAGTTGGTCCAATGGGCGGCAGCCAGGCTGCTCACCCAAGCAGCGTACAGGGAGCATACCACCCTCGGTTGCCAGTCTGCTACCAAGCACAATTCAAAGTCCTGGCTTTAGCCTACAAAGCCCTAAATGGTTCCAACCCAGAGTCTAAGCTCGTCTGGGGAGGCTCTGCTCTCAATCCCACCTCCTTCGCAAGCGCGATTGGTGGGGACGAAAGACAGGGCCATCTCAGTGGTGGCCCCTCGGCTGTGGAACTTCCTCTCTAGTGATATTAGATCAGCTTTGGGAGCAGGCCTTTGAAAAATAGCACAGTGCAATAAGTTGACTTGGAAATCGTGCAATTGATTATGGAACGGCCTTAGACCTTGTTTTTGGATGACGTCTCTTAACATTGGAATGTATTTTAATTATGTTTTATATGTGTATTTAATCTTAATTTAATTTTGCTTCAAGTTTATATTTTTATGTCCAAGGCGGGATATAAATATGGTAAACAAACAAACAGGATGTATGAGTATCTAGGTGCCAGTGTTGTCATTTCTGCACTCAGTTTCCATACTTTGACTGTAACACAATAGAATACACTATAAAAGGGCAATATGTGAAAAATATAAGAACCAGTGTGGTTTAGTGGTTTGAGGGTTGGGCTGTGACTCTGGAGACCAGAGTTCAAATCTCCGGTCTGTCGTGGAAATCCATTAAGTGACCTTGGGCTAGTCATTCTCTCTCAGCTCTGAACAAATCTTGCCAATAAATCCCAGTGATAAAGTTACTATAGCATCACCATAACTCAGAAACAACTTGAAGACACACAACAAACATGAAACAAATAGAAAGTCAGTTCATGTTACAAAACTACAACTATGGTATATATATACTTGAATGTTGGTTGGTTGCTTTCAATTTTTTCCTGACTTATGGCAACCCCAAAGTGACCCTGTCATTGTCGTTTGGTTTATAGGGAGGTTGGGCAAGATGTGTTCAGAGGTGGTTTCCCTTGGCTTGAAAGTGTGACTTACCCAAGATCACCAACTGTTTTCATGGCTGACCAGTGATTGTGAATCCTGGGCTCCTAAACCCAACAGACACTGTGCCAGGATGGCTCCTATGCGTGCGAGTGTTCATAAATATATATATTCCATGTTTTCACTTCAACACTCAAAGACAGTTTACATACTTCATTTAAAATACTTCAGGCTGCATTATAACATAACATGTGAATCAAATATAGCAATTATATTCAGTTCTTTTTTCCTAAACATTGCATAGTGTGTGTGTGTTCCCCATGTCCCTGCTCACAGATTCCCATGTCATTTGTGAAAATTTTTCCCCTCATTTAATCATCATCAACTTATTTCCAACTTGCGATTTTTACGGTTTAAATCTACTAAATGAACACGCTGTTGTTTCAACGATTGCTACAAATAATATTTTCATTTACAGTAAGGCCACAGGCATCTAATGTACCAATAAGCATAATATTAAAACCCCAAAAATGTACATAATCTGTGCATCTAACCAAACCCAAAACATTTATGCATTTTCAATATTTTACAGCAAGCATAAATATGTGAACACAGAATAGGCATCCAGATAGTCACCCATTTCTCACAATATCTTCAGCTGGTACCCGACTTTGGAAATCTAACCATTTTGTCTACAAACAGCAGCCTTGTTGAATCCCGCAGCTCTTTATGTGGTTATTTCAAAAGTGTCCGAAGGGCCCCATCATTCCAGCCTCTAATTGTTGCCAGGTGACACCGTGTGTGTCTGTATGTACACATACATATCCATATATACAGACACACTAATACACACAAACACACACACACATTGCATTCTGTGATGTTGGGTTAAGATAAGGCACACTGTTCTTATTTCTTTGCTGCAAGTGGTCTTTCATGAATGAAAATATTGCTTGTAATAACTCTTAATACAATCGTTGGTGCATTTAGCATTTTATATGTCCCATTATTGCTGCCCTAGCTTGTTTGCTAGGCAATTAAGTGTAACTGTACCTTCCTTTGGATAATACAAAATGACTTTCCCTCCACTTGCTCACCTAGGTACTACTGTATTGGCTTGAGATAATATTATACAGTTCAAAATCCTACTATTGAGAACTCTTCCTAATATTTAGTTGGAATTGTGTTACCTTTAATTTGAATCAATTTGTTTTACTTCTGTCTCGGAGCAGAAAATACGTTTGTTCCAAGTTTTGCATGGCACCCTTTAGATATCTGAAGATGGCAATCATATCAAATATAAACACTTCCCTCAACCATTCCTTACTGGACTTGGTTTTGAGACCCATCTTGGACTCTGTTCTCTGGACACATTTCATTTGTCAGTATCCTTCTTGAGATATATTGGCCACAACAGATGAAATGTCACCAAAGCACAATCTTCTTTATTTGTTCAGTCGTTTCCGACTCTTTGTGACCTCATGGACCAGTCCACGCCAGAGCTCCCTGTCGGCTGTCACTGCCCCCAGTCCATCCATCCATCTTGCCCTTATTTGGCCTCTCTTCCTTTTTCCTTCCATTTTCGCCAGCATCATGATCTTTTCCAAGCTTTCCTGTCTTCTCATGATGTGGCCAAAATACTTCATCTTTGCCTCTAATATCCTTCCCTCTAGTGAGCAGCTGGGCATTATTTCTTGAAAGATGGACTGGTTGGATCTTCTTGCGGTCCAAGGCACTCTCAGGATTTTTCTCCAGCACCACAGTTCAAAAGCATCTATTTTCTTTCGTTCAGCCTTCCTTATGGTCCAGCTTTTACATCCCTAGGTTACTACTGGGAATACCATTGCTTTCACTATGCGGAACTTCGTTGCCAGTGTGATGTCTCTGCTTGTCAAGGTTGGCCATTGCTCTCCTCCTGCAAGTAAATGTCTTCTGACTTCCTGGCTGTAGTCTGCATCTGCAGTGATCTTTGCACCTAGAAATATAAAGTCTGTCACTGCCTCCATGTTTTCTCCTTCTATTTGCCAGTTATCAATCAGTCTGGCTGCCATAATCTTGGTTTTCTTGATGTTTAACTGCGACTCAGCTTTTGCACTTTCTTTCACCTTGGTTATAAGGCTCCTCAGCTCTCCTCACTTTCAGCCATCAGAGTGGTATCATCTGCATATCAAAGGTTGTTAATGTTTCTTCCAGCAATTTTAACTCCAGCCTTGGATTAGTCAAGCCCCACACATCGCATGATGTGTTCTGTGTACAAGTTGAATAGGTAGGGTGAAAGTATGCAGCCCTGCCGCACTCCTTTCCCAATCTTGAACCAATCTGTCATTGTCTGTTCTTACTGTGGCTACTTGGTCTTTATACAGATTCCTCAGGAGACAGACAAGATGACTTGGTATCCCTATACCACCAAGAACATGCCATAGTTTATTATGATCCACACAGTCGAAGGCTTTAGAATAGTCAATAAAGCAGAAGTAGATGTTTTTCTGAAACATCTATTTTTTGAAACATCCAAAGCACAATAGTGTTGCACTATTACTTGACGTAAACTACTAGTGCAGCCTAGAATTGCTTCAAATTCTATGAAATAACCAGGCATGCTTAGGTTTACATGCATTCCCATGAATATTTACTTGGAAATAAGCCCCAAAATGGGATGGGGGCTTATTTTTAAGTAAACACATGTTGTATGTCTATCACATGGTTCTTCTGGTAAGATTTGTTCAAAGGAGGTTTACACTGCCTTCTTCTGAAAGAGCATATCTTGCCCGTGGTCACCCAGTGGGTTTCCATGGCTTTATATGGATGTGAAAAATCTCTCAAAATCCAAATTCTAGACTTTCATAAATCTGATGCAAAACAAAACATTTTAAATTCTGATTAGTATTCTCACTAATGGGGGCATTTGCATTACAGAAAGGATTCACTCCCTCCTCCTCAAGCGTTTTAAGCCTCATATCTGATAGTATCTTAAGGTACAACAGATCAAGGAGTACCCATGGTCTAGGATATTTTTCTTACTTTCGTTGGTGAATTTATGAGGCAAAGAGCCTTAAGATGGCATACTTTTGAGATCAATAAAATACAATTATAATAAGTGCAGCCATAAAAGCAGTGAAATCATACCAGCTGACAGATATTATGCCCAAGCATGCCACAAGTACCAGAAAGAAAAAATGTCACTAGCCATTTCATTCAGAAGGGGAAAGGCGCATTCTCAGTATCACCCAGCCTGATGATTTCGGCTGAATGATCCAGAAGCCCTTGAAGGCTACAGATGGCCAGGGCGAAGTAGCCTCTCTCACCCTCTGTATGTGTGTTGGAATTCATGTGTGAGTTGAGCAGAAAGTGTGGGGGAAGATTTTTAAACAATCATGAAATTACAGAGTCATAAGAGTTGGACGGACCACAAGGGCCATCTAATCCAATCCCTTTCCTTACAGAGAAATACAACTTGTCACTCCTGAAGGTCGCTATCTACTTTTTATAAAGTCTTCAAAGAAGCAGAGTCTAGTAGTCTCCAAGGTAGTAACTTCCACATTAGGTTTTATACACTTATTATGAAGCAGTACTTCTTAATGTTTAGGTGTAATCTCTTTTATTCTATATTTATTAGGCAATAAATTGTCAAATATTGTCTGCCCATGGGCCAAATCTGGCCCACATGTTATTTTATGTGGCCCTCCAGATACTGGACTACAATCCTGTATTCCTCATCATTAGACATCATGACTAGAGATTATGATAGAGTTGTGATACGTCGGTAACATCTGGAAGGCTGCAGATTGTTCTGTTTAGTCAGGATAGTTGGCTTTGAATTTATATACAAGGCTTGAAGATAGGATGTCTGACTTTAAAATTTAACCTGTCCCAAATTTCAGAACCACAAGTGCTGTTGTGTTCCAATTCCCATTATCCTGTCTTCATAACGGATATTCAAAAGTGATAGGAGTTGCTGTTCAATAACATCTGGGAACCCAACTATGTAAAAACTAAATATCACTGACCTGTATCTGAGGATTCTCCATTCATGGATTCAACAGCCCGTTGAAGGCTACTATAAGGCAGATGTGGCCCTCAATGAAAATGAGTTTGACACCTCTTGTCTACAAAGTCTTCTATAGTACCTTAAATGTTTTCCTGCGGACATTCATTCTGTTATTTTTGGCTCCTCATAGGGCTTGTTCATCAGACCCTTGGATCATTTTAGTTGCCCTCCTCTGGACACATTCCAGCTTGTCAACATCTCTTTTCAATTGCGGTGCCCAGAATTGGACACAGTGTGATCCCAGGTGTGGTCTGACCAAGGTGGAATAGAGGGGGAGCATGACTTTCCTGGATCTAGACACTATACTATTTATGCAGGCCAAAATCCCATTGGCATTTTTTGCCGCCGCATCGCATTGTTGGCTCATGTTTAACTTGTCCACGAGGACTCCAAGATCTTTTTCACACGTACTGCTGTCGAGTCAGACGTCCCCTATTCTGTATCTTTAAATTTCATTTTTTCTGCCTAAGTGGAGTAGCTTGTATTTGTCCATGTTGAAGTTCATTTTGTTAGTTTCAGCCCATCTCTCTAATCTGTTAAGATTGTTTTGAATTCTGCTCCTGTCTTCTGGAGTATTAGCTATCCCTCCCAATTTGGTGTCATCTGCAAACTTGATGATCGTGCCTTCTAACCCTTCATCCAAGTCATTAATAAAGATAATCCACATTATCTGTTTTGAACTAGATTGTATGAGTCTACACTGCCATATAATTCCATTCAAAGCAGACAATCCAGATTTTATATGGCTGTGTAGAAGAGGTCTCAGTGCCATCACAGAAAAGCCTCTGTTCCCCTGCCTGTTCTCCAAGCAGATAAACACATTTTATTGTAAGCAGTTTTTTTAAATGTATGAGGCAGACATTTGAAGTGTGTGTAATGTGTGTATGTTTTCAATAATCTTTTACTGCTAATTTTAAATTGTTTTAATACTATTTTTCACTTACGTTTTCTAAACAGAAATTTTGTTTGTGTTTTAACTTTTGTTTTAACAATTTTCAAGGTGCATTGTTTTTAAAAGTCTGTATTCTGCCTTGGACTCTTTGTTGAGAGAAAGGCAGCTCATAGAATCAGTCAATCCTGTGTTGTGCAGAGCTTAGAACATTACTTTTCAAAAACAATTAATTTCTCTTATAGCTCAGTAGATCTCCCCTGGTGCCTTATTAATTGTCATTACAATCCCTTTCTCATTTCACAAAAATTAACTAAAATTAAACCCAAATGCTGAAGACACTGAACTTAGAGTATAAAAACGTTTCTTTTCTGCCTCATTGGTCCTCAAAACGAAAATAGAGCATGAGCTAAAAGCATATCGTTGCCCTTGCATGAATGTATTCCTTCCCTAACATTTAGTGAAGTTACATTTCTGTAACTAAAGATTTAACTAAAATTATAATTATGTTGGAAAAGGAGTGAAGTTATTACCTGTTGTTCAATATTTACTGTACTCGTTTTTGTAGTAAACTACGTCTCAACTCTCATAGGGTCAGAGGCATGACATGAGGTCTTAGTAGATAATCTAGCATGGTGTTTCTCAACCTGTGGGTCCCCAGGTGTTTTGGCCTACAACTCCCAGAAATCCCATCCAGATTACCAACTGTTAGGATTTTTGGGAGTTGAAGGCCAAAACATCTGGAGACCCACAGGTTGAGAACCACTGACTAACATTTCATAATGGTGGTTCTAACTGGGGGGTTTAGTTGGCTTTCTTCTGTTTAGTCCACAATCCTATATTGATTGTGTATCTCCTGGGATTTCACTCCTAAAATATGTAAAACGTTGCCTATCATATTTGTGTATATACAAAGCAGAGAGAAGGAGACCTCTTGAAAGAAAGAACAAAAATCCCTCCATTTTTGTTCTCCTTCCTGCCAGACACAATCAGGAAATTTGCCTGAGACCAACAGTGTTACAACTACAGTAGAGTCTCACTTATCCAACATAAACGGGCCGGCAGAACGTTGGATAAGCAAATATGTTGGATAATAAGGAGAGATTAAGAAAAAGCCTAATAACATCAAAATAGGTTATGATTTTACAAATTAAGCACCAAAACATCATGTTATACAACAAATTTGACAGAAAAAGTAGTTCAATACGCAGTAATGCTATGTAGTAATAACTGTATTTACGAATTTAGCACCAAAATATCACAATGCATTGAAAACATTGACTACAAAAATGCGTTGGATAATCCAGAACGTTGGATAAGTGAGACTCTACTGTACTCTGCTAGGCACCACTGTTGAGAACATCAGTAATTCATATCAATAGTGTCTCTACAAATAAGTAACCAAACTGTAAAATAGACATGGACTATTGCAACTAGGAGTAAGCAAACAACAAGGGAGCAAATATGCCAGAAAGAGAAGCTGCAGTTGTGGGGCAGCTACGAATTGTGTTACAGATTTCATCTCAGATACATATTTTTAGCATTTGAGGTTCTGGCATTTGGGAGTTAACCACAGTGACAATTTCACATCATAACTCATGTGGGCTGAAGTATTCATTTTTCTACTGAAAAAGTCCCTCTGCAGCTTTCCAGAGCTGACAGATACAACCCAACTGAGCACAACGTAAAGTCAGCTTAGCAGTTGCATTGGTTACGTCGTCTGGAGAACTGCCTGGACTTAATCAGTTAATTGCTTTCTACATATGGGAAGGGAGGAGATTTAAACCTTCTACTCATAAATTTTAGGCTCATAACATCTGAATGTTGGCAACTTGTTTTATTATTTGATAGTTACTGTTTTAAATTTGCAGCTACCATTGGTGCCTTGTGTTGCTGTCTAACTTCTGCTATATTACTTCGACATGGAATCATGTTGCTGAAAATGATCAAGAAATAGACTACATTTGCTAAACCGGGCTGCAGAACCTGTTGCTGAATTTCGCCCTTGCCAATTTTCCACCTAATTCATTTTGTTTGCTCTTTCCCTGTTGCTGCCAGCAACAAGGTGTGAGCAATCAGACTCAGGAGTGCAAGGTGAAATGTGAGGAACACAGAGACCCCAGAATTGTTTTTAAGTTGATAGAGGCATATTCAACTTTTGACAGCCAGGTTTTTATTAATTTTGCCTTCCTATAGAAGAAGGGCAAATTGCTTTCCTCATCCAATATCACAAAAACACACTTAAATATGAAGACTCTTACAAACAGAATGTCTACTTAGAAGTGTCAACTCAGTTTTCAGAGTAGCTTTGTTGTTGTGGTGTGCCTTCAGGTTGTTTCTGACTTATTATAATTGAACCTATAACTGGATTTTCTGAGGCTGAGTGTTTGAGTTCCCCAGGTCACCCAATGGGCTTCCATGACTGAGCAAGGATTTGGATCTTGGTCTCCAGTAAATCTGTGTTGAGCAGATTGCAGAAAGCCCTTATTATTCTTAAGAGTGCTCAATAACAATAGATGCCTTCGCATATGTTCATGCATGATCGTTTTGATACCAGTCCAAACCTGTCTGAGCGTATCTCCTGTTTTGAACGATCTCAGAGATAAAGATCGTCCGGGGAGGCCCTGCTCTTGATTCCACCCCTTAACAGGTGCAACTGGTGGAGACGAGAGACAGGGCCTTATCGGTGGTGGCTCCTTGGCTATGAAACTCCCTCCCCAGGGATATTACATCAGCCCCCTCACTCCTAACCTTCCAAAAGAGAGTAAAACGTGGCTTTGGGATCAAGCCTTCGGAGAACAATTTGTAGTTACATATGGAATTATGCACAATGACTGTTGGAATGGCCTGGATTACAATTGCAGATTATAATAGTGTGATTAATAGTGAAAGTAATGTCTTTAAATGTTTAATGTGTTTTAAATTCTTTTTAACATGTTTAATTTAATTGTACATTGTTTTTAAGGCATCAAATAGTTGCCTGTATGTAAAGCCACCTTAAGGCCCCTTCGGGCTTCATAGAGGCGGGGTATAAATATGGTAAATAAATAGATACACCTCTGATTGTTCACGAGAAGTCTTTACTATATTTGCAACTTGATAGTCCAGTTTTGGTAAACGTTCCTTAGCCTGGTCTTAGGGGCTGGTCAGGCCCATCAGTCATCTACTCCAGAGTCCATGGGAGAAAAGGTGGCCCATTGTCTGGAAGGTAAGGTAAAGGTTTTCCCCTGAGGTTAAGTCCAGTCGTGTCCGACTCTGGGGGTTGGTGCTCATCTCCATTTCTAAGCCGAAGAGCTGGCATTGACCGTAGACACCTCCAAGGTCATGTGGCCGGCATGACTGCATGGAGCCCCGTTACCTTCCCGCCGGAGCGGTACCTATTGATCTACTCACATTGGCATGTTTTTGAACTGCTAGGTTGGCAGAAGCTGGAGCAACAGAGGGCACTCACTCCGCTCCCGGGATTTGAACCTGGGACCTTTCGGTCTGCAAGTTCAGCAGCTCAGTGCTTTAACACACTTCGCCACCTGTGTGTGTGTGTGTGTGTGTAGTCTGGAAGGTCCTCCACCTTAATATGGTTAGATGTCCCTTCGAACTCAGAACATAGAACATGAGTGCAGTGGAGTAAAGATTATAATACCAGCAAGGGATAAGATAGCAGATATGGAATAAGGTTGCAGATATGAGTTTGTTTACGTGTGTTCACCCACTTACACACATAGATTTAACCCCTTATTCCCATGCTAGTGTCACATAAGGTCCGCAGGATTGGAAAGGTTACATCGGGAGGAGGCTCATTAATTTAGACCAACTGTTGGCAACTGTACTAACAGTACAGCAGTCAATACTTATTAAATATAGCTTTGGTTCATGTGTGCTTGGCAAGATTAGTTATTTTTAATGCCTACACTTTGGAGTATTTACATGACAAACTTATATTAGTTTTATATTACTGTAAATATAAGGATTCTCTCAAGGAAGTCTGGCAAGGGAAGGTACAAAGCATTTTATTAGCTCCACCAGCCACCAAACTTGAGATAAAGGCAGAATATAAATCTAATCAATCAAAAAACAAACAATCTTCACCTCTTTAATGTAGACTTATCCTTTGAGGGTATTTCCAGTTGAAGGATTCTCACAAGGCACTTCACAGCAATTTTTCATCTCCCAATTTGTTTTCTGAGGTAAGCAAAAAGACAGAATATACACTGGAAAAACAAAGGAAAGTTACAAGTGGAAGATAGTGATGTTTGAACCCCCTATAAACATGAGTAAATGAGGCAGGGAGATGACATGATAAAAACCACATCTGAAACTACTCCATGTCTCTGAGATAAGAGTCTAGTCTTATGCCTCTGCTCTGTAGTAGTAGAAGATGTAGCACATACGCATTTATATATACTGTATATTAGTTTTGTTACCTACTTTGTATGTGGCTTTTCCTCCTCAAGAAAGGTTTGATGAGTCTGAAACAACTGCATGTTGTTCTTAAGGTCCACCTGAGAATTAGGTCATAAAGCAAGATGTGCAAACTGCTCTTAAACAAAACATTATTTTTCAATTTCGCTCTCAATACAAACCTGTGCATATCTATTCTGGGTAAGCCCTATTTAATTCAGCAAGATTTACTTGTGTGTGTGTGTGTATATGTGTAGGGTGGCAGTCAAAATCTAGTTTCTCCATTTCAAGCTAACTTTTGAATGGATAATCTCTTCTACATTATGTATGGCTTTTTATGTCTTGGCAGAAAAATACAGATACACATAACTAATACAGAAAGAGAGAGGGAGATTGGGGAGAGAAAAGGAGGGATACGTAGATTTAAAGTCCTGGCTATCCTCCACAGTCATGAGGGCTATGTGCCAGCCCAGTTTGCAGTGCCAGAAAGCTTTCTCCGTACCTTTCTTAGCTTCATAGTCCTTGGACCTGACATTTCAGGATAGAGAGACTCTAAGATGAGCTTTATTTGAATTGGTAATTCCTGGCTCACTTGGCAGTTTATAGAGTCAAGCTTCAGTCCCTTGGGTTCAATGAGATTAACATGCCAACACGCAGTGATTTTCTTCTGTACAACTAAGGAGTAAATGTACAATAAAATGACAATATGCCAGTTGTTGCAAAATGGTATAACTGCTGGAGGAGCAAACGTCTCCCAAATCTTCCTTTCCCCTGTTTTGCATCAGAGAGAGAAAAAATACGGTTTGAAAAAAAATCACTCCAATTAATCATTCTTATTAAATGTAGAGGAGGGAGAGAGAGTCTAAAATAAAAACCGCTTTTAGCTTCATCGTATAAGCAGCCAAACAGGAGTTCTGCCAGAAATGTCATGCTTGGGACTTAGATGATGTCATGGAGCTAACAAAAGAAAATGCAACATTAATGGCATGAACTGCTCATTGTATCATACAAAGTGCAGTTAGGATTTTTCATTTGGTGTAAAATTTGGGCTTTGTGTGATGTGGACAGAAGAAGAACCTGCACATTTTAATTTATAAGTAGTTTCCTCTCTTATCAAAGAGAAAAAAGGAACGAGGGTTGCTGCTCACCTTTCAGGGTTTACCATTCCTCACATAATGCAGACACATCCTGGGTAGAAATGTACAGTTGCCACACATTTCTGTTGTAGCATTTGTGGTTCTATTTTTTTTTGTTTTTGTTTTTTTCTCAGTGTGGTGTAGCAATTTGGGAGTTAATGAAAAATAGAAGAGGGCCCGCAGCAGGTGTTGTGTGTCACAAAAGGGGGCAAATAATTTACTATTAAATGTGTTGTTCTAGTTACAGTTTCTTGAGGTATTATCTGTCTTTTCTTAAAAATTACTTGTGGTATTATGTACCTTGACTTGGGAGCCCACAGTGGTGCAACGGATTAAACTGCTGAGCTGCTGAACTTGCTGACTGAAAGGTCAGAGGTTTGAATCCAGGGAGTGGGGTGAGCACCCACTATTAGCCCCAGCTTCTGCCAACCTAGCAGTTCGAAAACATGCAAATGTGCGTAGATCAATAGGTACCGCTCCAGCACTCCATGCAGTCATGCCGGCCACATGACCTTGGAGATGTCTACGCACAACACCGGCTCTTTGCCTTAGAAATGGAGATGAACACCAATCCCCAGAGTCTGACACAACTAGACTTAATGTCAGGGGGAAACCTTTACCTTTACCTTTTACCTTGACTTGTCTCAGGCAGCAAGTTTTTTAAGCTCACCTTGTATTGCAGGGATCTACACTACAATTCCTGCTCCACTACAAAGAATGGGTCTATCTATCTCTGTTTTATCTACTTATGGATTGCTGTAGGCTTAGGGATAGAAGCAGAAAACATGGATAAAACATGGATAAAACATGGATAAATAGTCATAGCAGTCGAAGCAGAAATCTGCATATGTTCATTTCCTATTGCTGTACCTTTCCCCCAATTGTTCTGCATGCACTGTTGAGAGATGGGTATTTGCACAAATATGGATATCCTTGTTTTGGGTCCCAGGAGTACAGTGTTAGGATCTGTCCATTTACATAAGTTATCTTACACTGGTTTCTATCCAGGATGGCTTGCAGTTTGAAATCTTAGGTGTTCGTATTCTTTTTTTTTCCTACCAGCATTTGATGTGGTATTTTAAATGATACTTATGATCCCTTTTGTCTGATTCATTTCTGCTGGGGGGTTTTTCTAACAGGTTTGCTTCATTGTGCATTGTTCTTGTTAGGCTTACATACCCCATGAATCAGAGACCTTCAAAGTGCCCTGTTATCAACAGTCCTGCTCAGATCTTCAAACTCTGGGCTGTGGCTTCCTTGATTGACTCTATAACTATGTCTTTATCATTGGGCACTGTACATTGTTATTGTGCATCCCTACTGATGTTTTTAACGTGTTTTAATTAAAAGGTGTAAGTTCATCTCCAGGATTTTTTTTAAAATCAAAAGTAGGGTATATTTATTTTGAAGGTGATAATACCAATCTCCGACTGGCAGGCAGAAATATTTGTATTCAGCCAGGCCTGAATTGGGATGCAGGCAGGTTTGCTGTTGAAGTGTATCTAACTGGTTTGGTGCT
The DNA here is from genome assembly GCF_035594765.1 of Anolis carolinensis. Taxonomy (NCBI): domain Eukaryota; kingdom Metazoa; phylum Chordata; class Lepidosauria; order Squamata; family Anolidae; genus Anolis; species Anolis carolinensis. Next base: position 20,636,881 of record NC_085841.1, on the reverse strand, counting down.
GATTTCCTGTAAGTTCATTGTTTGCCTTATTGTGAGCTTTAAACATTGTTTGTTCATATTTATGTGTTGTTTTTAAATCAAAACATGTTTCTTATTTTAATTTTGTTCTTCTGGCTACCCTGAGTGCCTTTCGGAGTAGAATAAAATAAATAAAAGAAGTACAGTAAATGTAAAGAGCCCCGGTGGCGAAGCACTGAGCTGCTGAACTAGCAGACCGAAAGGTCCCAGGTTCAAATCCCGGGAGCTGCGAGAGCGGCCGCTGTTAGCTCCAGCTTCTGCCAACCTAGCAGTTCGAAAACATGCCAATGTGAGTAGATCAATAGGTACCGCTCTGGCGGGAAGGTAACGGGGCGCCATGCCGGCCACATGACCGTGGAGGTGTCTACGGACAACGCTGGCTCTTCGGCTTAGAAATGGAGATGAGCACCAACCCCCAGAGTCAGACATGACTGGACTTAATGTCAGAGGAAACCTTTGCCTTTACCTTACAGTAAATGTGTGTTTTTTCAGAGGAGAGTAAAGGAGCTAGAACAGGCATGGGCAAACTTGGGCCCTCCAAGTGTTTTGGATTTCAACTCCCACAATTAGGAATGATGGGAGTTGAAGTCTAAAACACCTGGAGGACCAAACGTTTGCCCATGCCTGAGTGAGAATGATAGCAAAATGTGTTGCTCCTTTGCTGATTCTTCTCACTACACCTCAAGGTTTATCATTATCCCTGAAGATGAACTCAGGTCCAGAAAAGTTATTTTTTGAATTGCAGTTCTCCATGTCCTTTATACACCGGGTGTCTTGTAGTCCAAAAAAGTAACCTTCCCAAGCTATGTCAAAGAGAACTGAGGAGATCTTATTCTTCCAGTTGCTTCCCTCCATTCCTCTTGTTCTAAAGGAGAGCATACATTGATTTCACTTTGTTAAAGGGGGTAGAACGGGGATGAGACTGTTTGTTCTCCTTTTCATCACCTTCTCCTCATGAGGCCACATTTTCTTTTGAAATGTTAGTGAACTAAGGAGGGAAAAGCCAAGAGAATTACTGCTTGTGAGAGAGGAGGGTCCTGTCCTTGTGGACTGTTATTCTGCACAATATTGGATTTGCCCCCTTCATAGTGGTTATTCACATTTTTCCCCCTGGAGGTAACATTTTAGATTTGACTATATGCAATGTTACCCTATTCAGTATAGGTTGAAAGTGTATCCAAACTACTGGAGAGGCATATTCCTCAGGTAGCAGATGGTGTGGAAGGGAAATGAATTTTTGGTGGTCACAATTATTTGTGCCATGTGATGTAATGCAGGATATTGTCCTGTTCCTATAACGTTCCATTGCAAGTCGCTTCTGGTTGGCAAGCAAGAAGTGAGCTAGAAATAATATTATACGAAAGCTGACTGGCGCAATCTGGGGATCACAACCAGACACAGTGAAGACATCTGCCCTTGCGCTTTGCTACTCTACTGCTGAGTACGCATGCCCAGTGTGGAACACATCTCACCATGTTAAAACAGTGGATGTTGCTCTTAATGCGACATGCCGCATTATCACAGGATGTCTACGCCCCACACCACTGTAGAAATTAACTGTTTAGTTGGTATTGCACCACCTGACATCTGCCAGGAAGTAGCAGCCAGCAATGAAAGAACCAAGCCAGTGACATCTCCGGCCCATCCTCTGTTCATATATCAGCCAGCACACCAATGCCTTAAATCAAGAAATAGTTTTCTAAGATCTACAAAGATACATGCAGGAACACCTCAGCAAGCAAGAGTCCAAAAGTGGCAGGCTAAAACCCGGAACCTCAAGCCATGGCTGATCCCGAATGAGAGACTTCCCCCGGGCACACAGAAGACTGAGCAATTTGGAAGGCATTGAACAGACTCCTCTGGCACCATGAGAAGCAGAACCAACCTTAAGAAATGGGACTACAAAGTGGAGTCCACAACATGCAAGTGTGGAGAAGAGCAAATCACAGACCACCTATTACGATGCAGTCTGAGCCCTGCCACATGCACACTGGAGGACCTCTTTATAGCAACACCCGAGGCACTCCAAGTGGCCAGCTGCTGGTCAAAGGACATTTAGTATAATACCAAGTTTTTAACTGTACCCTCGGTTTGCTTCTGACACGATAAATAAAGTTCTATTGCTAGTCTGGTTGGCCTCTATCATTTTCCTCTTCATCACCAACAGCAAAATCACCCAAAATAGATGCAAAATGCAAAACAGTTTCTTTTATCTCACTTTAGGTTGAAGTGCATAGGCATCTTTAAGTGGTTCCTTGTGTCTGGAAAAGTGAAAAGACTTAAAGACTGTCTTGAAGTTGTCAGAAACACATAAGAACCACACTGAAAGAAGTGTCTTATTACAGCAATGCTTCTCATGGTGTCTAATATGGGGGACTGGCAATTATTTTGTTCCAGTGTACCAGAGACCCTAAATTTGTGTCCAACTCTTTCTTTCCTAGAAGCCTTCCAGGTGACAACACCCACTGGTTCAGGAACCGGTACCAGTTGAAGGACCATCACTCTGTAGTACTGCTTTAGAGGAATATAATGGCAAAAAGGGAAAGGTACAGTAGAGTCTCACTTATTCAAGCCTCGCTTATCCAAGTTTCTAGATTATCCAAGCCATTTTTGTAGTCAATGTTTTCAATATATCATGATATTTTGGTGCTAAATTCATAAATACAGTAATTACTACATAACATTACTGCATATTGAACTGCTTTTTCTGTCAAATTTGTTGTATAACAAAATGTTTTGGTGCTTAATTTGTAAAATCATAACCTAATTTGATGTTTAATAGGCTTTTCCTTAATGCCTCCTTATTATCCAAGATATTCGCTTATCCAAGCTTCTGCCGGCCCGTTTAGCTTGGATAAGTGAGACTCTACTGTACTTGAAAATTATCAAGTGGTAAAAACATGCTAACGTGAACTAAACAACTGAGAATGAGGCAAAACACAGGGGTTATCTGCAGAACTACTGATAAGCAGATGGTCAGAAAGAGATAAGGAAATCAGAAAGCTTCCACTTTTCCATTTTGGTGTGTTGCTTGAAGATGCTGAGAAAGCCTAATGAGGCAGAGTTATCTGCTTTACCCTCTGCTTTGCTGTGCATATATCTGCAGGAAGGGCTTCCAGAGGCTACTTCTGTTTACTTTATCTGTTGTAGTTAGAAACACACAGCAACAGTAAGAATAGCTAAGATCAGTAAACTTGTGTTCACATAAGACTCAGTTGAGACAATGGTTTTCTCTTCAGCTACAGGTGATCACTCTTGCTTACTTTCGTCTTAAAGCACACAAACATTATGGGTAGTAGCAGTGGTTAGTCGGGGGGAAATTAAAAACTCCACAACAGATTAATATTTTTATTAAGATTTATTAAATTCTCATAAATTAGTAAGCAAGCTTTGGAGTTATGCAGAACTACGGTATTTTCCAACTTGGATATTAAACAAAGTCATGAAAAGAGTTTTCAGAAATCCCCAAGGCCCTAGGTTTGTTGAAGCTTGAAAATGGGATGAGATAGTATGGCTATATTGAATGGATTCAAACGGGATGATGTAGTATGGAGATATTAAATGAATTCAAGTTAATTAATGAAGATTAGTTTCAGACAACCTCTTTTGGCTTCTCTGGACTCTTTATCTAGCACATCCCCTTTAATTAATCTCAATCTTGACTAATGTATTATTTATTTGAAAGATTCATAGCCTGCCTTTTAATCAGATGCTTCACAAAGGAGTACACAATTAACAAGTTGTAGGAATACAAAAATAAACAGCACCCCCTCCTCATTAAACAACAAGCAGGTGGAGGCAAATTTACCTGCCCCATCCTTTTGTACCCTATGCATTTATTTGGGGCTTGACTGTACCGCGTTGCATTTCCTGACCTTCTAATACTACTATTTATCAAAGACATTTTCTTTGTTGCCATGTGTGCATGTGTATGTATGTACTATCTCTCTCTGTGTGTGTATCTATAGCTGTCAGTCACAGAGATGTCCCATTCAAGGGATGACATGGGCATTGGTCCACAAAAGTGTATGCAACAATAAATCTGTAAGTCATTAAGGTGCCCCATGGCTCTTTTTTGGTTTTCTTAAAACAGGCTAACAACTATCTCTTTGGAATCTGGAGTGTGCTTTGTTGTTTAAAGATCAGGACTGTGGTTTTATTTCCAGTGAAGCATCACTCTCCCATCTGGAGAGTCTATACGTTTGCATGAAGAGTCCCTTTGAACTATGTTTTGCAGAGCCTGGGGACTACCTTTTGGGATTATAGCTCTCAGAATCCCCATCCACCATGGACACCAGAGTTTGTATTTGCAAAAGAAATCTTCTTTATTTCATTCTGGATTTTTTTTATGTATTTAATGTTGCTAGACGGACTCAGAGCTGGTTGCCGCTCTGTTCACAGCAACAGTATGAGTCATCTTTTGTTAATAATCCTTTATCTATTTATTTACCTCTTTGTTCCATGAATTTCCTTGCACTTTTCAGCTACGGGCCGTTGCTAGGTGGCACATTTGCTGGCATTGCATATCCTGGTCCCAAAGGCAATCTGCCTGTAATGACCTGTGATGTTGCAAAGGTGTTTTTACAGCAAAATGTGGTGAAAAGAGAAAGATATTTTAGACTTTGGCTGGTCAAGGGGGAAGGCTGCATCTGGTAGCCGCTTTTTTAAAAGCTTCAAACCGCAGAACCTTCCTATGATGAGGTCAGAATTTGGAATGGCTACAGGCCAGAGGCAAACAGAAGTTGGCCCTTTGTTTATACTTCTAGTATTGGAGGCCCCATCACTCCAAAAACAAGTTGGCGCAGCTTCCCTCTTCTTCTCTTTACCGGTCCACTGGAGAAAAGAGAATGATGGACTAAGTAGGCATTTGGCTTGATGCAGCAGACGTCTTCTGTTCTTGTGTTTTCTTCTCTGAACCCCACCCTAGTAGTTTCATATATCATTTTTGCCCTTCTCTACTTTATGCCAATGGGCCCTGTTGCTATATCTCTTCTTTTATCTTGCAAACAAGACCAACTCCAATCCACAGGGTTTTTGCTAGGATAGGAATTTCTCTGGTATGAAAGAGAGCAGAGCAAAATCAAAGTATGGGCTTGCATTTATTTTTGGATACAGCCAGTGAAATGGTATAATTGGAAAATTGTATCAACTGGTTTCCCACCCTAAGATGATTAATTCTTGTTTTTAAAATAACATCTTCGTGCATTTCTTAAGGCCAACATACTCTCAAAAATGAAATAAATATGATTGGGTTTCATGTTTATACCTGTAATCAAAAGATGGGACAGAGCAGATGGAGCAAGAGAAATTAAGACCAGGAAATGTGGGGATGGGTGGAGAGGTATTCCTTAAAGACACTGGACTGTACTCGTTATTAGTTCCAACTAGATCCATTGAAATCATATCTAGTTTCAGACAGACCCATCACCAAAACCCCTCTGATGTTGGAAGCTAAGCAGGGTCAGCCCTGGTTAGTGCTTGAATGGGAGACCACTAGACTAGAGAATGCCAGGTGCTGAAGGGTACATTTCAGAATAAAAAAAAAAACAAGCAAAACCACCTCTGAGTATTCCTTGTCTGAGAAAATCATATGAAATTAATGGGGTCACCATAAGTTGAGTGGCAACTTGAAGGGACATATACAGTAGAGTCTCACTTATCCAAGATAAACGGGCCGGCAGAACCTTGGATAAGCGAAAATCTTAGATAATAAGGAGGAATTAAGAAAAAAGCCTATTAAAGATAAAATTACAGTATGATTTTACAAATTAAGCACCAAAACATCATGTTTTACAATAAATTGACAGAAAAAGAAGTTCAATACACAGTAATGTTATGTAGTAATTACTGTATTTACAAATTTAGCACCAAAACATTGCAACATTTACTACAAAAACAATGACTACTAAAAGCCAGACTGCCTGGGATAATACAGAACCTTGGATAAGTGAAGCTTGGATAAGTGAGACGCTACTGTACATGCATAGATCCAACCTCTACACAGAATATAAATTCCAGTCAGTTCCTGCAAGGAAAGTCATGTTTTTACCTTATTCTGGGTGATTGGAGCCAGAGTGTAGATGTTACAAGTACATGCTACTGTCCATCCATATTATTATTGATCACATTATTTACGACAGTATAAATGTCTTTGCCTCTGCTCTGCTAAAGATGACCAAAAGTCGGTGGTTCAAATCCAGGGAGTGGGATGAGCTCCCTGGATTGCCAACCTAGCAATTCGAAAACATGCAAATATGAGTAGATCAATAGGTACCACTCAAGTGGAGCGGTAATGGCGCTCCATGCAGTCATGCCGGCCACATGACCTTGGAGGCGTCTACGGACGATGCCGGCTCTTCGGCTTAGAAACGGAGATGAGCACCAACCCCCAGAGTCGGACACAACTGGACTCAATGTCGGGGGAAAACTTTTACTTTTATCTATTGACAGAACAGGTTGCAATTTAAAGCAGCATTCTTCTCGATGGCTGACCTGCAGCTCTGGAATAACTTTTTGTCTTGCTTTGCAAGCAACAGAAAGCCCTGAATGCATGACAGGTCTTGTAGACATGTTCACCATATTGTAAGTCCCTGATTATGGTTGATTTTTTATTCTCTATATCATTTGATATAAAACAAAGCTATATAATGAATACCAGATGCTGTAGACTACATTTCAGAGGAGGGAACTGGCAAAATCACCACTGAGTTTCCTTGTCTAAGAAAACCCTATAAAATCTATGGGATCACCATAAGGCGATAGGTGACATGAGCAAACATGATAAATCATGATAACATTACCACAGAGCAGGAAGGTTTACTGATGAAACAAAGAGAAGGGCAATTCCCTTATATCTCTTGTGAGTGTAAAAATGTTAGTCAGTTTTTAATATCTAGGACGTAGTGTAGCATTTTGCAAGGTGAGCATTTGGATGCTCTAAAGGAGACGGCTTATGGCGACATCATAGGGAATGGGATTTCGTATTCCATCTCGTTGACTGAAATATCCATCTTGCCCCATAATATCTTAATTTTTAATGAGCATTGATGTTTTGATTTACATGCATTATTTTAATGTGTGTTGCTGCTTTTAACTATATATGGACCAGCATACATTACCTCAGCCATTTGAATGGATTAAAAGACAAATGAAGTCAACTGCACATACAGCGTATGGATGTGATTTAATTCCGCTAGACTGTTTTACAGATGCTGCTGTTATTACTAGTTCTGCCACTTTATATTGTGCTCTTTGTATTATCCTGCTATCCATGCACAATGCCTTTCTAAGATCAGGAGGACAGGATTATTATTATTATTATTATTATTATTATTATTATTATTATTATTATTATTATTATTTGCGGTACTGCAATGTGTTAAGCCCTTGTGAACTGCTGACCTGAAGGATGGGTTGCTGACCTGAAGGTTGCCGGTTTGAATCCACAAGACAGGGTGAGCTTCTGTCTGTCAGCTCTAGCTTCAGGGACGTGAGAGAAGTCTCCCAGTAACACATCCAGGCGTCCCCTGGACAGCCAATTCTCTCACAGCAGAAGCAACTTGCTTATTACCTCTACCTCATTTCTTGCATTGTATCAGGGATATTTGTTCTCCTTTTTTATTGTATCAGAAGCAACTTGAAAACATACTGCAAGTTGCTTCTGATACAATAAAAAAGGAGAACAAATATCCCTGATACAATGCAAGAAATGAGGTGGAGGTAATAACTAAAGAGGGGTAGGACCAAAACTAAGAGTTCACCTTGAAAGAAAGGGTGTTTCAGATGTACATTGGAAAGCGCTTCTGGCAATATGAACTGTTTGACAAATTAAGTCCTTTGCAACTCCGATTCTGTGATGTAGACTTCTAAGAATACTACCTTGCCTCTGAGAAAACTGTCCCAGAACAACTAACATAGAAAGGAGCCAATGTCACCAAAGCAAGTAGGCGCTAGATGTCTAACTGTATTACGCAGCCTATGCACACTTTCTATGAAATCGACAGTAGTTGAAACTGGTATGAAACGGGCATATTTCCTCCCCTTGTCTAATGAAAGGGGAGGAAGGGCGCAGCTGGTTAGTAGCCAGCTACAATAAATCACTACTGACCGAGAGGTCATGCGTTCGAAGCCCAGGTTGGATTAAGTGCCTGACCATTAAATAGCCCCTAAGCAACCCGAAAGACAGTTGCATCTGTCAAGTAGGAAATTTGGGACCGCTTATGCGGGGAGACTAATTTAGCTAATTTATGTCACTATAAAAATGTCCAGCAGTGTGTGTGCCAAAAGATGAGGAAGTATTCCATCAAGGACTCGGCATCACAGTGGATGATGAAGCAGCAGCAGCTCCCCCTCTGGCCGGAATCGAGCATGACTACCTCATGAAGTCAGAAACCTGGAAAATGTTAAATAGCCTCTGTGTCTCTGTCTGTGTGTGTTGTATGTCTAATGCCATTGAATGTTTGCCATGTATATGTACATTGTGATCTGGCCAGAGTCCCCTTCAGGGTTAGAAAGGCGGAATATAAATACTGTAAATAAATAAATGAATGCATATTCTTTCTTTTCTCCCTGCTACCCTGTTTCCCCGAAAATAAGACATCCCCAAAAAATAAGACCTAGTAGAAGTTTTGCTGAATTGCTAAATATAAGGCCTCCCCCGAAAGTAAGACCTAGCAAAGTTTTTGTTTGGAAGCATGCCCACCAAACAGCACACCAGAGCATGCAGGATCAGTAAATGTATGTACCATAGAGTGTTGTACATGGAAATATTGGTAGTAACAAGAAATTCTTGATAGGATTCACAGTTTGTCTGGTTATGCTGGTTTGTGATGACAACTACTGTACCGTATATATAAAATGTTCATTTTTTTGTTCATCAATAAATGTGAATTCTTCTTCATGGAAAAGTAAGACATCCCCTGAAAATAAGACCTAGCGCATCTTTGGGAGCAAAAATTAATATAAGACACTGTCTTATTTTCGGGGAAACACGGTATTTCCATTCAAATGGATCCATGACAAGCATTTTGAACCCTTGCAGGAAACCTTCAAAATAAGTTTAATGGAATGATACAGGGATGATTATAGAAGACAGTGCCTTTAACCTGTCTCCATGAACACTCGGGGGGGGGGGGGGGAAATCCCAATTGTTTCCAGATTTACCTGTAGCTCCCAAATTTCACCCATATTCAAAATGTTCTGGCTCCGGTAATCAGCGGATGGAGGGCAATCTAAATGCAAAACATATTTGATTGGGAGATACAAAGTTTATTTTCATTCCATATAGATGGCTATTTTTAGCTCCGGCCCCCACTCCCACAACAGAGCATTTAATCCTTAAAAGGACAAATCTATCTGAATAACATTAAACTCATCAAGGAGCCATTGTTTTGGAGACTTTAATCTGAAGAGTATCCCATTTGGACACTTTAATCTAAAGTGTGTCCCATTTGGCACAGCCTGGATAACTTTTCTGCTGAGTGCGATGAAATTGCTAAGACTCTCTGAGCGCTGGAACTATGAAGAGAAGACTAAGATCTCTATAAGCTGAATAAGCGCTGCGATCTCGTCCTCAACCATCCCCCACCCCACCCACATCAACCACAAGCTACACTCTTGATATGAACCATGTGTTTCAATTATTGAAAACAATACGGATCACGTCTGTATCAACAAGAAGAATGTTGCTTTATACTACTTCAATTACGGCCAAAACAGAACCAGTTCCAAAGTTGGCAGAGTACCTTTCTAATGCAGAAATAAACTAGGTGTCACCGGGCAGGTGGCCAAGCAATGGCTGGTTAACATCACCGGCGTATGTTTGCTTTATCCTAATCTGACCCGTTTTACAACGTTTGGGGAGCTTAAGCAGTGTCTTGTGCCTGGAGCGGCCTGTGCTATCCTGGCCCTGGTGTTATCTGAATGAGTTGCAATGTACTGACAGGCTTCGGGCCAAGATATAGCGTGTAGGGAACTGAAAACTTGAGGAAACAAACGCTGCCTCGGCTTTGCACGGTGTAAGCGAGGGCCAGTGAACTCGATCCAACTGGCATGAAGGGGAATGCTGGTCACACAGATCTGTGAAGAGTTCCTCATGTGCTGGATGGGATGCATGATTGTTTTAGCATAAGCCCAACTCAGCTCACAGTTATTGAGTGGATTCCTCGGGGATTCACGGGGAGGGGAATGGCTTTATGGAGAGGAACCGCTGCGAGCTAGCGGACTTTGGAAAAACATAGAAACGGTGGAGAGTTTCGTGAGGACTGGCATCGTGGCCAGCTATCCTGATTTGACAGGGACAGATTTATTAATCTTCTGTCGTCCCACTTTTTCAGCTGCTTTTAAAATATCCTTGTTTTTCCTTTATTTTCAGCATGCCTCCATTGGTGTAAGCTGATTTCAAATCGCAAAAGTAGTTTGTATTTATTTATTTATTTATTTATTTGCAGAATTTATATTCCGCCCTTCTCACCCCGAAGGGGACTCAGGGCGGATCACAATACACATATAGGCAAACATTCAATGCCTTTTAACATAGAACAAAGACAAGACAAACACAGGCTCCGAGCGAGCCTCGAACTCATGACCTCCTGGTCAGAGTGATTCATTGCAGCTGGTTGCAGCTGGCTTGCTCTCCAGCCTGCGCCACAGCCCGGGCCTATTTACCTATTTAGGTAGATAAAGGTAAAGGTTTTCCCCTGACATTAAGTCCAGTTGTGTCCGACTCTGGGGGTTGGTGCTCATCTCCATTTCTAAGCTGAAGAGCCAGCGTTGTCCGTAGACACCTCCAAGGTCATGTGGCCGGCATGGCTGCATGGAGCGCTGTTACCTTCCTGTCAGAGCGAAGCCTATTGATCAACTCACATTACACATTCTCAAACTGCTAGGTTGGCAGAAGCAGGAGCTGACAGCGGGAGCTCACCCGCTCCCTAGATTCGAACCGCTGACCTTTTGGTCAGCAAGTTCATCAGCTCAGCAGTTTAATCCACTGCACCACCAGGGGCTCCTTGTATTCATTCAGTAGTGGGGAAAGGAAAGAATGGGCAGAATCCTGCCCCTCCCAATTGCCTCAGGCAAAAGTAAACTGCTGCAGTCTCTCCTCTTTTTGTCTGCTCTCCTTATGTATAATTTTTGCCATCTTGACCACACTCAGATGATGTTTGGCCACTCTTGTCCTGGCTTTCATCTTTGCAGTGTTGGTGTCTGTAGTGGGAGCAAGTGTTGGTTTGAGTGTTAGAGTCTTAGTCCAAAAGACCAAGGTTCATAGCCTCACTCACTAGTGAGTGACCTTGGGCAAGTCACACTCTCTCAGCCTTAGGAAGGTAGTAGCAAGCCTTCTCTGAATAAATCTTAACAAGAGAACTCTACAATAGGGTTGTCAAGTCAGAGTTTATTAAAGGAGCATAACAAAGTGTCATAGTGGAAGAAGGGCTTACAGGAGTGAGGCAAAGGCAGTTTTTGATTAAGAGAGATGATCATTTTCCATCTAACACAGGCTTCCCTGTTTTCACTGGACATGGCTGCAATCCTCACAATAACTAGTGTCTCTGTTTCTATCTTGTCTGTCTGTCTGTCTGTCTGTCTGTCTGTCTCTCTCTCTCTCTCTCTCTCTTGCTTCCTTCCCTCTCTCACTGAACTTTGCCAGCAGCAATCTGTTTCTTTTTTTTTTGAATGGTAGTTTGGGGTGGCTTGGTTTTGAATGACAGGTAAGACCCATTAACCGTACACAAGGCCTGCTCCTGTGGAGATAAAAACTGTTAAAACTTAATTATTAACATGAGACAACAAATTCATTTGTTCTTGCTGTTTTTTTCATCCCTCTTGGAATATGCCTAAATGGAACAGTCATAAGAAGAGGTTTGCTGTGAGTTTTCCAGGCTATATAGCCATGTTACAGAAGCATTCTCTCATGACATTTCGCCCCCATCTATGGCAGGCATCCTCAGAAGTTGTGAGGTATATTGGAAACTAGGCAAGGGAAGTCTATATATCTGTGGAAGGCCCAGGGTAGGAGACAGAACTCTTGTCTGTTGGAGGCAAGTGTGAATATTGCAATTAATCATCTTGGTTAGCATTGAAAACCCTTGCAGCTTCAAGGATTGGAACAATCAGGGCCAGCTAACACCTCCCAACGAAGGATTTCCCCAGGCAGGAATCAGCCAGGCCTTGAAGCTGCATGCTTTTTTATGCTAATCAAAGTGATTAATTGCAACATTCACACTTAGGATTTATGGGCAGCCTTACTGTAGCTTTATACACACTCTTTTGCTTGTCTCTAGTCTCTTTAATTTTGCTTTCTCTACCTATAGTATGTTAAATATATGTCCTCCTATGGCTATGTTTACACTCTTCTTGCAAACTCTGTGGGAAAAGACAACATCCATTATAGAGCTGTAAGCTTTAGCATTGCAGAATTGGCCCTATGTAATCCCGCATCTTGGAAAGTACCAGCATTTTCAGGGTTAATCTGCAATCTGCACAAATGAGAACGTGCTCAGAATGCCAATAGTCACAGGACATTTAAAACCTGCCCTTCGTCTTGACCTAAATCCATTTGTGTAAATATTCAACTTGTAAACTGAAGGCAATAATGCTGTAAATGTCAGAGGCAGAGGCAGTAAATTGCAAAGGAAGGGATTGTGCAAAACCTATATTTCTGACCATTCCCATCCTGTTAAATCTATTTGGAAGGGTGAAAAGTGTAAGGAACCATCACGCTCAACACCTAAAACAGATATAAACAAATAGGCTGCATTTATCTGAAAAATAAATAGAAAGCACTAGATGACTCGGTGGTTCTCAAGGTGTCTGCATAAGGGTAATACTTTACCAGTCAAAAGATATTATGATGTTATTGTTTATTCCCATTTCATTGATCCTTTTGAGGTTGAAAAAAAATGAAAGAATTGATAGGGAAACATGGGAGAACAATGAAATGAAGGCAACACTATCCGAACCCCCTGTGAAATCCCATAACTCAGTGGTTCTCAACTTGTGTGTCCCCAGATGTTTTGGTCTTCAACTCCCAGAAATCCTAACAGCTGGTAAATTGGCTGGGATTTCTGGGAGTTGTGGGCCAAAACACCGGGCGACCCACACATTGAGAAGCACTGCTGAAAAAGAGCTGTGTATGTGCCTTCAAGTCACCTGTTGAATTAGGGCAACCCCATGAGTTTCATAGGAGTTTTTAAGGCAAGGAATACTCAGCGATGTTTGCCAGTTCTTCCTGTGAAACAGTATTCATTGGTAGTTTCCCACCCAAGTACTAACCATTGTTCACCCTGCTTATTTTCCAAAATAGGATGAGATCAGATGCCTTTAGAATATTTAGGCCTGATCTATGATGAGCCTAAGGAAAATCTGTTTGCGTTTTCTTTGCTAGATTTGTTCCGATTGGGTTTGCCAAATTCTTCCTCTGAGACTGAGAGAATGTGACTTGCATAAGGTCACCCAATGGGTTTCTGTGACAAAACAGGAATTCAACCCTTGGTCCTGGTGTTCTTACCCAAAACACTGAAACTACTATACCATGCTCGTTTAGGTACAGTATATCATATTGAAATACATCTCATGACATTAATCATTGTGCCCATCTCTTTTCTCCTGATGTGTATCTCTGAATGGCGAGATTCCAAATATATTATGAAGAAGCGTATGCAAAAAGACATGAAAATCAATTAAAGTTTTGCAAAGGACTCTTGTTTGAGCTATTCACTCAAATATTTTGCAGGGTTTTTATAAGTGATTTTTTAAACTGGGTTTTAATGCGGTGCTGTACTGTTTTCATTATTTTAGCAACATTTTTTTAACTGCTTTGAAAACCATTTTTGACTGCATGATTTAAACTACTTTTAAATGCCGTTGGTGGTTTAATTTCGTGTTGATCATTTGTATCAAAAAGGTGGAGTAAGTCCATTGGGTAGCCTTGCGTTCGTCTCACTCTCTCAGAGGAAAGCAATGGTAAACCAGTTCTGAACAAATCTTGCCAAAAAAACCCCCCCTATGATAAGTTTGCCATATGTTTGAAATAATTTGAAGGTACACAAACTAAACAAATAATACTAATACTATTGGACCGTGAGTACCCTTTTACAAACAAAAGGTTGCTACCAATGTGTGCTCATACACACGGAAATTGGATTAAATTAATGCAGTAAAGAGGTGCAGAATCTTGTTGACAAGATTGGTCATATCATTTATCATTGTGTGATGACAGCCTCAGGCAGAAGGCTCTGGGTATAATTAAATACACTGTTAGTTATTTAACATGGTCCTCCAATTTTACTGCAAAGCAGATAGATAGTTAGTTGTGAGATGTTTCTGCTTTGTGTGTCAAAATGGTATGTCTGGCTACAGGTTATGTGCCCCTTAACTTGGACTAGGAGCCGCCAGTGGCGCAGTGGGTTAAACCCTTGTGCCGGCAGGACTGATGACTTGAAGGCTGGGTTGCTGACCTGAAGGTTGCCAGTTTGAATCCAACCTGGGGAGAGCACGAATTAGCTCCCTCTGTCAGCTCCAGCTCCCCATGCGGGGACATGAGAGAAGCCTCCCACAAGGATGGTAAAAACATCAAAACATCCGGGCGTCCCCTAGGCAACGTCCTTGCAGATGGCAAATTCTCTCACACCAGACGTGACTTGCAGTTTCTAAAGTCCCTCCTGATACAGGGGGAAAAAAAGACTTGGACTAGTTAGAAGTCAAGAAGGCACCACTTTCTTGCACCCCAGGTAAAGAAATGTATTTATTTATCGTGTCAGAACCAAATTGAGGATAAGGTAAAGGTAAAGGTTTTCCCTGACATTAAGTCCAGTCATGTCTGACTCTGGGGGTTGGTGCTCATCTCCATTTCTAAGCCGAAGAGCCGGCGTTGTCCGTAGACACCTCCAAGGTCATGTGGCCGGCATGACTGCATGGAGCGCCGTTACCTTCCCGCCAAAGCGGTACCTATTGATCTACTCACATTGGCATGTTTTCAAACTGCTAGGTTGGCAGAAGCTGGAGCTTACAGCTCACTCCGCTCCCGGGATTTGAACCTGGGACCTTTCGGTCTGCAAGTTCAGCAGCTCAGCGCTTTAACGCACTTCGCCACCAGGGCTCCAAATTGAGGATATAGTTATAATATATACAAAACAGGAAAGAAAGTTAAAAACTTGGCATTATGCAAAATTTTCTTTGACCAGAAGCTGGCCATTTGCTGTCTCTGTAAGAAGGTCCTCCATTGTGCATTGTGCAGGCTGCATTGTGATAAGTTTGTGTTTACTCTTATTGGCACTCGCATGTCTTGGGCTCCACTTAAAGAAATGACTTGGGACAACTCTGTTGTTTAGTTTTTCTTTGTACATGGGACATTTCCTTCACGTGGTACCAGGGGTGGCAATCTGCAGAAGGTGAACTGACTCTCCCCATCCTGAGACTGTATTCTCCAAGTCGGCAAGCCCTTTATTCACAGTCGGTAAAGCCAGATCAGGGGAAAGCCTTCCTTTACTGAAATCTATGGCAAAACTCCAGTTAAGTCACCCATTAAGTCTAGACAAAAAGATTGAGATCTCTTCTACAAATAAAGCATGGGAGGCTGCTAATAAAAGTGGTTATTTGTGAACAAAAGGCAACGCAGAGCGGGACAATGAATGAAGTTGGGATGCAGCAGGCAGTCACAGCAGACGCTCCACGTAGATTTAGCGGGGGAGAAAGGCTGTCGGGAGTTATTAGAACGGTTAGTGGAATGGAACAGGAAACATGAGGAGGTTGTGACATCACCATCTCAACTTGACATGTACCATCGATCAGGGATGGCTTAAGGATAATGAAATAAATCATCGCATGATGCAACAAGATGGACGAGATGACCCCACCGTGGCTTCCTTTCAGCACTAATAACTCCGCAACCGGAAAAACTGTGTCTACCAAACATGCCGTCGAGCTACAGGTCGCCGGTTTCGAGGGCATCGTTCCCACGAGTGCACAGTTACTTAGTGCCTTGAGAGAATATGAATGCTATCAATCCTTTTTGACCTAGATATTTTTTCCCAATTTTTGTGGGCAAATTTTGCATTTCTCCTTCTCTTCCTCGACCCACCCAATTTCCAGTCCACATTTCTTGAAATTAGTCTTTTCAAAGCCCTTTAGGAGAAATATCCAGAGCCAATATAGGATGGAATCAGACAAGTGCTTTACAGAAAGTTGAAAGCAATTTTGGGGCCTTTGCTTTCCTATTTTATGTGCATGTTTCTTTTGTCCAGCGGCCAACTCCCTTCAAACAGGTTTGGCATGTACTCAAAACAATACAAAATTTTGCAGTGATTTTTACCCAGAAGCAGAAATGGTATAAAGATACTCAACAAGGACAGGAATACCTTTCCCAACTTCCTCCCCCCCTCTCTCTGAAAGAGTGATTTTCATCTCCACCCAGCCAGGCAATGATGTTAACTTCTGTAATTGCATGTTTTTAGTAGTTAATTTGAGTCTAACTGCATTTTCTCCTTTAAAAACAAAACCACGTAGAGAATTTTACATGGTGATACAAAATAGACATGAACATTCACCAAAATTAGCTCTAAAAAGAAAGCAAATAATATGTAATTTCTACTCTCTGCTTGCATCTTTTAAAAAAAGTCCAAATCTAATGAAACTTGTCATTCACTATTGTTTTCCGCTGGGTCATTTATTAAAAAGGGGCTTTATGATTTAATAAAACAGGTGAAGATCCGCAGCAGGATGTAGTGGGAAATGAAAAATCTGCTCTGGTTATGTCAGACCTCCTTAAAGGGTTTGTTGGATGGCAATTTTACTTTATTGTCTCTGATAGCACAATTTTAATACCTCTGCTTCATGTGGTGCATTTGTATTCTGCTGTGCCAAGTTTGTGTATATGAAGAGAGAACATTATATTAACCCACAGTTTGGGAGAGAATGATCAAAGGCAAGTATAAGGGCATAGCAGCACTTTGAACCAATGTAACTGTTGTGACTTCTCCAAAGGAACCCTGGAATCCATCATTTTCAGGGAGGGTGCGAATAATTATTTGAATAATATGAGCGAGCAGACGTCCTGAGGAGATTTGATCACTGGTTTAAATCTATAATTTGTGCTATATGAAAAACTGAAATCATTGGCTTAGGAAGCAAAACAGGATTGTTCATACCCACAGCCAATTTGCTTACCTCTTGGCCATTCTCAGAAATTCAGAAGTCCCTTTTTACATCATGGCATATAACAGTTCCCAAAATTGTATAGCCTTCCTTATGACTTTTCAGTTTTCTTGGCAACTTGAGCAGTCAGAAGAGGTTTATGTATTCTGAGATCAGTTCGGAACACATAGAAAATAGAGCCTTTAGTGACTCACTTTTCATTTTATGAATGCCCTTTCAATAGACAATAGACAGGCACACACAGAGCTTTGTTTTTAGCCTTTGTTGACTAATTTTCCTTTTTCCTGATTGATAATCCAACCAGTTTTGTTTATATATTTCTTTTTATTGTGTTTTTGTTGTTTTAGTTTATTGTACTATATCTTTACATATCTTTACATATATACAATGGAAGCAATTTAATACCATCACAACTGACCCAATTTCACAGTCCTGGGATTTGCAGTTTTGTAGGACACATAGGTTTCTTTTGCTCAGGGGATGCTACAGTTCAGAGAAATGGACTAGAACTCTCTGGCAGGGAATTCTATGTATCTCAACAAAAACAGTAGACTCTCAGTTAACCGGCATCTGTGGGGACTGGTAGATGTCAGATAAATGTGGATACTGGTTGCTTGAGAATTACTATTAGAAATAGGCCTAATACTGTACCCCTTACTATACCATACCATAAACTCTTTATTGACTTGATATTGAAGCACATTAATAAATAGCAAATAAAGAGAAACCTAATGCAATGTAATAAAGTTTTATTGTATTATACATATATTTTAATTTTTATTTAAAGTAATACTTCTTCTGTTTTATGCCAGTTGCTTGAGAGTTCCAGTTGCTTGAGTTTTGGTTAACTGACGGTTTACTGTGTATCCCAAGACTCCTTTATATGGAGCCATAGCAACTATAAAGTGGTATCAAACTGCTGTACCTCAAATAAGTGTAGATAAACACTTTGACATATAGCTGTAAACAAATTAGGTAAAGGTTTTCCCGTGACATTAAGTCTAGTCGAGTAAGAGCCGGCGTGACTGCATGGAGTGTTGTTACCTTCCTGCCAGAGCTGTAATTGTTGATCTACACACATTTGCATGTTTTTGAACTGCTAGGTTAGCAGAAGCTGGGGCTAACAGTGGGAGCTCACCCCGCTCCCTGGATTCGAACCACTGACCTTTCAGTCAGAAAGTTTAGCAGCTCAGTGGTTTAATCCGCTGTGCCACTGGGGTTAAACAAATTAGCAGAATGAATACATGTATTTTGAACTTGTGTAGGCTTTGTATGTAGTAGAATGTGCTGGCTTTGTGCTTAGTTTATTTGCTTGAGTCTTTGGAAAACCATGGATTACTAGAGTAAAGCTTCCTCCTCCAGACTGGCACCCTACGAATTACAAATCTCATCACCCAACCCATAGAGCAGTGGTGATGATAGGACTTGCAGTAGGGTTCAGAACAGCTTCTCCTCTGTAACTCCTTGGTGTTTTTTCCATGCAATGGCTCTCGTATTGCACAGCAGCTTACCATACACATCCCCGCACTTTAACTGGTATGCACAGAGCCTTTCTTGTGTCACAGCTATTTTTGGATGATTATATGGCTGTTCTACACTTTACACTAACTACATATGGCAAACAGTCTCTGTATAGCATTTGGAAGACCTATATGAACCCAAATGAAGGCTGAAGAGGGATTGTCAAAACACAGATTGGCTTTGTCTCATCTTCCATGATTTTTCCAGGCTGATCAAAGTTGTCACTTGCTAGGAATTCTGCAATAAAATAAGGAGTTAAGTCCTGGCAGAAACACACTGGAACATCTTGAGTTTGTTTGCTGCTAATCTGGAAATGCTGGGATTTTCCTAATTCCTAACAAATTTTGGTCCTCCCTCAACAACATATGTGGTAAAATGTTATGGACATGTGTGGAAAAGGAGTTTTTAAAGGCTTACTTTTTCCATAGTTAAGTCCATTGTTATCCTCCAAATTGTAATCTTATCATGTATACAAGCTGTTCCATATAAATAGACCCATGTATATTTTCAGTAGTTTCAGCTGAAACCCGTTAAGAACAGATGTGCATATGGTTTCCTGGCAAGGATTCGCCTAAAATGTATTTTTCCGTTAGCAGTGTTCCTCCATCCAACCCCATCCCCTTTCATTCTCTGTCATGGAAGGGGGAAGAGGAAAGGCAGTCCAGAGAAAGAAGGGAAAGGTTTCATTCATCATTAAAGCAAATCTGAAAAGGGTTTCTTTTTATTAATGCAGGCTTAGTTTATGGCATATGTTTACAGCCCTTTAAGAACTTGAAGTGCTGAACAAAAGAGATTTGCAAACACAAAGCGAGTTTTTTTCTTCACCCGACTTTTGTGCAATAATCTTGAGTCTTGAGAGTCTAAAATAGTGTTCAAGCAGGAAAATCAGGGATCAGATCTCTTCCGAGATAGACAAATATATAGGTTAATAGATCGTTAAACAATATTTTTTTCCTTCTATTGGAATTGCTGGTGGAATTGAAAGTTAACCCTTTCTCCATCTGCATATTTGATGTTGTTATCGTGTGCCTTCAAGTTGTTTCTAACTTACGACAACCCTAATTCAAAGCTATTGCTGCGGTTTCATGGCAAGATGTATTCTGAGGATATTTGCCATTGCTCTCCCCTTTTTCCATGTTAGGAGTGACTTGAGAAACTGCAAGTCACTTCTGATGTGAGAAAATTGGCTGTAAGCAAGGACGTTGCTCAGGGGACGCCCGGATGTTTTACCATCCTGTGGGAGGCTTCTCTCATGTCCCCCATGGGAAGCTGGAGCTGACAAGTGGGAGCTCACCCCACTCCCCAGAATCGAACTGCCAACCTTTCGGTCAGCATTCCTGCCAGCACAAGGGTTTAACCCATTTTGCCAACAGTGATTCTAATAAATACAATAGAAATAATAGTGTAGATAACAAATATAATAATAATGGTGATGCTAATAAATATAATACAGAGAATAGTGTAGATAATATAATAGTGATGTTAATAAATATAATACAGATAATAGTGTGTAGATAATAAATATAATTGTAAAGGTTTGCCTTCCCCTGAAACTGAGAGAGAGTGACATGCCCAAGGTCACCCAGTGGGTTTCCATGGCCAAATAGATTCAAACCCTGATCTCCAAAATTGAGTCCAACACAGAGATCACTGCACCACATTTGCTTTATTTTGCATGGTCAGCACGATATAACTTCAGGGGCTCTTGTGTGGGGAATTCTAGCTTTACTAAGTTTCTTATGTAGTCATGTCTCCATCGGAATGATCAATCAGAACTGTATCAAATTATTATTATTTTACTGTTGCTTTGCTATCCTATTTGTATTGTTACCCCCTTCAGGTGAATCCTAATGTTTGAAAAATTACAAGGTTCCTTTATACATTTTCTCTACAAAGTGTTGATCCCCAATAAGGAGAGGACAGGGATCAATTTTTGGTCTCTCTTTATCATATGCAAATGGGTCAAGTTGGACTACAACTAGAGACATGGGTTTGAGTCCTCGCTCAGCTAGAGAAACCACACTTGGTGACTTTGGGCAACTCCTCTCTTTGCAGTCTCAGAGGAAGGCAAGGCAAACCCTCCTCTGAACAAATCTTGCCAGGAAACAGTTGCCATTAAAGTAAAAAAAAAAAAAAAGGACTTGGAGGCACAACAACAACCTCTCTCAGAGGGCATAATAGCATCAGGGGAGATGCAATTAAATGTAAGCAGGGGAGTGCTAAACATCCTCTTCCCTTATTAATTTTTTGTTGAGCATTTCAAGTTCTTAAAGGATTGTAAATACAGGCCATAAACTATACTTTAAAAACAGTTTATATTTGGTCTCTCGGTGAATGCAGCCAATTTTCTGCTGTCTGCTCCTCCTCCTCATAGGCAGCATGGTGTAGTGGCTTACTGTATAAACTTGTTTATAAGTCAAACTATTTTGACTAAAAATCCTAGGTGAAAGTATCTACAGATGAATGGTGGAAACAGGTAACAATGGTGTCAGCTCAATGAGCTCTGCCGTAGCAGAAGGAGGAGATAAGAGCAAGGAAAGCAACCAGCCTCTATTAGGGACTCAGAGTGATGCCAGTGACATGAGGGCGAAGTGAGAAGCCTCTCTAGGTAAGGCATCAAAGCAGCACTGCCCACCCCATTATCCCCTCTTGCCCAGACCAGAGATGGCAAGGCAGCTCCTCTTTCTTTGTTCCTTACTCACTTTCTTTATTGGCCCAAGTGGCATCCAGCAGCAATATCGGAAAGCCCAAATAATGCAACACTCCTACCATTTGGGACACTTAAAGTGGAGTGGAGCAGCAGTGGCCACTTTGAATAGGGGCTTACCATATATACAAGGGTTGAATGAAAAGTAATGCCTCCACCTTCATTACTTGGGTTTTGATGGGAATATTTTAATAAATCAAATGCGGAAATAATCCTTAGAATGTGCTCTTTAACTACCACTATTCATTTTGCCACATAATCACCAGACAATTGGATACATTTCTGCCAACGATGAACAAGTTTTCTGAAGCCGTCACAGAAGAAGTTGACACTCTGTTTCCGCAACCAGCATTTCACAGTACCCATCGTGCACAGATCTTCTGATAGCCAAGCAAAGCAATAATGTGACCCACACGTTCTTGTGAAATGCCAATTATGCTTGAAATTTTTCTCTGAGTGATACGAATCAATCTGTCAACCTTTTGCTTGTGAAACTCAGTGGCTGCTGTCACAGGACGTCCAACTCTTTGTTTGTCACGCAAGTCAGATGTTCCCACTTCAACATCTTTAAACTTACTTACCCAACGACGCACAGTACTCACATCAACACAATCACCATAAACAGCTTGCATTCTCTGATGAATCTCCTTTGGGGTGACACCTTCTGCTGTCAATAATTCAGTCACTGCACGTTGCTTTAGTCGTATTGACTAACCATCTGCACAGGGTTACATACTTTGCACTTTAACAACACAACTGTTCAATGCTAATGCTAATGGGACTGTAGAGGAGAATCTACTGAACAAGCCAGTACCTGCCGCATACAAGTACTGCCATCTGTTGAGGAGTTACGAAGGTGGAGGCATTACTTTTCATTCAACCCTCGTAGATTTCTGCAGAGACCGTTATAATAGTCTAGCATATTTTCAGTTAACCAGCGCCCATGAGGAGTGGTAGATGTTGAATAAATGTAGTATCTGGTTGCTTGCGAGTTACCATATATACTCGAATATAAGCCAAGTTTTTAGCACATTTTTATGCTGAAAAGGCCTCCCTCGGCTTATACTCGGGAGAGGGTCCTGGCGGGAAGGTGTGGGCTGAAAGAAGCCTCCCCCCCCCCATGGCTTATGCTCGAGTCAATATGTTTTCCAGTTTTTTTGTGGTAAAATTGGGTGCCTTGGCTTATATTCGGGTCGGCTTATACGGTACTTTTAAAAACAGGCCTAATATTACACCTCACACCAGAGCTTTCCAAACTGTATTGTGACACGTTTGTGTGTTGGCTGCAGTGTGTACATATGTTACATAACCATATATAGATATCTGCAGAGACCATTAGATATCTCAGAACCTCTGAGTCTGCGTGAAAATGAGCAATATCAACTTGCATGCATTTTTATGCAGCAAAAGTACATGGCTGAATAACCAAACTTAGCAAATAGATGAAAACAGACACACCTGTATCACAGCTAGCTCCAGCATATTAAAAAGAAAAGCATAGATCTATAAGTCTGGACACTAAAATGGAAACCATAAGAAAAGTGATGGTTGACGAAAGAAAGAAAAATCTCTGGAGGCGTTCTAGAAGAAGTTTTCAAGTGGCTTCCAGAGGGTTCAGAAATGTTTTCTTTTTATTTATTATGCAATGCCTTCCTGATCTGGTTGAAATCCTATAGGCAGGCATTGTTTACATTGTGTGCTGTGTGCAAGTAGAATACTATTTCTTAGCTGAAATAGTTTCAACCTGGCGCTGAGAGTCTGTGTTTTCCCCAGCCTTCTTCACTGTCTTCTCAGTAGTGATGCTGCTAAAAATGTCCCAACTAGTCAAAGGACAATAAAAAAGCAGGTTGGGAAAACATTGAAAAGCTTTGTAAAAAGGAGCTTCTTTGTTAAATGCTTTGTTAACTGAGGTGTGCCTGTCCAGTATTAAAGAAGATACAAAGCAGCCAGGCTTTGAAGCTGCAAGGCTATTGCAAGGCCTCCGGTGGCCTAGGGGATAAAAGCCTTGTGACCTGAAGGTTGGGTTGCTGACCTGAAGGCAGCCAGGTTCGAATCCCACCCGGGGAGATGAGCTCCCTCTATCAGCTCCAGCTCCATGCGGGGACATGAGAGAAGTCTCCCACAAGGAAGGTAAAACATCAAAACATCTGGGCGTCCCCTGGGCAACGTCCTTGCAGACAGCCAATTCTCTCACACCAGAAGCAACTCAGGTTGCTCCTGACACGGAAAATAATAATAATAATAATAATAATAATAATAATGCTAATCAAGCTGGCCAATTGCAACATGCACACTTGTCTCAAACAGGCAAGAGTTCTTTCTTCCACCCTGGACCTTCCACAGATATATAAACCCCACTTGCCTAGTTTCCACCAGACCTCACAACCTCTGGGGATGCCTGCCATAGATGTGGGCGAAGCATCAGGAAAGAATGCTTCTGGAACATGGCCATACAGCCCAGAAAACTCACAGCAACCCAAATATACACTTCTCTTGCAATTTTCCATTTTGCCTTTGGGAGCCCAATGTCATAGAATAAATAGCAGAGACTCTATGGATGATATTTGCCCATTTGTGGACAAGAAGGGTCATGTATCCCAACAGGAGCTAATTCAAGAAAAGATGTAAGTGTAGCAAGGACTTAGATTTAAAAAATGACATCGCTCTGTTATAGGGTGATGCCATAGGGAGATATTTTAAATCCCAGTATCATATCAATGAATTGGAGAGCTGGGATTAGTTGCAGTGTGCTCTTGAATGAACACTTTGTTGTGTGTTTAGGATTTGTTGTGAACCAGCCCTTAGTGAGCGATAAACTGCATGACGTCATCTTCGTCCTCCAAAAGTGTGGATTTGCTAGCAAGGTTTTCCTGCTGCTTTAATTATTGTTTTTCTTTTTTTCTGATTTTCAGCATTTTCCAGCCTGATTGCCTCTTCTTGCATCATGCAGCCTCAAAACCAACATGCTTTCATCCAGAAGAAGTGGCTTCTTTCTCAGTGCCTGGGAACAGCTGATATGAGAAAAAGGTACTTCCCCTTGTCTAAAAATACCATTAAGGTACA
The DNA here is from genome assembly GCF_035594765.1 of Anolis carolinensis. Taxonomy (NCBI): domain Eukaryota; kingdom Metazoa; phylum Chordata; class Lepidosauria; order Squamata; family Anolidae; genus Anolis; species Anolis carolinensis. Next base: position 20,612,424 of record NC_085841.1, on the reverse strand, counting down.
TGTGAGCGCAGTAATGTTGGGAAAGTAACAGAGTTGTTTTTTTTCTTGTTCAAAAAACACAGATGGTGTATCAATCAGCAACAAAAAGGGGGCCTGATTTCTCTGGAGGAAATGGCCAATCTTGTTACTAATGGTACAATTTCAGTGGTGTGCTAATATAATAGAATGAGGTCACCCAATACATTATCTCAGCCATGTCCTTGACTAGTGGGTACTGAGGGATATTGCGTCAGCTTGCGTTAAAGTCTGGGAGCATGAGCTCTGTTTTAGAAAGTTGCAGAAATTACATGCCATGATTCAGAGGATGGTAGATTGCTTTTTATTTTTATTTTCATATTCTATCGTGCTCACTCTCTCTTGCATGCAGATATTTATTTATTTCTCCTGCAGATGTAAAATGGAAACATGGAATAGATACAAGCTTGATTGTGTCCATGATGTCATTTGAAAATAATTAGTTGAGCTTAATTAGTTACATCTAATTAATTTAAACCATTATTTTAAAAGTCATAATTGAACTGGTTAAAACCATCAGTATTCAAGGGCTGAATAATGACTAGAAGTTCACATTACTCATTATTTTCTATGTTTCCATTTTAATTGGGGGGTTGTGGGGCATTTGGGACCCTTGTAATCAATTATAATTGATTTTTTGAAAAATTAAAAGTATCACAATGTGTTATTCATGATCAGTGTAAAAGATTTATTTTGTCAGCTACATCAAAGTGATAAACTAATGAACTAATATTCAGATATCCATACTGGTGGCAAATTACCTTTCACGCCAATAATTTCAAGCCTTCATACAATATGAGCGAAGGTCACAAAGTGTTGTTTAGCTGAGAGGGAGCAACTAATGGCAGGTACCTGTCTTGAGGATATTTCAGAAAAGCTGTTTCAAGGTTGTTCTCTCAGCATTGCTGTGAATCAACTATTCCCGTGTATGTAATCAAGGACTCTTGAGATACTATGCTCATGGTTATGTGACCTAGATTAGTTCACTTAGCACATTTTATTTATTTATTTATTTGTTTGTTTGTTTGCAGTATTTATATTCTGCCCTTTTCACCCCGAAGGGGGCTCAGGATGGATCACAGAATATACATATGCGGCAAACATTTAATGCTGTTTATACACAGACAAGACAGACAATTTAACTTAGAGGTATATAGGCTTTTCCCATGTTCGGCTTCATGGCAGCTTGTGCTCGGTTCCAGCCACTGAGGGTGTGTGCTGTAACTCCATCTTCCTGCCGAAGAGCTTTGTTCGTAACTTCCTCCTTTTGATCGAATTGGTAGCATTTTCCTGGCATTTCCTTAAGGGTACCTTAATACCGCCCTGCTTTTGAGCAATCCCTATTTATCTACTCACATTTTGCTTTTGAACCACTAGGTTGGTGGAAGCTAGGCTAAAAGTCAGGAGCTCACCCTGATCCGGGCTTCAAATTGTCAACCTTTCGCCTGACAAGATTTACTGCAGCTGGTGGTTTAAGCTGCTGTACCAAAGCCCATCCCCAATTTTAATGGCTGCTCTTTTAATGTATGCTCTTTTCCCCACTAGTTTTACAAGTATACAAACATAGTCAGTGTAATATGACAGCAGTGTGAAATGGAGATCTCCAATTTCATCAGAAGGTGGAAAAGGAAAGTAGCACTCTCTCACAAATTCTCCAACAGGTTTGTCCAATCAACTAGGATTTTACTGCCCCCCCTCCCCCGTTTTGCCAGCTGATTGAACAGCTGTAAAATGTTATGACTGGAGGTGTGGGATTGTGCGGGAAGATCATAATGCATTTGTCATTTCTTTGCTTTCTCTGAAATAATGTTATTTTAATGCATGCTCTTTAGGAGAGAAATTCCTCATATTCCTAAAGAAAAAAACCCCACTCTCTTGTATTTATATTTTAAGACTGTTCCTTGTCAAAAGTGAAGCACATGTTCATGATCAGATAAACATTTGGGCTGACAGCAGGGTATAGTTACAGGGAGGGCAAAATCAGAGCATTACCCCATTATAGAAATCTCCCCTCCAGGAACTTTTTCTTCAGTCCTAAATTTTTAGCATTGCAAAGAATGAGACACTGAAAATCGCTGTAATCTAGAACTCATATTTGCCGTGTTCTCGTCCACTTGTTAATTTCACTTGTCCCTTTTGTTTTGGCGCCCATAACATACAGATATACTTCAGATGTGTTCCTAGGCATTACTTCTTTGACAGAAACTTTGGTTGCCACAGACAAAAATAACATGGAAAGTAGAGAGATAGGTCCCCACATTACAAAAAAAGTGCTTCAATGTGTTTCAGCAAACTTGTTTATTCAAAGCTACTATTATGCACAAACAAAACAAAAATAACCAGGTCAGGGAAGCCTTACAGAAGTTAACAAAACTTTCAAGAACTTCCACTTCTTTTACAGTTGTAATTTTGGTGGCAAAACCTAAAAATCTATTCATTTTCAACATGCTAGAGTAGTTGCTGAGGCACATTAGCTTGTTTTTTTCTGTTTCTTTCTGTTTTGCTCTTTCTGTTGTACATAAGCACACACAGCTGCAGTGGGCTCACCTAAAGTAGAAACATTGGACAACTTTCTCCACTCCTCCTTTGCCATCTTCTCAATATGTTTCAAAAAACAAGAGATCAGAAAACAAAACTTTCCATATAAACAGAACAAAAGGAAGAGGGGGGGGGGCTTTTTAAAATTAAACTTCCTTGTCAGAGGCTTTGTTACCTGAGGTATGCCTGTATATCTAAATGTTCAAACACTGCAATGTTGGAAATTTAGGGACAGAAAGAAAGTTTTCACTTGGGGAGCAGAATTATTTTTAGAGAGGAGGAATGGCCTAATCCTGCCCTCCTCTATCAATGCACACACCAGTACATCCTAGTTGCAATAATTGGATTCTTTGAAACCAATAATTGATAAAGGGCCGGGCTGTGGCGCAGCTGGCTAGTAACCAGCTGCAATAAATCACTACTGACTGAGAGGTCATAAGTTCAAAGCCCGGGTCGGGTTAAGCCCCGACCATTAAATAGCCCGGCTTGCTGTTGACCTATGCAGCCCCGAAAGACAGTTGCATCTGTCAAGTAGGGAAATTTAGGTACGCTTTATGCGGGAGGCTAATTTAACTAATTTACAACACCATAAAACTGCCAGCAAAACACGAGGAAAGGAATGAGGAAGGACAGCCACTAGTGGACGGTGAAGCAACAGCTCCCCCTGTGGCCGGAATCGTGAAGCTGGAAAAATGTTAAATGCCTCTGTGTCTGTCTATACTGTATGTTGTTTGTCTGTTGGCATTGTCTGTTGAATGTTTGCCATTTATGTGTTCATTGTAATCTGCCCTGAGTCCCCTTCGGGGTGAGAAGGGCGGAATATAAATACTGTAAATAAAATAAATAAATGAATCATCTCCCTGATTTAATATTTGACACTCTCTTGGCCTCTCTTTGGGTTCAAAGCAAGGAGATTCCCTCCCACTCCTAATCTTCTGATGGCTCGCCCCAATGGGATCGTTTGTTTCCAGAACATTGATTTTATTTGAAAACAAGCTGCCATTTCCCCAAAGCCCACAAATCTAAATAGATATGTTTTGATCATTTATAGAATCATGAAAAGGTGAGCTGGTCCAGCCTCCTGCCATGTAGGAATACACAGCTAAAGCACTTCTGAGATACGGACATCCAGCTTCTGTTTCAAAACCTCCAAAGGAGAATCTGAGATGGACTGCTTCATTGTTCTGCTTGTTTTGAGGCCCAAGGAGATCCTGCTAATTGAAAATTGCTGCCCACTCTTTCTAAAGTTGCTCAATCCCAGTCTAATGTCTGAAATATGAGCCCTGGCATTTACAGTATGGAAAGATAGCCTATGTGCTACAACAGCAGTGGAGAAAACCCAGTTGTTGTTGGACTGCAACAGTCCACAGAACTGACAGTGGTGGGGGGTGATGATCAGTACTACAGTCAAACAACCTGGAGCCCATTCCCAACTCTGTCCTGAATGTTATCTGTATATTGATGAAAACATGCATTAATTGCATATAGTTTACTTTTTTTGTAAATGTAATCTCCATTGGGAAGGTTATGAATCTCTGTTTTTGGAAAATTGACAAAGTAAAATCTTGGAGTTGCCCAGAACCCAGACCTACTCATAGCTAGCAGTTTGAAGCCTTTCCTCATCCCAGCTAGAATCCCCAAAATGCCTTTTTCCTACAAGATACATCGAAATTAGAAATATAGGGTCAGATTCTAGAAAAGATGAAATCACTCAGCTTTTCTTTATGATAACATCGTTTCTTCCCCTTACCACATACCCAGCCTACACTCTTTTTAGATCTTGAAGTGTAAAGGACTTCTGCAAAGCTCAGAGAAAAAAAATTAAGCAAAAAAAATTACAAAGGGAAAAACCTCAATGTGCTGTGTTTTGACTGCTATGATATTCTTGAAACTCCAAAGTACCCAATCTTTTAAGAAAATGGTGGTTTGTAGATTTATAGACACTGTTGTCAGTAGGTTAGTTTTAATGATATATATGTTGCTCATATAAATGGTGATATTATTTCATAGCACAACTGTAATGGATTAAATCACAGAGACAGAAGCAATGTGAGTTGGATTTCTCTAAGGGTCGTCCAGATGCAAATTTCCATTCAATCACTGAGCTCCCTGGGAATACCTTTGTCCAAATCTATCTCACTTTGGTTATGTCAAGAATATATAAAATAAACCTTTTAATGATGAAAGGCAGGAGACATGTGGTCAAGCAACATTACAGTGTGGTCAGAAAATCGAGGCAGAAAATCCCACAATATCTGCTTTGAACTGGGATATCTGAGTCCACACTGCCATATATTCCAGTTCAAAACAGATAATGTGGGATTTTATTCAGCTGTGTGGAAGGGGCCCAAGTTTGAGTGTGAACTACTCTTAAACTTGTGCAGCAGTTTAAGTACGCTGAGGACAAATGAAAGAAAAATAGAAGAGAAGAAAAACCATAACATCTTAAAAACAGCTGCCTTAGCGAAATCAGGACATTTGGGGGGTGTGTCATCCCATAAATACTAGGCAAACACTTATTCCTAACTAGAATAGCCATTGACAATGTTGTCTGGGGATGGTGGGAGATGTAGTCCAGTGCACTTTGAGAGTATCAGCTAGAGGAGGACTGGATTATAAACTTAAAATACTCCTCGAAATGATCAATCATTGACTACGTTTTTATTCAAGAGGGGCAATAAGCTATTAGTCAGCTAAATTTAAGTATCGCACGGCACACTAAATATAAATCAGACTATCTGTATTTAGGCAAAACATTACATTTCAATGTAAATTCATTTTTTAAAATAAGTATTTGACTGTGAATGATACTAAGATTAGATTGAAAACAGAAAGATCAAATGAAGGTAGTTTCCAAAGCATTTGGAAATTGTTGACTGAGGTTTATGGTTTTAACAATAGAACTACAATTGTTAATATGAATATGAAATGAGGTTGTAAGTCTAATTGTGACTTTACAAATGACTGAAATGATAGCTGTTTTTTAAAGTTCAGCATCAATGAATGCCATCATTTTCAGGCTTAGTAAAACCCTAACTCTCAGTAGTTTTCCAGGGTTTCTGAGAGGAGTTTTTCCCAACCTTTTTGGAAATGCTGGTGCCTGAACCTGGAGCCGTCTACATGCAAAGCTTATGCTCTATCTCTAAATTGCAACACTTCCCTTTCTTTAGAAAGGGAACACTCTACTCCTAGCTTTTAAAAGATTAAACATTAAATAAGCCAACTACCCGCAAGATTCTTTGTTCCCATGTGAATCTGTGTGTGTATGTGCCTTCAAGACTCACCATAAAAACAAGTGTGTAGTTAAATTACATCTCAAAAGTAACATAAAGAGCAAAAATAAAGCAAATTTGTAAGAAGTGACATTTTAGTTACTTGTAAAAGTTACTTTTAAATGGCACTTTACTAATCTTTTGGCAAGATGATAATTACGGTATTATTATTAATAATACTACTATTGTACATATTTTTCTTTCAAATAAAACTAATGGAAAATACCAACCAATTGAAGAAAACACTGTTTTAGAGTCAAAATAGGATCACTGTAAGTCTCAAATCAAAGCACACAACAACAATTCAATCAACAAAAATACAACAAGAAACAGCCATGAATTCTTTGAGAGACACTACAAATAGCAATGAAAGCAACAGAGTTCTGAAAAAGTTAGTTTCCTAGCTGTATTGAAAACAAGTTGAATCATGTTCATCCGATGCTACTGAAGAACTATATAGACCTCTGGAGTCTGTCTCCAGCTGTGCCTCCTCTTTTTTACCTGCTGTGTGGAGGCAGTCTACTGGAAGTAGCAGGGCATGGTTCCTTTCAGAAGTTTTCCTGGCTCTAGTCCCACTTCGGCCTTGCTAAAGAAAATGCAGAAGCAGGCACACATGGCCCACAAACACCTGCAGAAAGCTGCTGGGAATGGCTGCTCCTCCTGCCTTTGCAAACCAAACACTAGGCACACGCTTATTTATCCTGCTTTCATTTTATTTCTTTAGCTGACAGACCCCCTCATTATCCTTTGAAGAAGGAGGTAATGATAAATGTATAACAGCAGTACAGGAAAGCAAGGAAGTTTTAAATCATATGGAACAGAACAGCATTTTTTTCTTTAAAAATAGCTGTACAATAAAGTTGTACAAAGTTAGATTTGTAAAAACTCAAGCATAAGTCCTGATTGGCTCAAAGTGTCTTATTTCCAGGAAGTTATTCCAGGGTTATAGTGTTACTGTGCAAGTCTAAATCTAATTAGTCAAATATACTTTGATTTCACTGGGACTTGTTTCCATGCAAATTTTATATAGGCCAGTGCTTGAAAAAAGTAACTTTTCCAAGCTCAGGACAGCAGGTGGCCAGAGGACTCCCTGAGTTTCTTCATAAATAGGTGCTATTTCCAAACTCTGGTATAATTATAATCTGAATGATACATTTTTAAAAGCTGTGATTGACTAAAATGCCACACAGTGAACTGTGCAACAAGTTGTAACTCTTTGCAATACAGTCTCCAAGTTACAAACAACATAGGTTCAATAGGTTTGTTCTTAAATAGAATTTGTTTGTAAGTCAGAACAGGTACCTCCAGTCAAAATATATATTTTGTTTTAGCCTTAAACAGCATAGGGAAGGGTTAACATCCCTGTGGTGTTTGTTTTGCTGTCAGTGACCCTGATCAGAAGATTTCACCTCATTTTCTGTCCCTATCATAATTGGATTTTGAAAGATTTGGCTTGTTTTGGAAACAAGGATTAGAGAGAAAGCTTCATTTGAGACACCTTTTCCCCATGATAACTCTTCCAGAAGTGAAATTCCTCTCCTAGGGGTAAATTTCTCTCTTTTCCTTTTGTCTCGCCCCCTTTCTTAACTATGAGTCATTTGTAAGTTGGATATTTGTAACTTGGGGACTGTCTGTATTTATAATTACGTAAGAATGAATATTCACATTTCAGTCCTGTTTTGAGTTCTACTTCTCAAAATGAGGAAACGTTACGCGAACTCCCCAAATCCCCAAGAAGTTGGGATCCAAAAGAATTTTTTCTGTAGCCTCAGTAAAAAAAAAGCTGCAGGATTTCTATAATCAAAGCAGGTTGGTTTTCTTTTCCTGTGGAACTATGTATGCAGAACTAACTGGGTAAATAAAAATATGATTTTCTAAGATTTTTAAATATATAGTTGCCATATAGCCTTCAAAATATATAATTACTGTATTTGAACTCTATTGCAAGTGTCTTTGAATTGTAAACAAATGCCTGAAAAAGAGTAAAAAGCTATAGCTTTTTAGTGTATCAAGTGCAATAAGTCTGTATCATTTCATCTGTCTTGCAATCAAAGCATGATTTTGACCTGTTTTGGTTTTAATTCAGTCATAATGCCAATAAGGTGGTCATGAGGACAAGACTCTTGGACAAGATACAGAGCATTTTGAGTGGTGCTATTGTTTGACATCTTAGAAGCATATTACCGTAGTTTAAATATACGATTGTGATGACAGGGCATCCGTAGGTATACAGTAGTGCAGGGGTCCTCAAACTTTTGAAGCAGAGGGCCGGTCCACAATCCTTCAGACTGTTGAGGGGCCAAATTATCATTTGGAAAAAAAACCGAACAAATTCCTATGCACACTGCACATGTCTTATTTTTTGTAGTGCAAAACAGCAACAACAACAATGAAAGAACAATACAATATTTAAAAATGAAAACAATTTTAACCAACATAAAGCTATCAGGATTTCAATGGAAAATGTGGGCCTGCTTCTGGCCAATGAGATAGTCAAGTGAATTAGGATTGTTGTTGTTGTGGGCCTTCAAGTCATTTCAGACTTTGGCCAAGCCTAAGTCTAAAATTAATTATTTATTTACTGCATTTATTTACTACATTTATATCCCACCCTTCTTACCCTGAAGGGGACTCAGAGCAGCTGTATGTACATACAATATATTATATTATTATCATAGCACAATATTAGCATTATATATTACTATATTGAACTATACCACTATATTGTAATATTATATGTAATATATAACATATAATTAATATTATTATATGGTATTATTATTAGTATTATATTGTGTAACATAATATTATTTTCAATATTATATGTATATACAATATATTATATTATTAAAACTGATATAAAATATTATATTATAAAACTGAGGGCGGGGGCCAGGTAAATGACCTTGGAGGGCCGCATCCGGCCCCCGGGCCTTAGTTTGGGGACCCCTGCAGTAGAATCTCACTTATCCAAGCCTCGCTTATCCAAGTTTCTGGATTATCCAAGCTATTTTTGTAGTCAATGTTTTCAATATATCGTGATATTTTGGTGCTAAATTCATAAAAACAGTAATTACAACATAACATTACTGCGTATTGAACTGCTTTTTTGTCAGATTTGTTGTATAACATGATGTTTTGGTGCTTAATTTGTAAAATCATAACCTAATTTGATGTTTAATAGGCTTTTCCTTAATCCCTCCCTATTATCCAAGATATTCGCTTATCCAAGCTTCTGCCAGCCTGTTTAGCTTGGATAAGTGAGACTCTACTGTACTTGGTGAGTCAAGAATGTGCTATAGAATCACAAGGGACATCCAGTCCAACCCCCGTTATTCAGGAAAACACAATCAAAGCACTTTCGACAGATGGACACCCAGTTCTGTTTACTAGACTACCACAATCAGAGGTAGCATTTTTAACTGTTGAACAGCTTTCACCATCAGGAGGCTCTTCCAGACATTTACGTGAGGCCTCTTTCCTTATAGTTTGAATCCATGCTTCCGTGTCCTAGTTCTGTGGCTCCATCTTCAACATGATATCCTTTCAGATATTTAAACATGGCATCATGTCACCTCTCAACTTTCTCTTCTGCGGGTCACGTTTTCTAAAGCCAACTAAAACAGTTGTGTTTCTAAAGATCAAACCAGGTTGGATCTTACATCTACTGCAAAGAAAATCCAATGCATCTGTTCTCTCAAAGAATAGATTAATCAGAACATCAGAAATGCCTTGCTTGCAGCTATAGGCTATTGAAAAGCAACAACAGGTCCCTTCCTGATATCATGGACTATACCTTCCACCATGTCTGACATATGACCATGTTAGCAGAGTTTATGGAAATTTTAGTTCTGAACATTTGGATGATGCTATGCTAGGTAAGAATTTTGTACAGGGGGAAGTAAATATGGAAGTCACACTCAGTGTGACATTGGATTAACACTTTTGCTCAGTACTGAAATCCTAGAAAGAGACTCAGAAAGCACAGGCTGCACTGCTCTTTCATCATTGTCAGTATTGCAATTAAGGAAATATTGGTAAACAAGCCTTCCTTATAAATGTAGGTACAGTTAGGCAGGTGTTTTGGAACAATCCAATGTGTGGATGCAGGATGCACCTGTAGCACAGTAGCAATATCGTGTTACGCATGCAGAAGTTGATCTTGAGATAAAGCCAGTGGGCGTGACATGAGTGTGAACTCACATGCACAAATGGCGTGATTGAAGAGGCTTTTGGCTGGATCATGTATATTCCACAGCACCTGTCAGAGGAGTTCCTTTGTAGTCACCAACAGCTTAGAGAACTTAGTCCTTCCCTGATTTATGACCAGAAATCAGGCAGATTTAAACCTTCTTGTGCAAAAGTTGTTTGATTCCATCTTTGCAGGGACACACTCAGTTGTTAGTTATGCCAAGCATATCACAGCTGCATTCCACATTTGCAGCACTTTAACTGACTGCTCTCATGCTCTCATACACGTACACTCTTCTAATATATTTGTGCATATATGTGTGCATAGCACACATGTATTCATATGTGCTGTACATCAAATTCATATTAACAAAGTAATCATTCCATACTCTTCACTCAGCAGTTCATTACTCATCTAGTAAAACAGCTTCCCAGTGTTGTGCAACAGTATGGGTTGTAGAGTCTGCCAAATTGTATATCAGCCAGAATTTTCTTGACAGTTCATTAAGAACAATTCTTGTTTTCTGGAGCCACAACTCAGGTTTATATGTCTCCTCTTGGACCAAAATAAAATAAAACTCGACTGCCTCTAACCACACTTAGCAGTTTGTTTTGTGTCAATAATGTAACTGTAGACCTCTAAAAATATAAATTCTGAACCATATGTCAAGGAGGAAGAGAGAGAAGAGAGGAGTGAATTTTGTTGTTGAGGACCTAATGCCTAAGAACCACACAAGTCCTTTGTTTACATTTCTGGGTAGTCGGCACACAACTGAGGGCTTCTTATGTAACATTTCATTCTTCTGCATAGACTTCTGTTGTAATTGAGAACCTAAAGAATAGCAAAGCAGCGTGGAATATAGAAAGAACCTTTTTATGGATGTTCTGACCTACTTATTTATTTTTCTATATTTTCTGATTTCATATTCTGCCTTTCCCCTAGAGTTCTGGAACGCACTGATGCAACACAAATGTTGGGGTTTTTGTATGTTTTCCGGACTGTATGGCTATGTTCTAGAAGTATTCTCTCCTGACGTTTCACCCACATCTATGGCAGGCATCCTCAGAGGTTGTGAGGACCTCACAAGTTCTGAGGATGCCTGCCATAGATGTGAGCAAAACCTCAGGAGAGAATACTTCTGGGAAATGGCCATACAGCCCAGAAAACATACAACAACCCTGTGATCCTAGCCATGAAAGCCTTTGACAACACATTGAACACCAATGTTTTTGCGTATTTTTCCTATTCCTGGGTTCAGTCTATGTCACATATTAGTGTTACCAAGTCATGGCTTGAAAGTTGAAGATAACTGGACAGTGGAACTCCATAGGACAAATAAATACGACAAGTTTTCTTAGAGTCTTGGGCATTTCCCTAATTTTTCCAACTCTTAATTTCCCCTACACTACTATATTTTGAATTTCATTTGACCTAGGCAGAGATAGAAGCAACATGAGTTATATATACACATAACTTCTTGCATTGAGTGATGGGACAACAATGCACACCAAAGTGAACTTCAAAACAGCTTTCAAAGCCCAGCCTCAGAAGTAAATGGCTCCATAGATCAGCATTGCCTGCCACACTTTTCAAGTTACCTTTTTCAAATGAGAATTTGTACTACTGATTACTTGAATATATTTATCCCCGTAATACCCACACTAAGTTGGCTGCAGCATGTCTTCACTAAGGAGTAAATCGAAGAATGCTGTCTTAATAAAATATGTCAAAAAGTATTGGGAAGAATTTTAATCTGTGCAGCTGTTCCTTTGTGTCTTGGGCTGTCCAATTTGCCCTTCAGGCTCTGTTCAAAGTCTTCTGTGTGGATACATGGACAGCGCGGTATGTTCCCCCTGCCTTTATGTCCACACATATCATGTCAGCAAGTCTCTGGGGAAGTCACAAAAGAAGGGAGCTAGTGGAAGGAAGTTGTTTCTCTCTTACAGTAGTGCATCTTCCACTCCTGCTGTTCACCTGAGAAACAAAACGGGATTATTAATTTGATGTTTGCTACCAGTTGTCTTCTTTGCTGGGGTGGGGGATTTTGTGAACCCCTCTTCATCTAAATTGGCTCTGTGTAGGCTAGCTAGCAAACTGATGTTAACATCAAAGGCATCCAAAGCAAGAAATCATATCTTCTTAGGTGGGAGGAGAGGATTTGACTGAGAGCTTTTGAAGTGGGTAGCAGCATGTGAGTAAGGGGGGAGTCCCTTTCTCTTAGTGTGCTTTCATTGTGCAACAACACAGCCTTCCAATAGTCTGTCTTTGGAGACAAGCTGGGTATATTAGTGAAATGCTGACCTTCTTGAAGCTGATCAAAGAATTCCTGCAGGGCAGTTTGTTTCGGAGCATGTATAATGATGTTATCTGCCAATACCATAGAAGAGTTGTAAAACTTACCTTCTAGTGCAAGTTCTGGCACAGTAGCATTGGCATTAATTTGTAGGGCTTTCTTTGTGTGTTTTTTTCCTGCCAAAATGTTCAACATTCACACCACCATGTGCATATCTATTTCGTTACATTCCTGCATATTTCAGGACAAAATTTTGTCAAACTGAGCATCAGATGAAATATCATATTTCTATTCATAGTAATCTGTTTTGTTTCTTTCTCAAAATGAAATGCCTGCCTATGATATTTTTTCAGTTTGGATTTGGAAAATACAGAATGGAGTGCATTGCATTTGGCAAGCAACACACCACTATACTTCTAGATGTGGAAATTAAAGATCTTGATAAAATCTCTGAAAGCAGTGCTTGGAAACAACCCAAACATGATAGAAGGATCTCAATTTGATTTCAAGGTAAGCAATTTAACATTACAGTGATCCAAATATATGCCCCAACCATAGCGGCTGAAGAAGCAGAAGTAGGTCAGTTCTATGAGGATTCCAAGGTGAAATAAGAAAGTGCAAAAGCTGGGTTGTGGTTAAACATCAAAAAACCCCAAGATTATGGCAACCAGACTGATAACTGGCAAATAGAGGGAGAAAACATGGAGGCAGTGACAGACTTTGTATTTCTAGGCATGCAGATTACTGCAGACGCAGACTGCAGCCAGGAAATCAGAAGACATTTACTTCTTGGGAAGAGAGCAATGACCAATCTCAATAAAACAGTGAAGAGTAGAGACATCACACTGGCAAAGAAGGTCCGCATAGTTAAAGCAATGGTATTCCCCATAGTAACCTATGGATGTGAGTGTTGGACCATAAGGAAGGCTGAGTGAAGGAAGATAGATGCTTTTGAATTGTGGTGTTGGAAAATTCTGAGAGTGCCTTGGACCACAAAGGGATCCAACCAGCCCATCCTCCAGGAAATAATGCCCGACTGCTCACTGGAGGGAAGGATATTAGAGGCAAAGATGAAGTACTTTGGCCTTACAATGAGAAGACAGGTAAGCTTGGAGAAAAGAATGATGCTGGGGAAAATGGAAGGAAAAAGGAAGAGAGGCAGACCAAGAGCAAAATGGATGGATGTTATCCTTGAAGGGACTGTCTTGACCTTGAAGGAGTTGGGGTTAGCAGTGGTCAATAGGGAACTCTGGTGTGGGCTGGTCCATGAGGTCACGAAGAGTCAGAAGTGACTGAATGAATAAATAACAACAAAACCTCTGAGGTTCATGGGATGTTCTAAGGCATTATGGCCATAAACACAGCAGCAGCTCCAGCTCAATTGTTATCCTGTCCATCCAAGATGACCAGACATGAGAGCGTGGCCCTAAGACTCTAGGGAACAGGGTTCAAATTTCTGCTCAGCCTAAGCAAGCTGGTGGTGTGAGCAGATGTACTTGCCAGAAATCTCTCCAGTCTGACGCGCCTTATAAATGTAGTCTGTAAACTGGGAAGATAGTCATCAGCAGCACTGGAATCTAGAGGGATGAAAACGGAAAAGGAAAGAAGAGATCTAATGTGACAATAACCTCTTCTTGTATAGATAGATACCTTCTTCGAAGCCAGAAATATTCAAGCATCTGTGGTGGGTTTTTGTTTGGTCTTTTTTAAAAACTGCTTTCAGATGATAGACAGCAGTTACTAGTATAGAAAGCTTTTCATTTGATGGTTCTCAGTTACTAGCAGCTTTTCTGATCTCGCTTCTTTGGGGAAAATAAGCAGGCAGAAGAAAATGAGCTCTGAAAACAAGGCTTGAAAGAATGAAAAAAAAAAAAGTAGCCCCATGCAACTTTCCAAAATAACACTTGCTGTTTTGAAAGCCCTTTGCAATTAATAAGCAAACAACAGCAGGAGCCTAGAGCAATTGGCTCAGCCTCAGTATAAATCCTCAGATCGCAAAGACGGCATTATATTATCTGAAATAAGACTCATCAATGGCAGGGCAATGAAATTCACGACAGGGTGAAAGATAAGTTGGTTCCCAGAGGAGCTCATGGAAAGGGTTTTAAACTAGGCAATTTGAATATGAAATATACCAAATAGCATAAACTCTCACTTCTGCTTGCTAGGAAGCCAAGCACTTGGTCATTGATCTGCTTTGTTGCTGAAGAAATGCCAGCACTTCACCTGCCTCTCCATCGGACTACGGCTGGTGATATTGTCCTCCATGTTCCTTCTAAAAGTTGGCTCCTGCAATTAGCAAAAGCAAGACCTGATCACTAGCACCCACAATGGGAACAAAATATAACTTGTCCCATTGTCCATGCTGTTTCCTACATTTTCTCTAAGCCATAGATTGAAAAAGTTTCTTTTCATGGATACAGCTTCCAGAATCCCCCATGACAGCATGGCAATGCCAGCAAGAACATACTGGGGAAAAGTCCAAAAAAGTAACTTTGCTAAATTCTACCTTAATCTCAACTAGAAACTGATTCACATATTATAGGGTGCATTTTTTTCTTTCTGCACTGTCAGACGCAAAGCCCTCAATGTATCTGTAGCAAAGCAGTGAATGAACCTGAAATACATTTCATCAGGCCACTCCTCAAGCTGGTACTTGTGGGCTGTCTGGAGGAATCTGGTTTGCTGCTTGTGGAAAACAGATGTTGAATTAGGTAGACTTCTGGTCTGAGGTAGAAGACTCTTTAATGCTATAATATGTTTGGAGCAAATTCCCAATTTCTTAATGAAGGAGTAAAGTTGGCAGGTTTAATGACTAGAGCTTCCCAATGGTCTCTTTTTCCAATGATCTCTTTTTCCAATATATTGCTAATATCAAAATTTGGCAGCTGTAATAGGAATCTTAGGTTCTCCTAACATACAAGAAGGTATTACTTACACTGATGATGTCACTGAAGCTACAATTGTAGAGATGTATCCAGGTTGCAGGGGGGGGGGGGGGGGCAACTTAGTTTATAAGAACAAGTGGACCATTTAGCTGAGCCAAAGGTGAATACTACAGGACTTGTGAATGTTATCAAGGCACGATGAAAGGTCTCTTGAAGCTATCATCATCCAGGAGGAGGAGAATGGCCTTTGCTGGAGCATACAGAAAGCAATATTGGCTGGGAGGTGGGCAGCCATATTCATTTTTTAACAAAGCCATCACGTGATACAACGTGCTTGAATAGTGCAAGACTGGTTGTCTGGAAACTTGGATATCCTGAAATGAATAATAATAATAATAATAATAATAATAATAATAATAATAATAATAATAACTTTATTTTTATACCCCGCCCCATCTCCCCAAAGGGACTCGGGGTGGCTTACATGGGGCCTTGCCCAAAAGAAAAGAAAAGTGATCGGAGATATTGGACTTTATCACACCAACCTATAGTGTCATTATAATTGTGTTGTTTACACAAATTGAGACATAATGATATTGAAATTTCCACTTTTACTTATTATTATTATTGTGTTGTCGAAGGCTTTCATGGCCGGGATCACAGGGTGGTTGTTTGTTTTCCGGGCTGTATGGCCATGTTCTAGAAGTATTCTCTCCTGATGTTTCACCCACATCTATATTATTATTATTATTAATATTATTATTAATAATAATAATATTATCTTTTTACCCCGCCTTTCTCCCAATGGGAATTCAAGGCGGCTAACACTCCACACTAAACAAGTTCAAAAGGTGCAATACAAAAGTTAAAAAAATTAAATATCAGTGTGGTAAAAACACAAATGTATGGGTCCGTGGTGGTGCAGTAGGTTAAACTACCGAGCTGCTGAACGGTTCGAGTCCGCAGAACAGAGTGAGCGTCTGCTGTTAGCCCCAGCTTCTGCCAACCTAGCAGTTCGAAAACATGCAAGTGCAAGTAGATCAACAGGAACTGTTGGCAGGAAGGTAATGGCGCTTCATGTTGTCATGCCGGCCACATGACCTTGGAGGTGTCTACAGACAACACTGGCTTAGAAATAAAGATGAGCACCAACCCCCAGAGTTGGACACGAGTACACTTATCTTTACTTTAAAACAGAATTAAAATACAGTAAATACACTAAAATGGCCTTTAAAACTCATATCCCCCCCCAATGCCAACCTCCTCAAAGCCCTCCCATTACCCTTCCCCAAATGTCTGTAGACATAAAAAGGTCTTGGCCTGCTTGCAATAAGCCAACAGGAATGGGACCATCCTGGCCTCTCTTGGGAGGGAGTTCCAGAGTCTGGGACTTTTGAGCAGGTGGTGGGACCAAGAGAAGGCCCTCTCCAGTAGATTGTAGATGTCTCTCACATTGCTGCAATTAGCTATGCTGGCATTCTGGTCATGCAAATTCCCATGATCGATGTCTGGAACAGCCATGCTTCCTGTCCACGTTTGCCATATCCAACACTTGTATGCTAGGTTTTTTTCTATTCTGGAATATATCCATATAGTCTAGAAAACTCAGAACAACCTAGTGATTTTGGCCATGAAAGCCTTCGACAACATTTTTTCTGTTCTGCTGCAGCTGTACAGTTATACAGTTTTGGTATTCTTGCAAGACCTTCCTCTGTTTTGTAGTATTAAGACTGCAGCGGAAGGAAATGGTCAGACAAGAAATAGTGGAGGAAAAAAAGCAAAACTGGGTTCATTGATGGGTTTTTCCTTTGTTGCATAGCTTAGGACAATGGTGGATTCAACGCAAAGATACCTATTTCAGATCTGAGGTGTTGCATTAATCCTACTGGAGGCATCTGCTATACCAGGAACTAAGCACAAGCAGGCAACAAATTATGAGCTGTAGAATGACTGGAAGAAGCTGGAAGATGATTCTCATCTCATGTAGAATCATAGAGTTGTAAGAAGCCTCATGGGCCATCTAGTCCAACCCCCTGCCAAGAAGCAGGAAAATTGCATTCAAAGCACCCCCGACAGATGGCCATCCAGCCTCTGCTTAAAAACCTCCAAAGAAGGAGCATCTGCCAAACAGCTCTCACAGGTAGGAAGTTCTCCCTCATGTTCTCCTTTCCTGTAGTTTGAAACCATTGTTCTGTGTCCTAGTTTCCAGGGCAGCAGAAAAAAGCTTTCTTCTCCCTATGACTTCCCCTCCAATATTTATATGTGAACATTATTAGCATGGCACTCAGATCCAGCTGGTGAGAAGTTCATGAAGCCTGGATTCCCAACACACCTAGTTGAGGATCACCTTATGGGACCCTGAGGGCTTGGACAATTGGGATCATGTCCAGCCTAGAGGCAGTTGGCTTCATCCTACCCCAGTGAGAAAGGGAGCCACACAATGGCTTCCTGTGGAATCCTAAAAACCTTATCACATTGGGGCTTTAATGCGGGCAGCCCAATTCTTCTGGCACCTGGAGATTTCTGGGAAATGTAGTTTGGGAAGGCAAGGACTTCTCTACTTGAGTATTCAAAATGCCCTGCCCTAAACTACATTTCCCAGAACAGGGCTGTCCGCATTAAAACCCCAGTGAGACAACATGGAAAGTATGTCATTCCAGAAGACATGTTAGCTGAATTGGTTTCCATACCCAACAGGTGAGGTGGCTGATTGTTTACCATCAGTCAACAGACAACTAGGCTACTGCCTGGATCCAAACTCATGGCAAGGCCATGCCTCTACAGCTGCATTAGTGGAAGTTGTAGCCTGTTTTATACCAACACATTCAGGTTGTTTCATTTTTGCCAATCAGTGCTGAATCTACTGCTCAGCTCTTTTGAGAAGTCAGCTTCATTGGGCTTTCCCTCTCCCCAGCTATCAACCAGCAGCCATTCCACCTCATAATATTAACAACTTGAATTTTCTTCTTTCCCATCTGGGTCCCTTTTTCCTATTGTGCTCAGTCTTTTTAATATTGCTAAGCCTGAAGGCAGAGATTGTCTTGACTTTTTTTTAATTGGCATGTAAGCTGCTTTAAAAACCTTTCTAGTGCAAAGTGGGATATGAATGAGTCTGAATTAGGAGGGAGGGAGTATGGACGGATGGACAGATGTTATGTTTCAGTAGGAGGTATCCCTAGTGTACTGTCTAAAAAAGGACCTCATGAGAAAAGAAGTGGATTGTACACCTTGCACCGGAAACAGCTTTAGAGATCCTTTGGACAGGATTTTATTTTCCATGAAGTAAATCACCAGTATGGCCTTCCCTTTGGTCTTAAGGGCCAAGGCGGCAATCCAGGCCACAATTAATTGTGTTTAAGCCCCACTGGTTTCAAGGGGATTTAAGCAAATAGAACTGTGGACTGGGTTGCAGCCCAGATTTCAAATGCTCATCGCCTGCAGCAAGGTCCAAACTTTTGAAAGTATTTCAAACTGAGCTTTTGGCACCCAGATGAGTTGCAGAGTTTTCTATGTCACTCAGCCACGACAGCTCCCAGTGTAGCTCTTTTTTTATAATAACGCCTTTGCAACCAACTCTGTATTTGTTTGGTTTGACTGGCACAGTAAACTGTTGGATAAAATCAGTAATAGAGTAATTCACAGCAGGGGCTGTAACTGAGAAAGAACATTAAATAAATGTGGTTGCCAGATGAGTCCTTTTAGAAGGGAAGACTCGCATATGTGGACGACCTCTTTCCTTCAGTTACAAAATGTACTGGCTTATAGTGTCATAATCCATGCCCAGGACCTGAAGACTTCCACGAATGCCACTGGGAAATTTGAAGCCCAGAGGCTTATGAAGAACCAATAAGTGAGAACAAAAGAAGAGCCTAACTAGATTTGACTAAAGAGCCTACCTAGTCTAATATTTTGTTCCAACCAGATGGACTTGAGGGTAATAACTCTCCCCCACTCCTCCTTTCCAGCAAGTGGTATTCAAGAATAGTAAAGGTTTTCCTCTGACATTAAGTCTAGTCATATCCGACTCTGGAGGTTGGTTCTCATCTCCATTTCTAAGCGGAAGAGCCGGCATTGTCCATAGACACGTCCTAGGTCATGTGGCCGGCATGACTGCATGGAGCGCCATTACCTTCCTGCTGGAGCGGTACCTATTGATCTACTCACATATGCATGTTTTTGAACTGCTAGGCTGGCAGAAGCTGTGGCTAATAGCGGGAGCTCACCCCACTCCCTGGATTTGAACTGCCAACATTTGGGTCAGCAAGTTCAACAGCTGAGTGGTTTAACCTGCTGCACCACTGGGTTAATACTCAAGAGAAAACAGCCACTCTGCATCCAACGATAGACTAATCCTCCATGATTTTGATTAACTTTCTTTTCAGTTGTCTCAGGTTAGGAGGGCAGCAGGCTGTTCACCGCAGCAGCAGGATTGTCCTTAATTACACAATTGGTTTGACAGCTTCCAGTGAAAGTGAGTAGTGGAAGAGTTAAGACAGACCAAGACGAAAAATATCTTCACGTAATCTGTTATACTATGGACTTTGGCACTATAAAATGAAGATATTTTTCTTCTTAATCTGGAGTAACAGGCCTCCTTATCTTGTGTTCTCCTCTTACTAGGAAACAGGAGTTGCTAGTGGTTCTCAGCCTGGGGTCCCCAGATGTTTTTGGCCTTCAACTCCCAGAAATCGTAAGAGCTGGTAAACTGCTTGGGATTTCTGGGAGTTGTAGGACAAAAACATCTGGCCAACATCTTTGCCCCTGGTGTGAACCTTACACTCCTGCAGGCATTCAGCATCCACTTCCATGAAAACACAGCCACCCTAACTTAAAAACGAGAGACAAGGTGTATATTGCTGCCTACTTCTCTCCATGTTCTCTGAGTTCTTTCACCTGGAATCTCTTGCTTTCTTTTTACCTTATTATGGTGCTGCGTATATGCCACATATACCCTATGTATGTGCACAGAACTGTTCTTACAGTCAGGTCTCTTGTGAAGAAGGGAGAAAGGAAGGATGTTAAGCATTTCAATACATTTTACCTTGAAGCAAACATTTATAGGGTAGAAATTTTGTATTGTGCTGCTTCTTATGGAGAGATATGTAAGCAGATATGGAGAAGTATGTTCATCTAAAGCACAGTGATTCTCAACTGTAGGTCCCCAGATGTTTTGGCCTTCAACTCCCAGAAATCCTATCAGCTGGTAAACTGGCTGGGATTTCTGGGAGTTGTAGGTCAAAACACCTTGGGGACCCACAGGTTGAGAACCACTGGTGTAAAGACTAATAGATTTTGGATATTTGAAACTTGCTGCCTTTGTTTACTTCTGAATGTGCCAGTTTTACCAAGTCTCTTGCTCTTTAAAGATGGATACTAGCAGATTTTACCTAAGAGCCTACAATATCCTGTCTCCTGCTGTCCAAGTGTCTGGCAGTATATCATGAATCAATGTGACTAGACTCAAATTATATTTACAGAGTGCTTTGGTTTTATAAATCCAATTACCTTTGTGTATTCTGTGTCAAAAACTGTTGTAGAGGCTTTGCTCTTACCCACTCAAATATTCTTCTATCATGAGTTATCGAAGATAGAGATAGAACCACAGACATATACCTCTCCCAGCACACACACAAACCATTTCTGTTAATATGTCAAACAGAGAGAGAGAGCCTACATTTTCTTGATACATCATTTGATGGAGGGAGACTCCATTGATGGCTAGAGATGGAAGGAACAGCAAGAAGGCATAGTAAAGTAAAAGTAAAAGTTTTTCCCTGACGTTAAGTCCAGTCGTGTCCGACTCTGGGGGTTGGTGCTCATCTCCATTTCCAAGCCGAAGAGCCAGCGTTGTCTGTAGACACCTCCAAGGCCAGCATGACTGCATTGAGCACCGTTACCTTCCCGCCTGAGTAGTACCTATTGATCTATTCACATTTGCATGTTTTTGAACTGCTGGTTGGCAGAAGCTAGGGCTAACAGAGGGTGCTCACTCCACTCCCCGGATTCGAACCTGTGACCTTTCAGTCCGCAAGTTCAGCAGCTCAGCACTTTAACACACTGCCCCACTGCAAAAAGGCAGGGATTAACAATGGAATTGGCATCGTGACCAGGGTAATGAGTATGATTGTAAATGGCACAGCACACCCAATATTGCTCTGAATTTTCAACTCACTGGGCAGCCTTGGGTAACCGCTGTCATTAAGTTTGCCCCCAAATGTAAATATAATTTGATTTTATGGAAGTTAACATGTTTGTTCTAAGAAGTACTGTGATATTGTTGATTCTGAGCCAGCATAGCATAGTGGTTTGACTATTGGAAGAGCATCTGGGAGAACAAGTTTCAAATCTTCTCTTGGCCATAGAAAGCCCTGGGTGATTTTGGGCAGCTCACAAACTTTCAGACTGAGGAAGACAACAACAACCCCCCGCCCACTAATCTTGTCAAGAAAACCCTGTGATAGGGTCATCATCAATCATAATGACTTGAAGGCACACAACAAACTTTTTTTTCTAATTAGGAATGCGTCTTTAAAATCACTAGTGATGCAAACACCACAACAGACCATATCCTGGATGGAAGACAGGGGCTTAGATTGTAGCCCGCTCTCCTCCCACAATACAGCCTTGACTCTTCTCCTTCTGCCAAGTATTTTATGCATGCTTTTTCTGAAGCTGAGCTAATTATCTTTCCTGGATGAGCCTTATCTAATTCAGAGCTGATGTCATTATGAAAACAACCATTTAATAACTCCAGCCACATCAAGTAAACGAACAGCGGGAGGCTGTAGAGGGTCCAGTCAAGAAGAGGAGGCAACCTGCTGAGCCGTCTGCTCTAATGAACGCAATTAGTCTGCAATGGCAGAGGGGGAACTGCCATGGCTTCTGCCAGATAGATTTTTTTAAAGTATACACTTTTGAAAGGCTCTAATCTTGAACAAAGCTAGGTAAACAAGCTGCTTATGCAGCCCTATAAATCCACACAAGATTACGTTCTGCACAGATGAGTCAGGTCCCTTTCACCAGGCTTTATTCCACTGCTTAGTTTTAATGCTTGTCCCCAAAGTACTACTGATCACAATGAGATAACATTGGCAGGACCAGTTTGCACAGTGGTGACATGAGGAATGAGATGAGTGAATATCGCATTGCTTAGTTCTGAGCCTTTTCAAGTAGCTGATGATAGACCCTCTGATAGCGACTCTCTATACACACACCCCAATCTGGAAATGTTCACTGTGTGGATGCCCTGTTCTTTAAAAGATAATTATTTGTATACTGCCCTAGAAGGATTACAACTAGGGCAATTAGCAAGATATAACAGAATAGCTACTGCAATTAATAAAAGAACAAGATTATAAGATACAACCACCTTAAAGCAATCAGAGATAGGGGGAAAAAACTCAGAAAGTACAAAAGTCTGGGGAAAATCAACAGCAGTGCTTAAAACAAAGGAATATGACTACCAGGCAACAATTTCTAGGGAGAGAATTCTCCAACCCAAGAGCAATGGCATCATTAGTATCGGTGTCACCCAGTGTATTAAGTCTTGCTGTTACTGCCTGGACCTCCTGCTATAATAGACCATACCACACTTGTAGCTAAAATACCAGAAAATCTGGCAAAATCAGTAACTAAATAAACAAGAAGCAGTAAGCAAGAGTTTGCTTTGTAGCACATGAGGATGAAACCACGTGACTGGAAGTGTCATTGTCATGAGGTACAGTAGAGTCTCACTTATCCAACAATTGCTTATCCAACATTCTGGATTATCCAACGCATTTTTGTAGTCTATGTTTTCAATACATCGTGATATTTTGGTGCTAAATTCATAAATACAGTAATTACTACATAGCATTACTGCATATTGAACTACTTTTTCTGTCAAATTTGTTGTATAACATGATGTTTTGGTGCTTAATTTGTAAAATCATAACCTAATTTGATGTTTAATAGGCTTTTCCTTAATCCCTCCTTATTATCCATCATATTCGCTTATCCAACATTCTGCCGGGCCATTTATGTTGGATAAGTGAGACTCTACTCTACTTAAAGCAAAGGAATATGACTACCAGGCAACAATTTCTAGGGAGAGGATTTTCCAACCCAAGAGCATGGCATCACTAGTATCGGTGTCACCCAGTGTATTAAGACTTGCTGTTACCGCCTGGACCTTCTCCTATAATAGACCATACCACACTATTGTAGCTAAAATACCAGAAAATCTGGCAAAATCAGTAACTAAATAAACAAGAAGCAGCAAGCAAGAGTTTGCTTTGTAGCACATGAGGATGAAACCACGTGACTGGAAATGTCATTGTCATGAGATAATAAGGACAGCACTAACTAAAGTGTATATGTATTCAGAGATTCAAAATGAAAATTAACATATAATTTTAGTCTTGCAGATATATTGATACGGAATATGTAAGCTAAAGCCTGGCTTATACAATATGTTTTTGTGGTTATACCTAACTAATACAATTTTGCACAAAAAATGTATAGATCATCATTTTGGCGTTACCCCTAATGGTGTCCTCTGGTGCAGTTCGGCCCCTTCACATACCCCTAGTGATGCCACTGCCAGGATCCACCACTAAGAAAGCTTTCCTAACTCATTTGGGAGAAGGAGGACTCCAAATATGAATTCTGCACATGGACGTGCTGAATGTGGGAACAGATACTTGTTAAGTGCCCGTGTCTAAAGCTGTGTAAAACTAAGCACCAGAATGTTGAAAGTGAGCTTAGAAATAGACTGAAGTCATTTGATATGTTGTTATGAAAAAGTATTTCCTTTTCCCTTCCTGATCTTTGCCTTTCAGCGTTCACACCACCAAAATTACAAACAATGCTCTTCAGTCACCACACCAGGAAAAATGGATTGAGGGTAATTGAAGGTGTAAAGCACATTTCTAGGTGGGTTGACCACATCCCAGATCTATGGAAGATTGCAGTGTCAATTTAAAAATATTAATTAGAATGGGGCTTTGTGATGCATGACTAGTCATGATCTGCGGTGACAATATATAAATGATAATGTAAATGATGTTTACATTGCTACCACCAGTGACAGATGAGCGCTGTTTTATTCTGAGTTTTATGTTGTTGTTTACATGCTTGTATGTTTTCTTCGATTGTATTTTATATTGTGTTTTATTTCATGTTCTGCTTTTTGGGCACCTTGTGGTGGGATACAAGAATAAACTTATTATTATATTATTATTATTATATCTAAATGCATCAATATGTCAAGAATATCCTTCCTTTGAATAATGACAGGACCCCAGAAACTGATGAGAGTACAGGAATGAACCCCTTGTTGGATGGGTTGCTGACACATCCCCACTTTCCTCCTATAAAACTGGACTTGATATTTATAGGCAGTTTTAATGCAGGAGTATTGCTCACATTTTTAGATTAGTTGGGTTTGATATAAGTGTTACTATTCATTACCCCCTGTAAGGATATCCAATCTAGCGTTTGCATTGCATATTGGGTTCATTGCTGGGAAGAACATTCAAGAGAGAGAATTGGCAAGTATAGATATTGTTGTATTTGTGTTCTGCCTTTTTCTCAGTTCACAACTCAAGGAAGGTAGAAAAGTTGAAACAAATAACTGCTAAAAAGTTTTGCAACATACAAAAGTTAGATTTTTTTATAATTTTGTTATTATTATTTTATATACATAATCATAGTTACCATACTTTTTCCTTTTCCATTCTCTTCTCCCTCCCCACAGCCACCCCTCCCCCTTTCCTACATAATCCTTTTTTTTAAGAGAGATATAGGCCACTATTCTAGGCCAGCTTCTTAGTTAAATATACTGCCCTAGTGCAAATAGAAGAAATATCTACAAACAGACCTCCAAAAGAATGAAACAAATGTAAGTAGTGTTTCCTGGCCTGATCCTTCCCCAACCTGACTTACTAGCTGTTGGCCACTGCAAACGATAGAGATCAGTTCTCCTGTTAGTTGAGGCATAGCATAGAGATTGTTGATGGGAGGGGTGAGGTGTTGTCAGTGTGCTGCATCCTCATCCTCTGGAGAACAGACCCCCGTCTCTTGCAGGGGCTGCTGCCATGTAAGTCACAATCCCTGTATATTCCCCACACTAATAAAGACAGAGAGATGATGAATCTGAATAAGTTACAGATGTGTAACTCTAGATTCTACATTTAGAATTGTGATTGTCAATTCCAGCTATATTAAGCTATAAATAAAGTAAAACCAGTGAAAAGCAAGAATCCGTTAATAAAAGCCACACAGCACAGTATGAAAGGTCTTTTCACCTCAGCTCTCAAAGGTCTGCTGAAACGAAAATGGACTCACCTTTTTACAGCAAAGAGAGACCGAGTTTAACCTCTTTAGGAAGCGAACTGAAGAACCTGGGAGCAGCTGGAAAGAAAGCCCTCTCCCTTGTTCCTATCAGATGTGCATTCGAGGTTGGTGGGAATCAATCTACCTGTAGTGTAGTCTCCCTGTTTTCCTACATACAGCCTTCCACTTTATCAAGCATGATTGCCTTTTGCGTTGAGTCCTATTGTACATGTGTCCAAAAAAAACCCCAAAAACCCAACAACCTCAACTTAGTCATCTCTGCTTCCAATGAGAGTTCAAGGCTTGATTTGCTCTAAGACTCATTCACTTGCCCTCTTAGCATTCCACAGAATCTGTACAGCATTCCTCCAGGACACATTCCTCATATGAGTTGATTTTTACTTCTTTCAGCTTTATTCATTATCCAGTTTTCACCACCCATACAATGACACCAAAAATATTGTGGCCTGGATGCTTCTGACGTTGGTATTTGATGATGTATCTTTCTCTTGAGAATCTTATCTACTTCCTCTATGGCTTCATTTTCATGTCTTAGCTTTTTTCTATTTCTCCACTACAATCTCTATTTTGAAAAATGGATTAATCAAAGTGTAGGAAATTTTTAACGATTTCAAGTGATGTAGCTCATCTGTAGTCTTCTGTATCTCATTATTATCTTGGCAAAATTGGGTTGGGAATCATGGCATTTGCCCGGATAATACCTGATTTTCCCAGAAGTATAGCATCTTCACGTACATAGGCATTATAGGCTGCAAGGTTACCACAAGAAGAAAGGAGGACCTCTTATTCTTATTTTCAGAGCACAGTGTGATTTAATGACATGTTATAAATAAAAGACATTCATCCATTAACTCACCACTACTCCATACCAAAAACCTGTGGTCACAATTCTGTGGGCTTTTTTGTAACAAAGAAAAGAAAATGGGGGGAAAGACAGGGAAGAAAGCAAATACACCATAACTCTTCTTTTCATTTTACAGCTTTGTTTCTTTTTCTTTGGAACGAACTGGGGAAAAAACTTGACTGAAACTGATTTAGGAGTTTTCAGATCTTTTAAAGCAGCAGGTCTCCATAACTATAAATTTTCACTTTTAGAGAAAGGCAACATGCCCAACTTCAGTCAGTTTCAAAATTACACAGTTATTAAAGATACACAAAATAGCAAAAGTCTTCAGCAAAGATGTTAGTCTTCAAATGCAGGCTTATGCTTCAGTATGGCAATGCGGCGGTAACTATAGCAATTATCTCCCTCAGACCTGAACGTGCAACTGACAAGTCACATTTGATCAGATTCGGAAAATAAAAGGTTGAAGCATTGATGGTTTTGAATGCGATTTCTTTGCCCCACTGACAGGCGAACCCACGATCTGTTATGCTTATGAAGAAACAAAAAGCTGAATTCTCTGCCATGGTAACCTAATAATATTTGCCAAGAAAATCAGAATTGTATGACTTGCATGCAAATTATGCAAAGTGAGCGAATCGACATAGCTGTGTTTATTTTACATAATTTATTCTACCTCTTCTAGTCAGGTATGAAATACTGTTGTACACACACATATACCAAGACAACTAGGGATCCTTTTCATGCCTTTTTGTGCTCCTGGCATTTTACCAAGTCTACACTCTTCCATTGTTTGCACATCACAAAAACATACTTGAGTCTTATCAGGTGTTTTTACAGTGAATGGGCTTGCTGCAGAAGCAATGTGCATACTGGATCAGATAAAAGATCCCACATTCTGTTCCACTGTGACCGATGAGATCCTACTGACAGTCCATAGGCATGACTTCCCCACAGTAGCACCCTCTCACTTATGCTCCCTAGCAACTGAAATTACATTTCCACTTTTGATGAGACATGACATCTGTCCCAGTTCGAACTCAGGGCAAAACCTGTTCCTCTGGTTTTCAACAGGAGACTGATTTGCTTGTTGGCTAGCCTTTGTATCAGTCATAAAGCTGTGCCTGTGTTTTCCCAGACCAATTGTAAATTGTAAACTCCGCCTTTCAAAGGTCACAAAGCAGATGTACGAGGGGGGGGGAGACAAACATGTCACTTACGGGGAAAAACCCAGGATGCAGGGAGCGAGAGCAATATTGGGACTGCAGGCCCCCCAACAGCTCACAGATGGAAATTGTGACACATGTAACCAAGCAAGATCAGACTGTGGACAAGATGGTAAAAGGTATTAACATGAGAAAGAACAGACAAGCTAAGAAAGGTTGCAGCTGTATGTTTTTGCCTGAGACTACTGGGAAGGGCAAGACTCTGCCCCTCCTCTCATCTCCCCTCTGCCAAGTTAATTGAGTGCAGATTTCTTTTGCCTTTGAACTCAGTTTGCAGCAATTGAAGCAAGCTGAGGACAAAGAGAGAATGGGATGAAGAGAGAGAAACTGGCATTTAAAAAATATTTAATATTTATTTATTTAAATAATCATACATTTGTGTTTAGTGCGTATAGTGCAATACTCTCAAGCTATTAGTATTTAATAATAATAATAATAATAATAATAATAATAATAATAATAATAATAATAATAATAACAACAACTTTATTCTTATACCCCGCCCCATCTCCCCGGAGGGACTCGGGGCAGCTTACATGGGGCCTTGCCCAGCACAACAATGTAACAACAAGACAATAAAACAAATATCCCAACAATAAAACATCAGCATCAGTAAAACAGTCATAAAAATCAACATACAGAATAAAATGTTAAAAACAGGAGACTAATACACGGTCTTCTATTTTAATAGCACATATAAAGGTATAATCAGCTCTAGGTTAATATCCACTTCCTCCTTTTCTACAGTCTGATAGGATCCCCTATGTACATTTTTCGTTTAATTATACTTTTTATTGAGATATTGAATCACTGGTTGCCATTCATTAACAAAGTTCCCTAATTGTTCTCCTCTTAAGAGTACAATTATTTTGTCCATTATTAGCAAATCTATAATGTATTTTCCCATTCTTCTAAGGGAGGTATCTCTGAGGTTTTCCAATATCTAGCATATATTATTCAAACTGCCACTGTCATATAAAACCATTTTATTTTTCGAATTTACTTTCTAGTTCTTTATCTGGCATGTTCAAAAGGTACATTTCTTGTGTCATTTTAAAGTTTGTATCTAACCTCTTTTCAAGATATACATGAATCTGTTTTCAGTATTTTTTTTTACTTTGCTGCATGTCCACCACATGTGATAAAACGTGCTTTTTTTCTTTCTTACAATTCCAACATTTGTCAGTACAGTTGTACATCTTTGCTAGTCTCTCGGGAGGTCAATACCAACGTAGATTAATTTTGTAGACATTTTCTTTCAGGTTTTGACATGCCATGTATTTCATTCTTCTTTTCCATGTATTTTCTTATTGGGCCATTTTTATCTCTTGGCCTATGTTTTGAACCCATCTAACAGGCATTTTTAAAGCAGCCGAAGTAGCATTGAAGGCCCTGTGCACTTGACATTATTCATCATTAAAAAAAAACATACAATACATGTAAACTGTGAGCCCCAGCATGGTGTAGTAATGGTTTGAGAACAGACCAGGGTTCAAATTCCCCAATTGCCAATGATATTGCCAATGGATAAGTTGCACCTTTCAGCAGTGGAGGAAAGCAACGGCAAACTTCTTCTGAACGAATGTTGCCAAGAAGACCCTGTGTTAGATTTGTCTTAGGGTTGCCATAGGTGGGAAATGACTTGAAGTGCATACACAACAACAACAACAAATCTGACTACTCTTTTGAAGAAGTAGTTACATGGATCCTGGTGCAAATGTGTTATTAATTAGAACCAACAATCAGCATCAGTGTCTTTCTAAATATCTTAGAGAGATGAACACCTTAGCTGCTGTTCACTTCTCCAAAAAGTGCTTTTGATGGGATATGGGCTGGAAACCAGGTCCTTCATATTTGGATCAGAAACTCATGTACCTCTTTTCCTTCAGTTCAAAACTGTTACTTCAAAATGAAAATGTCCATGGTATGAGCGCAATTCTTAAAGGAAGTCCAAAGAACTCTGTAACTTTGGTTTGATCTTTATACCCGAGATTTAGCATCCAAGTTTCCTTGTATATGTTATACTGTTTGTTTCTGAGGCTTATGAGGTTTCACACCCAACAAGGGAGAAAGCTTCTTTTTAAAAACAAAACAAAGCCAATCAGTTATGAGAGACCAGCGGCCCCAACTTCTATTTGCATCACTTTCAACAAATGATTAAGATATGAGTAAACTCAAGATAGAAGGTGTTTCACAGTAGAAATATCTGTAAAGCATAGTACAGAAAAATTATTTGTGTTACAAATTCCACCTGTAGTACTTTTTACAACCTTTTCCAAAGATTTAGAGAATGTCATATTGTGACAACCTTATTATAGGGGAACTGTTGAAAAGAAAAGAGACTTTAAAAAGTTGAACCCATAGAAGTATCAAAGATGAAAAAAATAATTAGTAATAGAGTTTGCCTTCCACATATGGTCATTGGCATGGCTATATTAAATATATCACCAACAGTACTGACTGAATTGTCGAAGGCTTTCATGGCTGGAATCACTGAGTTTTCTGGGCTTTGAAGCTGCAAGGCCATTCAGTGCTAATCAAGGTGATCAATTGCAACATTCACACTTGCCTCAAACAGACAGGAGTTCTTTCTCCCACCCTGGACATTCCACAGATATATAAGCTCTGTTTGCCTAGTTTCCAACAGACCTCACAACTTCTGAGGATGCCTGCCATAGATGTGGGTGAAATGTCAGGAGAGAATACTTCTGGAACATGACCATACAGCTATGGAAAAGTCACGGCAGCCCAGTACTGACTGTTACTGTTGTGTGTCTTGAAGTCATTTCTGACTTATGCCAACACTTAGGTGAACCTATCATGGAGTTTTCTTGGCAGAATTTCTTGCTTTCTAAGACTGAGTATGATTTTAGCAAGTTACACACTGAGTTTCCATGACTGAGTGGGGATTTGAACTCTGGTCTCCCAGGGTCCTGATCCAGCACTCAAATCATGACACCACACCAGCTCTCCATTGACTTTTGGCTGACTATAAAACAACTCCAGCTTTTCAAGGTAACGAAGGAATATTCATTGCCAAGAAGCATTTGCTACAATAGCAACAGGCATTAATTCCATGTGATGAGCAAATGAGAAAAAAATAGAGCCAGCATGATACAGCTGTGTGAGTTGGATTCAGGGAGACCAAGGTTTGCTTGTCATTTGGCCATGGAAACACACTGAGTAATCTTAAGTAAGTCACAGTCTCCTTTGAACAAATCTTGCCAAAAAAAGGATTACCATAACTTGGAAATGACTTGAAGTCATGCAGCGACGACTAAATGGAACCACAGATATAGGTTTCACAGTTACAGGGGTCTTGCTCTACCACAAGGCTTCTTAAACTTTTTTTTCACTTGCAACCCCTTTCTTCCCAAGAATTTTTTATGTGTCCCTAGGCATATAGGTATATAAAATCGGTATAAAAATTAAACTTTTACAGACAGTCCCCAAGTTACAAATTTACAAATGACTCATTGTTAAGAACAGGGTGAGACAACAGGAATGGAGAGAAATCTACCTCTAGGAAGGGAAATTTACTCCTGAAAGAATTATCACGGGGAAAAGGTGTCTCAAATGAAGCTTTCTCTCCAATCCTTGTTTCCAGAACAAGCCAAATTTTTCAAAATCCAATTATCACAGGGACAGAAAGTGAGGTGAAATGGTCTGAACGGGGCACAGACACCAAAACAAACATCACAGGGGTGTTAACCCTTCCCTATGCTATCCAAACTTTTATATATATATATGTATACGTATTTGGCTGGAGTTGCCAAATACATATACAGTGTTCCCTCACTTATAGCGGGAGTTACATTCCAGGACCACCCACAATAAGTGAAAATCCACGAAGTAGGAACACTATATTTATTCTATGTGTGGAGGAGAGCAAACCACAGACCACTTAGTACAATGCAGTCTGTACTTTATTTTAGCAGTTACAACATACAGCACACCGGCAGAGAAGAAGAATGGAAGCTAAATAACCTTTTTTTAATTTCCAACCCTTCCCTCCCCTCCCCCTCCCTTTATTTCTCCCTTTCCCCCCCTTCCGAAACCCTTTGCACACCGCAAAAACCCACGTAACGGCGAAAATACGATAAATATGTACATTAATATTAATTGAAAACCCGCAAAATCGCAAGGGAGCAAAAAGTGAACCTCAAAGTAGCGAGGGAACACTGTAAAAACAAAATTGACTTAAGAACAAATTTACAGAACCTATCTTGTTCGTAACTTGGGGACTGCCTATACTGATAAATCAGCATTTGCGTGGCTTGCTAAACAGGCTGGTTTTCCTTTTTGTGGAGTATAACTTAAGCGTTTTGTGCAGAGTCCACTGTAAACATTGCATGTTGTTGCTAACAAATATGTATAAGTGGGTGATATTCAGAAACCTTTTAATGTTTCCAGATTTTTTGTAACTTCAACATAGCACTAAAGGGATTCCATTTGAGGACAGGACCCACCGTTTAAGAAGCTTTGATTGAAAGCGATAGTGTTTTTTAATAATAATAATAATAATAATAATAACAACAACAACAACAACAACAACAACACTGGAGCTAAGCTGTGTTTCAATAATACACATCTACTTGCGCCTTGCCAGAGGTATAGTTACCGAGGAAGCAAAATGAGTACATTTCCTCTCAAATAAGATTTCTGCTACAGAAAATGACATTTCCTTTCAGTCCACAAATTTCTATCATTGCAAAGAGCCAGACATTGAAAATCATGAACACCTACAACTCTGTTTTCATTCCTTTGGTTTTTTTCCTGATTCTTTTCTTTGGTTGCCTGGAGTGTATTTCTAAATGCTCCACTGAAATTTTAAATTAATGCAATACTAAAAAATTGGGGACTGAAGGAAAATGTAATTCAGTAAGCAGAATTCTTATTGTGGAGGATGTTATGTTTCCATTTTGCCCTTCTCTGTGCTGGTTTCTTCCTCTGGCAAAAGCTAAAAAGGTTTCTGTACTGTAGCTGTGGGATAGTTATTATTACAATCAATACACATTTAGCCGCTCTGAGTTCCCCCTTCGGGGAAGATAAAGCAGGGTATAAATATAATAATAAATAATAATAGTAATAGTAATAATTTACGGCATAGCTCAGCATCAAGATGGATGACATCAAGCAGGGAGTGCAGAATGGGCACTTGCAGCACAGAAGGAACAATGAGAACAGCACAAAGGAAGGACAAATGTCATTCTGTTCACAAAGAACTCATTGTCAATTAATTTTGTCAGCATGGCTATTAGCTGAACCTTCTATAATGCCTCAGGCTAACCTCAAGTTCAGCCTGAGTTACCTGCGTAACATCCCAAAGGTTGGGTTGCTGTGAGTTTTCCGGGCTGTATCTCCATAATTCCAGAAACATTCTCTCCCGACATTTCACCCACATCTAGCAGGCATCATCAGAGGTTGTGAGGTAAGACACATCTTTGCCTGCCATAGATGTGGGCAAAACGTCGGGAGAGAATGCTTCTGGACCGTGGCCATACAGCCTGGAAAACGCACAGCAACCCAGTGATTCCGGCCATGAAAGCCTTCAATAACACATCCCAAAGGTTGTTTACAACTGCAAGAAGCCCATCCTGGCTGCTGGATTCAGTGAGCAAGCACTTTCACCTGGATCATTCCATTTGCATATGTAAACAAGGGGTTTTGTTTATTGGGAAGAAGCCTTTGTCAGTATCACCTGGACTGAACTCAGCCAGTTAGGAAGTATCATTATTATCAAATGTTTCGACCATGGCTCATGTTCCAACAGGCACCAAGCCAGACAGACGGTTGAGGAAATATAGCATTGATTTTTTATTCACCTTTCCACTTTCTTGGAGGTCCTGCATCCTAGCCCCTCTACTTCAGTGCCATTCCCACTTGTTGCTGTTATAATTTATTTATTTATTTATTTATTTATTTATTTATTTATTTATTTATTATTTACAGTATTTATATTCCGCCCTTCTCACCCCGAAGGGGACTCAGGGCAGATCACATTATGTACATATAGGGCAAACATTCAATGCCCATAAACACATCGTGTTACCTGTCTTCATGTGAGCACCTACTAATTATGACCCCATCTCAAGGTTTACTTGACAAGATTTATTCAGAGGCAGTGTGTGCCATTGCTTTCCTCAGAGTACGATTTGCCCAAAGTCACCCATTGGGTTTATGTGATTGAGTTGGGATATGAACCCTTATTTCCCAAAGTCTTAGTGAAACACTGGGTTGGAACCAGAATATCACAGCAGCTCTCCTAACCAACTCTATGACATACTGGCAGATCACAATTTCTGACAACAATTTATCCCACGATAAACTGTTGGGACTTGGAGAGAATTTGCTGTTTTGCATTTTCTTAGTGTCAAGAACACATTTGTAGATTGGAAGGAGAGCTAATTAATTGTATGTGTTTACAGTGGGACTGGACTGCAAGTAGAGGGCTAATGAATAACATTTTTGTGCTCCTCTTTCTCTTAAGGATCTAAACTGCTGTTGTCGAAAAATTGACTCCTGCTGCCAAAAGATAGACTCAACATGAATTCCAAAATCAAATATAAATTTTATTATATTTTTTACACTTTATTAAGTTTTGCAATATTAGAATAATAGCATTCCCCCTCCCCACAGTGGACTTCATTTCCAGGAAACTATACATTCCAAAGGGGATTAGTTAACCTTTCACCAATATAACACCTGAGGGGAAGTGAAGAGGAAATGCTTGCCTACTAATCCCAGACAAAATGCCTGTCTACAAATCCCCTAACAAAAGGAGTTTCGCTCTGTGCCACAGAACTATACCTTTGTTTTCTTTAGAATCATCTTAAACACTTACATAGTTATAACCGTTTGGGAACTTCTACATATATGGTATATATTAAAAATAACTATGTTGTGCTACAGTGAGGGATCATATCTGCGCTTATGTAGTCCAGCATTTGCTTTTTGAAAAAAGTTAAACAATGTATCATGCGTACCTGTGCCCATGGTAGGATTTTTCCAGCTCCCTACTGTTAAAAGGGTCCACCAGGAGGAGACAATATCAGCTGAAAAAGTTAATTCTATCAAATAGTTTTCAATCTCCTGAGATGAGCTGTATGGATTAAATCTTTATACTTACACTGAATTGTTCATATTTACATAACAGCCCGTTGTGTTCTCTAAGGCTCACCTTTTGTGCAAACTGGACTTGGTAAATAATCTCATCATAGACTGTTTGACATATTGCCTCAACACATGTTTGGCTGTCTGCCCCTTTTCCAGGCTAGACCTTACAAACAACTCTGGTTTCAAACTAACAAATGACAGCTGTTCATTTTTTCCCGCCATGGAGGAGACTCTAACTACCTCTGATGTCAGGAGGATTCTCCAGCCAACAAAGACCCAGATCCTTGCCAGTCCGGCCTTCTGACCTGTCAGGCAAACCTTGCTCTGGGACCTTGAATGATTGTCAAAAAAGTAAAATATATTTTACTGTACTGCATGCCTTATGTTCGATCCTTTTGAGCACACACTCTGTGTCAGACATCTTTTCAGGCCTGAAAGCAATAAACCTCTGTTCCTGTTGCTTTCAAACCCAGTTTTCATGTTGATCTGGTCTTCAAGGTAGTGGGACACGCCAGGCACCGTACTCTCAGGCAGCTCTTTTGGTGGGTAGCTGAATCTTGTCTTCATTGCTAACAAACTGTATCCTTCCCCCCCCCCCCCATAAAAAATCATAGTAAAGGTTGTGAGTATGTTTGGACACATGCATCTATCTTAGAGGCTTTGCTTCCCTTCATAAGATTTTTTAAAAAATATTAAAAATAATTTCTTGGTAGATTGTTTTTTAAATAATACCTTCTTGGTAATGAAACCATTGTAAATCCATTTTTAAATAATATCACCCCAATTGGGTGTTGTTCCTATTTCTGATTCTGAAATAGTGCTTGATTCACATTGTTATAGGAGCCCCAGTGGCGAAGTGCATTAAAGCGCTGAGCTGCTGAACTTGCAGACCGAAAGGTCCCAGGTTCAAATCCAGGGAGCGGCTTGAATGCCCGCTGTTAGCTCCAGCTCCTGCCAACCTAGCAGTTCGAAAACATGCAAATGTGAGTAGATCAATCGGTACCGCTCCAGCGGGAAGGTAACGGCGCTCCATGCAGTCATGCCGGCCACATGACCTTGGAGGTGTCTACGGACAATGCTGGCTCTTCGACTTAGAAATGGAGAGGAGCACCAACCCCCAGAGTCAGACATGACTGGACTTAACGTCAGGGGAAACCTTTACCTTTTCACATTGTTATGCCCACCCTGGTTTTCTATGTAAATTACACTGATACCTCAGAATTCAAGGACAGGTGAAAAGATGGCACACATGTTTCTTGGACCAAGAGACAAAGGTTTTTCAGGCTTACATAGAAATAATACACAAGTGCTATAACTGCTTGCGGGTGCCATAGCAGGGACAATGGCAAATGCTAGAAAAATAGTTTGTATACTATGCTTATCTTTTCAGCTTGGGCTAGCTAGAATTATTTCAGGGTCTTCATCCAATGAGAAATTAACACATGTTCATTACTTAATTTCCTAACTGAAGACAATAAGTTACTGTTTAGGTCAGGATCCTGGGAGTCTTTGTACATGACCTGCTCATCTCTGCCAAATGGCTGCCTGCCTTTAGGCAGAGCTTTTTAGTCCAGGTCTCTCAACACGTTGAAGATGAACATCAGTTTCCTAGATTTGGTTTCAGTTTGAAAGGAGAAGGGTGCAAAATAAAGGCATTGCCTCTCCAAATAAAATTCTGCCCTACCCACTTCTAAAATGTTCCTTCCAAGTAGGATCACTAGAGGTTTAGCACTGACAAAAGAATGCCACTAATAACGATGACATCCTTTTAATCATTAAAGGAGGGGGAGAGAAGTCAAAGAATTAGCTAAAATTCATTCCTTGTGGGTTTGACACAATGCAGCACATAATTTTATTTTCATTTGCTTGTTTATCAATATAAGTAGAAGTGGAGGAACAACTGAAATATTCTAATAGACAGCTTCAGTGCTTCCACATCTCAAAAGAGATAGCAGCAGCCCACAATACTGTTCTTTTAGAAAGCCTGAGATTGTTTTCTGTGTAACTCTGCAT
The DNA here is from genome assembly GCF_035594765.1 of Anolis carolinensis. Lineage (NCBI taxonomy): Eukaryota > Metazoa > Chordata > Lepidosauria > Squamata > Anolidae > Anolis > Anolis carolinensis. Next base: position 20,575,692 of record NC_085841.1, on the reverse strand, counting down.
TTCTTACTCTCCTACACAAAATGCAGTGATTCATCTTCAGTCATTGTTAGGTGGGGGAGGTCATCGTTTTTTGGGCCTTCCTTAGCTATTCAGAAGGCTGACAGCTGAGGTCAATAAGTCAATTTCCCCAACAAAATAAAGGTACTTGACAGGTTTGGCAGGACTGGTAAGACGACAATGCTCTTTGCTTCATTAATCTTCTATCTATATCTGCAATTTTACAATAGCATCTAGAGTGAGATAAAACACACACACATACCTTGGCTCCTCATTTATTGTTGTTTGGTGCCTTCGGGTAATTTCAGACCTACGGTAACCCTATCACATGGTGTTCTTGGTTATATATTTTTTCAGAGGAGGTTTGCCATTGCCTTCATCAGAGACTGAGAGAGTATGGCTTGCCCAAAGTCACCCAGCAAGTTTTATGGCCAAGCAGGAATTAAAACCATAGTCTTCAGAGTTGTAGTCCAAGGCTCAAACCACTATATCATGTTGGCTTCCAGTATCCATCATTACTGCTCATGAATTAACTGTAAATGCACCACATTTTATTTTTTAGATTCTGTTCTTTGTCCAAGGAGTTCAGAGTGACGTACTTGAGAAAGGATATATCTCATTCTTTCTTCACAGCAACCCTGAAAGGTAGATTAGGTCACACCATATGCTTTGGATAATACAGAACATTGGATGAGAGAGAGTTGGATAAGCGAGACTCTATTGTATGTTGAATCCTCTGCTTTGAAAAAAGTAGTTTACTCTGCTAATCTAAGCTGCAGCCCTGGAGTTCCTCGGCAGATAATTCCTCAAATTACTATTTCCAAAATTCCATAGGGCAGAGCCATGGCAGTTAAAGTAGTATCAAAGTGTTAAAGTTCTGTAGTATGGATGCACCCCTGATTCTAAACTCAAGTAGCTCATCCAGAACTAGTTGACTGAGATGGGAAACAATTAGAAGAGTCCTTAGTTCTTTAGCCCAGGTGTGATTCAGATGGAAAAAGTCAAATAACTTTTGTGGCATGGTTTGCAGTAAGACATTTGTTACCTTCTGCTATAAATATATGAAATATAGGACATAAAGCCTTGATTAAATGTACACACTATCTAACATGAGAAAGGTCCTTGTTGTTGTTGTTGTTGTTAGTGCCTTTGCAAATTGACCAAGACTTAACCCTTATCATCCAGCCTGATGTCCTTGTCCTTAGCAAAACTATAAGTTACTATCTTTTATTTGGGGGGGGGGGGGTCACCTTCAACTTCAGGAGTTGAAGTCCAAAACACCTGGAGGGCCCAAGTTTGCCCATGCCTGAGTTAGATAATTTCCAGAGCTTGTGAAATCTACTGTTTTTGGACTATAACTCCTAAAGTCTCCCAGCAACATGGTCACTGGACTTGCTGGTTAGTGAATTTTGGAGCTGAAGTTAAAATAGTAGTGCTTCCAAATTCTGGCAATTTTTAGTGAGTTTATCATGATGTCCATTTTCCAAAACCCAGATGGCACATTTAATATGCCTTCCTTCTTCTTCTTCCAATATGAAAACCCACAAATTTTCAACATACTTACCAAGCAATTCAAATATTATTGTGACAGTCTAAATAGGTCAAGGGTTAGATACAAATCCAGAATGTACTGGCTTTTTGTACACATAATGAGAAAATAAGCAGTGCAGCTACTAAATGTTGAAGGATATGAATATTGGTACTTATGTGGTTTTGTGGGTTTGAGTTCTGAAAAATAATCAGTAGAACAGTGATAACTCATAACAGAATGCATTTTTTTCCTGGTTCATTGAGTCTAGCAAGTTATCAAAAAGTAATTCTGCTTGGAAGGGAAAGATGAAAGCAGCAATAGGTTTCAAATAGAAAAAAATTATTAATATTATTTGGGGGGAAACCAGTTACAAATGTTTAAAGTATTTTTTCCTTGTCTCAGAATATCAAATTGCTCAGAAATATGTCACCATCTTGTGAAAATAGAGGGTATGGATTTGTCATCCAGGAATGGTGGAGAGTTCGATACTGCAGAACTGGTATATTTGAAATAGCGTTGTTCCATCTTCTAGGGGATTTCTCCAAGCTTTGGACTTTTTACATCACCAGATAACATCCTTACATTAGCTGGATTGTAATATTGGTGTTTGGCTCAGTTGATCTCTTTGGAGAAGACAACACAGAATTACTAGCGTTACAGATTATTTAACTAAAAGCTCTTAAAGGAGGCGGCACAGATTTTCCTTACATTCTCATCTTCCTCTTTTTTGAGTTGCTGCCGCTATAACCTCTTTCTGCCTGTGTGCCACCTTATCTTCCTCTTGTCATTCATATTCTTGCTGTGCCTGCAGCTTTTCCTTTTTCTTCTTCAGCAGTTCTTTCACTAGCCTGAATTTTCTGCCTCTGCCAGAGTCCAGTGGTTCTCAACATGTGGGTCCCCAAGTGTTTTGGCCTCAAACTCCCAGTAATCCCAGCCAGTTTACCAACTCTTAGGATTTCTGGGAGTTGAAGGCCAAAACATCTGGGGACCCACAGGTTGAGAACCACTGTGCCACACACTACTCTGCAACCTTTCATGCTTTCTCCTGCTCCTCTTCCTCTTTTCTTTTCCATATTAGCTCCCTATATCTATGTTCCTTCTCCTCCAGTTGCAGTGCTTTCTGTTTGCGGACTTCTTTATCCTGTTTGTGCTGGGCTTCAGTTTTTTTCCAGCTTCTTGGCAGCCACTTTCATCCTAACTTTGTCTTCTGCTAATTTTTCCCCTTGCACCTTCCCAAAAAGATAGTATTCGCCAGAATGTGGGGAAAATATGAGTTCCATGGAATTGTGTTGTCAAAGGCTTTCATGGCCGGGATCACAGGGTTGTTGTATGTCTTTCGGGCTGTGTGGCCATGTTCCAGAAGCATTCTTTCCTGACGTTTCGCCCACATCTATGGCAGGCATCCTCAGAGGTTGTGAGGTACCTCACAACCTCTGAGGATGCCTGCCATAGATGTGGGCGAAACGTCAGGAGAGAATGCTTCTGGAACATGGCCACACAGCCCGAAAGACATACAACAACCCTTCCATGGAATTGTTTGTGTTGCTTCGGGTCTGAGTTGCATGAATAATTCATGTGAAAGCGAAACGCACCTTGACAATTCATTCTGGCCCCTTGCCCTTGGGAAACTATAGAAGTCATCCATAGTACAGTAGAGTCTCACTTATCCAACATAAACGGGCCTGCAGAATGTTGGATAAGTGAATATGTTGGATAATGAGAGATTAAGAAAAAGCCTATTAAACATCAAAATAGGTTATGATTTTACACATTAAGCACCAAAACATCATGTTATACAACAAATTTGACAGAAAAAGTAGTTCATTACACATTAATGTTATGTAGTAGTTACAGTATTTACGAATTTAGCACCAAAATATCATGATATATTGAAAACATTGACTACAAAAATGTGTTGGATAATCCAGAATGTTGGATAAGTGAGACTCTACTGTACTTATCATAATAGGGGTGGAGGTAGCTGGTTTCGACAACAACCTTGAGACTTGCAGTCATGCTGGCCCTCTGTGAATGAAGTGACGTCCTCATGGTTAAAGCAATGGGTTGTTATTTCAATAGTTTTAGAAAGGTAAATATTACTAATTGGTGCGGATTACTATACATAATAATAGCAATTATTAGTAAGCGTGTGCAGCACTTTGGACTCTGAATGAGAATCCTTCAGCTTCTTGGCAGCGGGTTGGACTGGATGGCCCACATGGTCTCTTCCAACTCTATGATTCTGTAAGAACATATACTCATTTGACATTATGGGGCAAAGCTTTGGTTAAACTACTTACAGTTCAAACTTATACGTACACTGAAAAGTAAGCCTTCAAATACTCTGGACTTAAGCTGCATAGGTCTTTGTAAGCTATAACCAGCACATAACCAGATCATATTTGTTTCCATTTATGTTCAGCATTGGTTATCATCACGTGACAAAGCAAATGTAGAGGAAGACTTTTCCAGGCTCTCCTTAAGCCTGATATCAGAATGGCATGGGTATTTTATTGTTATATTGAAGGTAAGGCCATTGTTGGGAAGGATAAAGCACCCCTCCATGCACACACATCATTTTCCTGTTTTCTGTTTTAAAAGTAAAAAGTCAAGCACCTTCTAGCTGCTGTAGTCATGAACACTGTTGACCTGGTACTTGGAAGATCTGGGTTCTAGTTCCTCACTACTTGGTTATGAAACCCATCTTGACACAGTCACTCTCTCTAAGCCTGACCTTAGGCTTGCTGTGAGCATGGAGGATCTACACTGTTTGGAAGACAGGCATGACATAAATGCTTAGAAATTATAATTAAGATATATACATTAAATATTGGGAGCTTGAGTAACTCTTTGGCTCCCTCTGCTCTCTTTTTTTGATCCTATCTATTTTTGAAGTGTGGAGTGGATTGTTCTCAAGTGGCACACATAAATGCTGCACCCTAAAATGCTCTCAGCCACAGATTTATAAGACAGACAGATTCACACTAAACATGATTTTCCTGATTATTTCTTTACCTCCTCCTTCTTGTCTGCTGATTCAAAGGTCATCAGCACTGTATTAAGCCCACAGGTGGTGGTTGTTTTTCTAAACACAGTTTTGTTTTAATTCACAATTTATGCTTTCTGTACATCTAGGACATTCCCCAAATATGCAGAACCCACTTTCTTCTTCTAGTGAGACTCCTTTTCACTTTCAAAATGACTGAAAGGAAAGCATCTGAGTTGGCTCTTAGAGGGTATGATATATAAATATCATCAGTTCCAAAACACTAGTCAACTGCAAAATAATTAATGGAGGAGCATCTGTGTAAAGTAGAATAGCTGGGGATACATAATTTGGTCTCTTATTTTCTCAAGCCATCTAAAGCTTGTTCTCTTTGTGATACGATGACAACTCTTGGTATATCAAGTATTTTACATTTTTAAAAAGAACCCTCGATCATATCCTTTCTTAACTCCCACGGTTTGTTTAAGAAATCTCTATTACAAACCTAGCTTTCCTGCACAATCCCTATGATGTGGGCATCACTGCTGTGAATGATTTTGGCAGAATTATCTCTTTCTAGCTTTTTGAGTTAGCCCTCGCTTAAACCACAAGGTACCTTTAAAAATGGTATGCTGCAAAAGTTTGGATTTATGACACTCCACAAAATCCATTTGCAAGTAGTTCCAACAGACACATTGGCCTTTTGCAACGTAAGTCCTGGCAGAACCATTTAAACAAATCCTTGATGTACTGTTCTGATGAGATCAGGTTTAGCGACATAAATTAAACCTTTCCAAAGGATATACTATCTTGAGTTAGGAGGATGGTGCAGGAACTTTCGATCACAGAAGGTTCTGTCTCAAAGAGAGCCTTGCCCAGGATGGCTATAAAACAGACATACTTGACTTTAGTATTTCATTGTTGGGTCAATAACATCAAACTAGGCTGAAAGCTAACAGCAGCTGTTACTGAGCACTGAATTGCCCTTCGGAGGCCTGTAACATTAATCAGAGATATTCAGCTCCAGTTAAGAAGCCTGCAAAGTGCCCAACCCTGGAGGCTTCCAGAACGAGAACAAGTCTGTATTTTTCACACTCCATTGTAATCCATGGCACTTGATAATTTTAATGTCAGAGAGTCCACACTGGTTTGTAGCCTGAACTTTAAAGGACCCACCCACGGTCCTGAACCTGTGCAGAGGAATGGATTCAGTACCATTTAAAGCAGAGCTTTCCAACCATTTTATGTTGATGGATTAATGATACTTTTTATTAGCAAGCGGGGTGTGTGTGTTAAACCAACTCCTTTGTTACTCATAATGTGCACCTTGCTTATCCACTATTGCAACCTCATTGTTTTTAATTTGGTTTTAATTTGTGTTGTGTTTTTTCGCCTATTGTGTATATTTTATTATTGGTTTTTGTTGTTGTCCTTTGATGTTTCATATTTTATCATTGCTTGTACAGTAGAGTCTCACTTATCCAACACTTGCTTATCCAACGTTCTGGATTATCCAACACATTTTTGTAGTCAATGTTTTCAATATATCATGATATTTTGGTGCAAAATTCGTAAATACAATAATTACTACATAGCATTACTGCGTATTGAACTATTTTTTCTGGCAAATTTGTTGTATAACATGATGTTTTGGTGCTTAATTTGTAAAATCATAACCTAATTTGATGTTTAACAGGCTTCTCCTTAATCTCTCCTTATTATCCAACATATTCGCTTATCCAACGTTCTGCTGGCCCGTTTATGTTGGATAAGTGAGACTCTACTGTATTTTGATTTTGCTTTAAGCCGCCCCGAGTCCCCTTCGGGGGAGATGGAGGCGGGATATAAATAAACTTATCATTATTATTATTATTATTATTATTATTATTATTATTATTATTATTATAGATACAGATACATATATAGATTGTTATAACAAAATCTATGAGACACAATATATCTCACGAAAACCTTTCAACAGTTTGAAATTTTTAATGCCTTAAACCATAATGAAATACTTACAGTTTTCCTACCAGATTGTCAGTCATGATCAAAAGCAATTAACTGTTAGGTGTCAAAGGTAGAGTTCAGTGACACAGCTTGAGCTAAGGTTATCTTTTCTAGGTGAGTATTTTGTTGGGCGAGTGGGCTTATTAACAAAAGACCCTCTCCATAAATGTATCAGAGAATAACTTATTAGCAGCAGTGTGACCCAGCACCAGTAGCCAAAAGTGATAAAAAGAACAAAAACACACAGACCAATGTTATCTCTTCCTTCGAAGGCTTTTCTTTATAGCAAAATAATAGGGTTGCACTATTTACAAGAACTAGGTTTCCATAATACAAATAAAGTTCTTTCTCATGCAGATAAACAGCTTTGCTCTCACAGAGCCTCCTCTCACAACAAACTTACACAGGAGCTTCACACAGTAGCTTTACATACTGAGGTCTACCTCACAATGAGACCTCTCTCACTCTGAGGCTGACTAACACTGAGGCATTCTCTTGCTGTGGCAGCTCTTACACTGAAGCAAACTAAGCTACAGGCTCACCTGCTCATATTGACACTAGCTTTTGCTGAGCCATTGCATCCATTTAACCCTTTCAGTGCTTGACTCACATTTTTGTAATTAAAAATAACTAGTTAATTTTTAATATTTCTGACATATTTAATCTGAAGGAAGTGTTTGTTTCGCTATTTAATGTAGAGAATAAATCAAAGTACCGTGTTTCCCTGAAAATAAGACAGTGTCTTATATTAATTTTGGCTCCCAAAGATGTGCTAGGTCTTATTTTCAGGAAATGTCTTATTTTTCCATGAAGAAGAATTCACATTTATTATTGAACAAAAAATGAACATTTATTATATACTGTACAGTAGTTGTCATCACAAACCAGCATGACCAGACAAACTGTGAATCCTATCAATAATTTCTTGCTACTACCCTGTTTCCCTGAAAATAAGACATCCCCTGAAAATAAGGCCTAGTAGAGGTTTTGCTAAATTGCTAAATGTAAGGCCTCCCCCCGAAAGTAAGATCTAGCAAAGTTTTTGTTTGGAAGCATGCCCGCCAACAGAACACCAGAGCATGCAGGATCGATAAATGTACATACTATAGATTGTTGTACATGGAAATCATGGTAGTAGCAAGAAATTATTGATAGGATTCACAGTTTGTCTGGTCATGCTGGCTTGTGATAACAACTACTGTACAGTATATAATAAATGTTCATTTTTTGTTCAGTAATAAATGTGAATTCTTCTTCATGGAAAAATAAGACATTTCCTGAAAATAAAACCTAGCACATCTTTGGGAGCCAAAATTAATATAAGACACTGCCTTATTTTCAGGGAAACACGGTACCATGATTTCCATGTACAACAATCTATAGTATGTACATTTACCAATCCTGCATGCTCTGGTGTTCTGTTTGGTGGGCATGCTTCCAAACAAAAACTTTTGCTAGGTCTTACTTTTGAGGGAGGCGTTATATTTAGCAATTCAGCAAAACCTCTACTAGGCCTTATTTTCAGGGGATGTCTTATTTTCAGGGAAACAGGGTAGTTGTGGATAACAACTATTGCCCCAAATTTATTCAGCAAACTCTGCTTTGATGGGTGTTCAATATTTCCTATGGGACAGACATGATTTTACTCTCATCTTTTCACAGCTGTTTCAGTATGGTTTACTCACTAAAGTAGTCATTTGTTGTGGTTAATCAGGAATTAAAATATGAAAGCTGAGTTTGGTGTTTTTAAAATCCCCATCTCATAACCTAAGGATGGGAATGTTGTAGCTGTCCCAGATATATTGTTGGATAATAAATCCCATCAACCCCAGCCAGCCTGGCCATTGGCTGGCATGCTAGTTGTTGAAGTCTAAAGGTCACTCCTACAACCTATAGGCAGGATCAGATGCTAGAGGGTATGACATTTTTCTTTATTCCTTAAAACCATTCCTTTTCGAAATAGCCAAGTTCTGTGACCAATTGTCATTTATTTCAGAACACGAGAATTAGAAAATTGCCTTCCTTATTTGCAGAATTTTAGTTTAACAGACTTTTTTAAACACTCTAATATATATGTTGAGAGAAATGAGGCAACTTTCTGACACATAGGTTAGCTGGTTGATACTATGTGAATCCACTATGTGAATCCTAGGTAAGGGAAGAACTTGGCTCAGACTGGAGCAGAGGCTGCGTGTCTCAGAAATGTGATTCATACTTTCAGGTTACAACTGTCTCTAGACCAGTGGCACCCAACCTTTGGGTCTCCAGGTGTTTTGGACTTCAGCTCCCACGATTCCTAACAGCTGGTAAACTGGCTGGGATTGCTGGGAGTTGAAGTCCAAAACAACTGGAGGACCAAAGGTTGGGAACCACTGGTCTAGATAAACCTCAGTTAAGAAAGCCTCAGATAAAGAAGCTCTTTTTACAAAGTCTTTTCTACACTCCAAGCTCCCCTTTTCCTTCTTGTTTTCTGTCTTGCGGGACTTTTTAGCAGCATCAGCACTGGGAGGGTGGCAGAAGAGGGCTGGAAAAACACAGTCTTTCAGTGCAAGGTTTCTGTAATAAAGTTTGAGCTGAAAAAGAGGAATTCCACTCTGACCAATCCTTACTATAGCTGCATATACCTGCTTAAAGAAGCTACAGTGGTGAAGCAGATTAAACTGCTAAGTTGCGGAACTTGCTGACCGAAAGGTTGGTGGTTCAAATCTGGAGAGTGGGGTGAACTCCCACTGTTAGCCATAGCTTCTACCAACCTAGCAGTTTGAAAACATGCTAATGTGAGTAGATCAATAGGTACCATTCCAACAGGAAGGTAACAGTGCTCCAGTCATGCCAGCCACATGACTTCAGAGGTGTCTATGGACAATGCTGGCTCTTCGGCTTAGAAATGGAGATGAGTACCAACCTCTAGAGATGGACATGACTAAACATAACGTCAGGGGAAAACCTTTACCTTTACCTTCCTGCTTAAAATAGGTAAGATAAACAGCAGCTGCTTCAAGAATCCCTTATAGTGCATGTGTGAACAGTAAAGCAAAGGGAAAGTAAATTCATTAGCTTCACCAGCTACTCTTGGCTTGTTTTTTAAAAATGGAAATCATAAGAAAAATGAAGACTAGTGAAAGAAGAAATCGTCCCTGGAAGCATTTTGGTAGAAGATTTCATGTCATCTCTAGACAGTTTAAAACAATTTTGTTTACTTATGCAAACCTTCCCTTACATATTTGTTTCACTTCATATAAACATATTGTTATGTTGAAGAAAAGACTGGTTGAACTGCTCTTCTTTTTTGTGATGTAGGAAACTATCCCCATTTGTTTCCTGTTATTTCTACCTCTGGTACCAAAGAGTCTGTAAAAGAAGTCATGCCCAGGAAAACATTTGTGTTCTTAACTGAGGCATACCTGTATGGTATAAATTTTAAGTAGCCTTGGCACCCTAACCCAATATCAAGTTATGAGCTTTTTGTTTGTTTGCCTTTTTATGGGTTATGTTTTGACAGGAATTGGATATCTAAGTACAGCAGCAGCTTCATTACCATGTGAGACAAAAATACAAAGACGTGCCGTAGATTGCAATACATTTTTCCTACTCTTAAATGCCACCAAACAGCATGGTTAGAGAGATATCAAGGGGAGTTCAACTCACTTCTGACTCCTTCCCCTTTCCAAAAGAAATAATACCTTTTGTATATGCTCAGGAAGAATTTGTTCCTCCGTGGTGAAAGCACCAGATCCTGCCTGATCTTTGAAACCAAGCAGGATTCAGCTCGATTAGTACTTGGACAGAGGACATCCAGTACTGCATTTCAGAGGAAACTATACTTGAGTGTTCCCTGCCTAAGAAAACACTATAAAATCCATGGGGTTACCATAAGTCAACAGACAACTTGAGGGCACACATTCACATAAAATCATTCTTATGTACGGTATCTCTCTTCAGAAGTAAGTATTGCTGAGTTCAATGGAAGTTACTTCCAGGTAGATAAGCAGAATTGTAACTGCATGCCAGTAAAAATGGGGACAGAAAACCCACCAATTCCACAATAGTATCAAATACTGTATATACTCGAGTGTAAGCCGACCCGAATATAAGCCGAGGCACCTAATTTTACCACAAAAAAACTGGGAAAACATTGACTCCAGTATAAGCCGAGGGTGGTAAATTTCAGAAATAAAAATAGATACCAATAAAATTACATTAATTGAAGCATCAGTAGGTTAAATTTTTTGATTATTTACATAAAGCTCAAATTTAAGATAAGACTGTCCAACTCTGATCAAATCATTATTCTCATCTTCTTCAATGTAAATGTGCTTATGTATCCTTTTAATAATAATAGAGTAAAATAATACATGTAATAATAATAATAATAATAAATAAAAGGTAAAGGTTTCCCCTGACGTTAAGTCCAGCCGTGTCCGACTCTGGGGGTTGGTGCTCATCTCCATTTCTAAGCCAAAGAGCCGGCGTTGTCCGTAGACACCTCCAAGGTCATGTGGCCAGCATGACTGCATGGAGCGCCGTTACCTTCCCGCCGGAGCGGTACCTATTGATCTACTCACATTTGCATGTTTTCGAACTGCTAGGTTGGCAGGAGCTGGAGCTAACAGCGGGCACTCAAGCCGTTCCCGGGATTTGAACTTGGGACCTTTCAGTCTGCAAGTTCAGCAGCTCAGCACTTTAACGCACTTCGCCACCGGGGATCCTTGTTAATAATAATAAATACAGGAAAATAATACATGTAATAATAGAGTAAAATAATAAATGCAATAATAATAAGATCAGAGTGAAATAATAAATGTATTATTATTATTAATAATAATAAAAATAGAGTAAAATAAATGTAATAGTAGCAACAATAATAGAGAAAAATAATAAATGTAATAATACCAATAATAATAGAGAAAAATAATAAATGTACCATATATTCTCGAGTATAAGCTGACCCAAATATAAGCCAACCAGGACCCTCACCCGAGTATAAGCCGAGGGGGACTTTTTCAGTCTTAAAAAAGGGGCTGAAAAACTAAACTTATACTCGAGTATATATAGTAATATTGTTGCTTTGCCCCAAAGCTCTAATCAAAGATGCTGCTTCTCCATACAGAATAATCATGACAAGTTTAAAGGGAAAGAACTAGATTTTCTGAGTTAAGGAAAATTACACTCATCAAAATACAGTTTGCATAACAAACCAAGCACGACATGGTCTGAAAAGATGATGAAAAAGAAAACCAGACCATGAAGCTATCCTATCCCAGCATAACAGCCTCATCTGAAGAGGCCTTGCGTGGCAGCTAACAATAAAGAAATGCTGCCAAATTCAATAACTGACCCTGTTTTGATCCATTCAAACGCAGTGGGAGGTGTAACAGCACGCTTATTTATATGAGCTCCTATCAATAATTAAATCTACATTTTGAAATATTCTGGGGGTGTTGGTGTGGGAGAGGCTTCCTTCCATTCTCAAGTGATGGCAACCTCGAATGCAGTTTCCTTCTACATGGGGGGGGGGGGGGATCTCTTCTTTGTGGCTGAAAGTCCTAACTAGCGCTGATTGACTCCTGTACTATTTTAACACCGAGCTTCACGCTGTTGCCAAGCTATATTCTTTGCATATATGATTAGCACTAATTTCCCCTTGCGCTTGCCTGCAACCACACTGAGCATTATGTGGGAAAGTGATTCTATAATCGGCTGACATTGCTCCGTAGCTACGAGAAAGGGAACAATTTAACCAAGAAAGCCGCTTCTTGTTTCGGAACTATTTCTCAGTTTCTTGGTGCAGGATTTCTCTAAGGAACATAAAGCTAAGTTCTGTTCATTAAACTCATTACGTTAGAAGTTTAAAACATTAGTATTGAATCTATTCAGGGCATGATTCTGTTGTGTAATGGGGCTGCTGTACAGAATTTCTCTGCTTTCTTTGTTTGAAGATCTGTCCAGTCCAACTACATTGTTATTTGCTGTCAAATTAGCTTTGACTTATGGTGATCCTATGGATGAAAGACTTTCAGGAACCCTGGTCATCCACTTCTTTGCCCAGGTCTTGCAAACTCAGGACCATTGCTTCCTCAATTTAATCAATCAACCTGCAATGTGGTTTCCATCTTTTCCTACTGACTTCCATCTTTTTTTCGTGTCAGGAGTGACTTGAGAAACCGCAAGTTGCTTCTGGTGTGAGAGACTTGGCCGTCTGCAAGGACATTGCTCAGGGGACGCCTGGATGTTTTGATGTTTTTACTATCCTTGTGGAAGGCTCCTCTCATTTCCCCGCATGGAGCTGGAGCTGATAGAGGGAACTCCTCAGCGCTCTCCCTGGGTTGGATTTGAACTGGCAACCTTCGGGTCAGCAACCCAAACTTCAAGTCAGCAGTCCTGCCAACACAAGGGTTTAAGCCACTGCGGCACCGGGGGCTCCGACTTCCATCTAACCAAGCATTATTGTCTTTTTAATGAGTCATGTCATCTTATGATATGTCCAGGGGGCAACAGCTGTAGTTTAGCTATCTTCACTTCTAGTGAGAGTTCAGGCTTGATTTGCTCTAAATAGCCATTCATTTGTCTTTTCAGTTGTCCATGGTACCTGTGGAATTCTTCTCCAGTACCAGATTTCAAATGAATTGATTTTCTTCCTATCAGCTTTCTTCACTGACCAGTTTTCAGTTTCTTTGTTATCTGCTTTATGTAAATAATCTGTAGTCATTGTTATTGTTTTAAAAACGTTTCTACTGTAACCCTGCTTTTGTACTTCCTTCTTTTATTTCGATTGGTATTTCCAAGTCTCTTCTAGTTTCTGCAACTCACACGAGGCCATCTGCGTGCCTTAAGAAAAAGTTGATATGCCACAGCTTGAACCTGGGACCATCTGCTACTTAGCTTGACTCATAATCTTGAGTTGTATTAAAGAAAATACTGTTTGCTCTTGAGATCTTCAATTTGTAGCATATACTGGATGAGATGGCTTTGGTTGCATGGATTAATCCAATATCCTCAGCCTTTTCATACAAGCCAAATATAATTTTGATAGATAGAATTGTTTATACCATATAGAATCATAGATTTGAAAGAGACCACAAGATTACATGGGCCATCTGTTCCAACCTTCTGCTATGCAAGAAAAGCACAATCAAAGTACCCCGACAGATGGCCATCCATCCTCTGTTTAAAAGCCTCCAAAGAAGGAGCTTTCACCACACTCCGAGGCAGTGAGTTCCACTGTTGAACAGCTTTCACAGTCAGGAAGTTCTTCGTAATGTTGAATGGAATCTCCTTTCCTGTAATTTGAACCCATTTCTCCAAGTTCAAGTTTCCAGGGCAGCAAAAAACAAGCATGTTCCCTTTTCCTTATGACATCCTTCCAAATATTTATACAAGGTTATCATGTCACAGGACTCCCAGTGACGCAATGGGCTAAATCCTTGTGTCGGCAGGACTGCTAACTGAAAGTTTGGCGATCGTATCTGGAGAGAGTGGGTGAGCTCCTCCTGTCAGCTCCAGCTCCCCATGTGGAGACATGAGGGAAGCCTCCCACAAGGATGTTAAAACATCAAATATCTGGGTGTCCTTGTAGACAGCCAATTCTCTCACACCAGAAGCAACTTGCAGTTTCTCAAGACGCTACTGACATGAAAAAAATCACCAGTCCTCTCAACCTTCTCTTCTGTAATCTAAACATATATTTGGGAGGTGATAGTGTTGCTATTGAAACTCATTTTGGCTCATGCTAAAGGCAAGTTAACATGTGCTAAATTACTTCTTTTATTACCACAATCCTATAGTCATGCTGGCTGGAATATTCTTGGTGCTGTCATTTTTAAAAAAAAAAAAAAAACTCTTTTATAAGTTGTGGGTATTTTTCTGGACGATTTCAGCCCTATGGTTTCAATCATACTTCATGTATTTATTTAACCATCATATCCACTTTTCCATCCAAGAAAGAAGCTCAAAATGGATTACAGTCTAAAAACCATTACATGTACAACAAAAACAAAACTGCAGTAACCATTTCCAAAACCAAACAACCCAAAACCCCCAAAATAAACTTTGATCCATCAGCCCACAACAAGATTCTAATCAGTTTAAATAAACTTGCCTGTTACGCTGTGCACATTATCTCAGCATTATTCTTGATTACAGCAGCTCAGTCATATCCTAGTACTGCTTATGCACAGCAGGAAATAGTTGCCATAAACAGGGGTGGAAATCACACTCCCTCCAAATATATTTGGGCTGCAAGTCTATTAGCAATGACCAACCATAGTAAGGATTGCTACAACATAACTGGAAATCCCTCAATTGTCCACCCGTACTCTATACTCATCTGCCAATTTGAGGGCTGCATAATTCCTATTCTTGGCCCAAATATTCCTGCTGACCTACTAATATCGGAAGCACCGCTCTCATTCTTGGGGCTATTTCACACTGCACAGTTTAGCACTCATGCCTTCTAGCATTTCAGGGATAAAAACTGGAACAGATGGGGCAAAGTATCATGAAACTGTGGTCAAAATGGCAAACATTGTTAATGAGGAGGAACACATAAGCTAGGAAACCCTGCAGCAATTTGCTTTTGCCTGAGCCTCCTGAGAAAGGCAAGTTTCAATCCCCTCCTATTCCACCTGCTGAGTTTATTGAGTTTGCATCTATTGAACCAAGATGAGGACAAAGTGGGAAATTGGGAGGAGGAGAAAGAAATTAGGACATGTCAAAGGTAGCTGAAAAAGTGGGAGACAGAAGATTAATTTGGATTGTTTCTGCCAAATCGGGACATTTTGAGGATATGTAATGCTAAGATTTCCCTTTAATTGCCATGTTTCCATTCTGTAGAATCCTGGGATTTGTAGTTTTGGAATAGGCATTTAGAATGATCAGCCATAAGGCTCTAGTTCCTCCCCAAACTGCAACCCCCTGAATTTGAAGCCAAAATTCAGCTAACCACTAAGGAACAGTGTGGATCTGTCACCCGGTTGCTTGCTATTTTGATAGCGAGATGAAAATATGCAAACCGGGTTTGAAGGCAATAAACAGAGGTTTATTAGCTTTCAAGATTGAAAGGATGTCTGATACAGAGTCTTCACTCTGAAGGAATCGGACTCAGTAAGCAAAGCAGTGAAAGACATTTTATCTCCTTTGACAGCCATTCAGAGTTCCCGCTCCCTCCCTTGGTGGACTGAAAAGTGGTCAAGTTAGGATCTGGGTTATCGTTGGCTGGGAAATCCTGCTAAAATTATTGCTGGATGTAGTTTCCCATGTGACAGAAAAAATGAAGAGCTGTTCTTTGTCTATTTGAAGCTGATGCCATTCAGAGAGTCAGCTCAGGCTGGGCTGACTAAATGGTTTAAGGCAGTGGTTCTCAAGCTGTGGGTCCCCAGATGTTTTGGCATTCAGCTCCCAGAAATCCTAGCAGCTGGTAAACTGGCTGGGATTTCTGGGAGTTGTAGGCCAAAACACCTGGGGACCCACAGGTTGAGAACTACTGGTTTAAAGGCAATATGTAAATAGTCCAAAGTGGGATTATAGGTGAGGAACACAAAAGAGTAAACCTCTGAGACAATGAGGTTATGCAAACAAACAATTCAATGGAAAGCATACAGATTTCATCAATCTGACATTTCCCACCACCTGGAGATTAATCCTCTTTGTATATCTGGATGAAGTCTTTCCAGCTTGCCTTGTCTACCTGAGTAAGTGCACTTCACAGCGGGACATTGGAAGAGTTTCACAAGCACAAGCATTATATTTTAAGACTTCTCTAGATGCGCTGGACCATATCCACACATATCAATTTCAGCACATCCTAGTCTGCTTCAATATGAAACATATATGTAAGAATCCCAATCAGTTCATTACCTGTACACCATAAATCAGGAGTGAAATCTGAAGGGGAAACTCAGGGTGCATAGTTCTGAGGTTTGAGACGAAACTCCTTGGTGGGGGATTTGGGGTCAGTCTATTGTTTAGGCACATTTCCCCTCTCCCGGGGCTTTGGGCTTAGTGATTAATTCTCCTTGGAATGTCTGGGCTCTGGGTGGCTGCAGGGGAACGATCCCTTTCGAAAGACTGGAAAGGTTTTGCAGTTGCAGAAGTTGTATATAGTAATAATATATAATAATATTTCATAATAATCTTGTATTTAATTTATCTTTTGGCAGTGAGGGGTCAATTTTTCAAGAACAGATTCAATACAATGGAGCCATGACAGTTATAGCTGAATGTGTGTATGTCTTTCAAGTCACCTGTTGACTTATGATGAACCCATGCATTTCATAGAGCTTTTTAACTAAGTGGAATACCACAAATGTGAAAGAATCCCAAATCCCAGATCTTTCAGCTAGAATTGCTGCAGTGACCCTAAAACAAGGCAAGGGGGTACACAGACTATTATAAGGTAAAGGTAAAGGTTTCCCCTGACGTTAAGTCCAGTCGTGTCCGACTCTGGGGGTTGGTGCTCATCTCCATTTCTAAGCCGAAGAGCCGGCATTGTCCGTAGACACCTCCAAGGTCATGTGGCCGGCATGACTGCATGGAACGCTGTTACCTTCCCGCTGGAGCGGTACCTATTGATCTACTCACATTTGCATGTTTTCGAACTGCTAGGTTGGCAGAAGCTGGAGCTAACAGCGAGCGCTCACTCCGCTCCCTGGATTTGAACTTTTCGGTCTGCAAGTTCAGCAACTCAGCACTTTAACACACTGAGCCACAGGAGGCTATTATAGGCTATTATATTATAACAGACTATTATAGATGTATTTTAAAGAGATGAACCAATATATAAATAAACAATGTTCTGTATTTGTATAATCTGCAGTTGTCATTTTCAGGACTGAGATAGCTTTGATTGTGTTTTCCTGCATGGCAGGGGGTTAGACCCATGCGGTCTCTTTCAACTCTATGATTCTATGGAAGTCTGGCAGTAATAATTGACCGATTAATCTTCTTTAGGGTTTATACTGCTTGTGGCAACCATTTTAGACCATTCCTGTTCTCTCTTTCATGAGTCTGTGACATATATTTCAACCTTTAGCACAGGTAAAGTGGCTGTTTAAATCTTGGGCTGTCTTCCAATCACAATCACAATACACTTCAGTTTTTGGGGGGTTTTTTGCCCTCTGACTTTAACTATGAACTAGCAAGAAAACGTTATCAATCATATAGACCAAAGTGACATTATGAACGAGGTCACTCTTTGGTCCAGTCGTAGCGCCAGGTGGTGGCCACACGGCCAGCCTCCAGGGCTCTGGTTACCTCCAGTTAATGGCCAGTCCAGCCATGACAAATTTGAACACAAAGGCAGCCAGCATCTCAGAGACCTGTACTAGTTCAGGCTCCGTTGAACTTAATGGGGCTTGTGCTTTGATGACAGGGCAGGGGGGGAGAGCTCTTAATCCAAGCTCCATTTCTTCAGCATCTTATTTTATAGACCACACAGAAGATGGCGCAGAGAGATAAGGTGGCATTTTGTGCCGGGGAGAGAATGAAAGCGAGTGAGCGTGAAGGTCTGTTTTGGAAAACACAGGTGCTGAGTGTAAACAGAGGCAGACTCTTGTCTAGACAGCGTGCTGCAGGTCTGCAAAAGGGAACTGACTGCGGAGGGTACATCTATGTCCTTTGAATGATGGCTATTCATGAATTTTTAGCACTCAGCATTTATATAGGAGCTGTACTTAAAAGAGACCAAACCGGCTAGACCAGTTGGGTGACAGACCTGACCTCTTCCAAGCACTTTCATCCAAAGGGTGTGTATATTCAAGGTGGATGAAGTCATGAGTGTTTTATCAAAACACTGTCTGTGATAAAAAGGGCTTTTTAAAAATCTTTTAACTTTTAAAAAAACTTAATTACAAAAAAAGAGTAGGGAGGAGGACTTGATTTATTGTCACAGAGACTGAAATGTAAGCTGCTGTGTTTTTCATATCTGGTGGCCATTACTTTAAAAATAGCTTCACAATATTTTGTTTCTCTGATAACTCTGTGGCACCAGCTGTTCTCTGGGGCAAATAAAGTGTTTAATGGGAGCAATTTTGGCCTGAGTATGGAGGATTGGTTGAATGAACAAAATTGGGAGTTTAGGCACATTTGCCCAAGAACATCAATATGCTAGCTTGAGCCAGTTGCCCATTTGGTTCGTCTGGTATGTCCAAACAGATTAGTGTTTGCTTTTCTACATGCTGAAAAAAATGTGGTTACCTTTCAACTAAAAGTTGCATATCCTCTAATATTTCACAGATGAAAATTGGGAGATTTGTGGCTGAGTAACATCAGTGTGTGGTCAAAAGGATGTGGCCAGGCAACAAGAGGGCAAAAGTTATTAATGAGGAAGAACCCAGAGATTTACTATTTTAAGAAGCGAAAATGTGAGGTTTATATACAGACTTTAGAAAAACCTGAGCCTTCTGGGAAGGACAAGACTCCACCTTCTCCCAGCTCTTCTCCCTCTTGGTGAGTTAACTGAGTGCAAACTACTTTGCACATTGAAATCAGTTTGCTGCAATTGAAGAAAATCAAGGACTAAAAGGAGAGAGAAACTGGGACAGTTTCATTTTTAAAACAGCTGAGAAAGTTGGTGTAATTAGGAATATTTCTTTAAAACCAGGATAGATGGAGGATATGAAGTTGCCAGTCAGTGTCAATTTGCAGGCCCAACAACTGCATGTCCTTAGGCAGAATTATTTGAGATCTATTCTAGAGTATTTGTTTATCGTGTCAGAAGCGAACTGAGAGTACAGTTGTAATGTAATTGAAAACACAAACAAAGTTAAAAACTTGGCATTATACTAAATGTCCTTTGACCACTAGCCAGCCCCTTGGAGTGCCTCTGGTGTTGCTAAAGGAAGGTCCTCCATTGTTCTGCATTGTAATAAGTGGTCTGTGGTTTGCTCTTCTCATAGAATCATAGAATCATAGAATAGTAGAGTTGGAAGAGACCTCAAGGGCCATCTAGTCCAACCCCCCGCTAAGAAGCAGGAAATCGCATTCAAAGCACCCCCGACAGATGGCCATCCAGCCTCTGCTTAAAAGCCTCCAAAGAAGGAGCCTCCACCACGGCCCGGGGGAGAGAGTTCCACTGCCGAACAGCCCTCACAGTGAGGAAGTTCTTCCTGATGTTGAGGTGGAATCTCCTTTCCTGTAGTTTGAAGCCATTGTTCCGTGTCCTAGTCTGCAGGGCAGCAGAAAATAAGCTTGCTCCCTCCTCCCTATGACTTCCCCTCACATATTTGTACATGGCTATCATGTCTCCTCTCAGCCTTCTCTTCTGCAGGCTAAACATGCCCAGCTCTTTAAGCCTCTCCTCATAGGGCTTGTTCTCCAGACCCTTAATCATTTTAGTTGCCCTCCTCTGGACGCTTTCCAGCTTGTCAGCATCTCCCTTCATCTGCGGTGCCCAAAACTGGACACAGTATTCCAGGTGTGGTCTGACCAAGGCAGAATCCACACTCACATGTCGTGGATTCCACTTTGTGGCCCCATTTCTTAAAGTGGCATCTTGTGGTGCCAGAGCGAAGTCTGTTCAGCGCATTCCAAGTCGTCCAGTCTTCTGTGTGCTCAGGAGGAAGTCTCTCATTCGGTATCAGCCATAGGTTAAGGTTCTGGGTTTTAGCCTGCCACTTTTGGACTCTCGCTTGATGAGTGTTCCTGTGAGTATCTCTGTAGATCTTAGAAAACTGTTTCTTGATTTAAGGCGTTGGCATGCTGGCTGATATCTGAAAAGGGGGATGGGCCGGAGATGTCACTACCTTGGTCCTTTCATTGCTGGCTGCTACTTCCCAACGGATTTCAGGTGGTACAATGCAGACTAAACAGTATAATTTCTCCAGTGGTGTGGGGCATAGACATCCTGTGATAATGCATCATGTCTCATTAAGAGCTACATCCACTGTTTTAACATGGTAAGATGCATTCCATACTGGGCATGCATATTCAGTAGCAGAGTAGAAAGCACAAGGGCAGATATCTTCACTGTGTCTGTTTGTGATCCCCAGGTTGTGCCAGTCAGCTTTTGTATGATATTATTTTAAGCACCCACTTTTTTGCTTGATATTCAAGCAGTGCCTCTTATAAGTCAGAGCACTATCCAGGGTAACTCCCACGTATTTGGGTGTGCTGCAGTGCTCCAGTGGGATTCCTTCCCAGATAATCCTCAGAGCTTGAGATGCTTGTCTGTTCTTAAGGTGAAAAGCACACATCTGTGTTTTAGAGGGATTAGAGATCACCTGGTTTTCCCTGTAATAGGCAATAAGAGCACCTAAAGCTTCAGAGCGCTTCTGTTCAACCATTTCAAAGCTCCCAGCTTGGGCGGTGATGGCAAGATTGTCAGCATAGATGAAACTCTGATCTAGAGAGATCCTGATATGAATACAACCACTTTCTGAAATAAGGTAGCTAACCACTGAAGATGTTAACTGTATGCATGAAGCGTAGTGCACAGGGGTAACCACTTTATAAAATACCTTCCCCAAAGATACACAGGAGATTCCTGTTTTACTAGCTTGCAAAAACAATGCAAAACAATTTTTATTTATCTAAGCTTTGAACTGATTGATTTTATTCTTGTTCCTTTGCTTTGTTTCCAATGTTACTGTGTTATTTTTTAAAAAATGATGTTGATGATATATTTTGTTTTGAGATTGTGTGCCTTCAAGTTGTTTCTGACGTATGCCGAACCTTTGTGGTGAGAAGTTTGTTTTTTGCCTTCCTTTGAGGCTGAGAGTGCATGTCCACTGGGTTTTCATGGCCAAGCAGGGATTACAACCAGAGTCCTAGTCCAATGCTCAAACAATGACGTCATGCTCTCGGGCTTTCTTTGTTAGGATGGATACTGATTTCTGGGGGGGGTGGTCTGAAAAGGCAGCAATTGAAATATATTTAAAAAGAAATGATAAAAAGAATATGTTCACTCAGGAAAACAGTGCTCACCCTTGTGTTTCTAATGGCACACAAACAATAAAGCTGTTAATCACGAGGAGAAAGGAGCTGTGGCCAGGAGGGAGGAGACGTATAACATGAATACCTGGCTTTTTCTTCCATCAGGGCTCATAAAAATGTAATAGAAAAGATGAAACACCTTCCCATTCTGTTTTATGTTTTCACTTTTAATTTTAAAAATATACAATCATCTTTTTAAAAGAAAAGATGTTGGAGTGTGTTGAATAGCTGATCACAGATATTTCGTGTGATGTGTAGCTACTTTGGCTGTAAAGCCCATGTGTTCAGAAGCTAATTTCAAAAACTGTCTTGTTAGCTCAGTACTCTGGCAGGTGCAATCTGACCCTCCCACTACACAAAGAGGGAACTAAGAAAGAGAAGGAGGACAGAAAGGCCGTAAGAAGAAAATAGCAGAAAGTGATCAACCCCCATCTCCACATCTCAGCTACTTTTGGCTTTATCATGTGTTCTCTCTGGTCCCCAAAAAAGGTCCATCATTGCTGCCCCCAGAAAATCACCCCTTCAATGGAAAGTACTGTTGCAGCACTCCCATGCAGAGCACTTTAGCATGTGTGTGCCTCCACGTTGCCTGTTGATTTGTGACAAACCACATACATTTCATAGGGTTTTCTTAAGTAAAAAAAATGGTTTTGCCAGTTCCCTGAAATATAGTGTACAACACTGCTTCCTAAATCTCAACACTGGGTTCCCAACACATTTGGCCACAGTAAAAGCCTTTCTGAATGGCAGCTATTTTTTTTTTCATGTCAGGAGCGACGTGAGAAACTGCAAGTTGCTTCTGGTGTAAGAGAATTGTCCATTTGCAAGGACATTGCCCTGGGGATGCCTGGATATTTGATGTTTTACCATCCTGTGGGAGGCTTCTCTCATGTCACCGCATGGGAAGCTAGAGCTGATCAATGGGAGCTCACCCCACTCTCTGGATTTGAACCACTGATCTTTCAGTCAGCGGTTCAGCCGGCACAAAGATTTAACGCACTGTGCCACCGGAGACTCCATCTCACCTAGTGATTTACATGAATGCATTGTGCAGGGTTTACAGTGAACTCTGCAGAAAATGTTTCTACTATACTTCATAAAAAGGAAAATCGGCCTGTTTAGCAAGCCTTGCAAATGCTATCAGTAAATGTCTAGGTTTTATACCTATTTTATATACCCAGGGTCATGTAAAAAATTCTTGGGCCAGAAAGGGGTCCTGAGTGGAAAAGTTTAAGAAGCCCTGATCTACAGCACCTGTAATTGGTTGGTGGTCTCCCATCCAAGTACTAATCAGAACGGATGCTGCATAGTCTCCAAGATCAAACAGGATGTGGTGCCTTCAGTGTATCCAGACCAACACAGTACATGCAGGATAAATTCCTAGGAGAATGAGCCCATTCAGATGCAAGGCCCTCCCTTTATCCCAGGCATGGGCAAACTTTGGCCCTCCAGATGTTTGACCCCCCCAACCAGCTGTTAGGAATTGTGGGAGTAGACGTCCAAAACATCTGGAGGGCCAAAGTTTGCCCATGCCTGCTGTATCTCAACTGTCACTGCCTAGACCTCAGAGGGAAAGAGGAAGCTGTTAGGGCCAGGCTCTATCATACCTGGCCCTAAGAGCTGGTAAGATGTCCTACCTCCATCCCAACTATCAGAGGGAGAGAAGTATGGGCACTACTGCCAGTTGGACTCAAATTCCTGAAAAAGAGATTCCACCTAAACTTTAGGAAAAACTTCCTAAAGAGATGTTTGATAGTGGAAAATGTTGCCTTGGAGTGCAGTGGAGTCTTACTTTTTGGAAGTTTCAAAGTAGAGGTTGGATGGCTGCCTGTCACGAGTTCTTTGACTCTACTTTCCTGTATGGTGGAAAGGGGTTGGATTGGATGGCCCTTCCGATTTCTTCCAACTTTGTGGTTCTATGATCTCCTTTCCTGGTGTGCCTTATCTTTAGATTGTAAGTCTAAAGATAAATATCTCTTTTCTTTTTCTTATAAATTGGTATGCACGGTGATGGTACTCTATAAAGAAAGGATGATGCTGATGAAAGTAATAGTTCAGTCTCTCTACATCAGCTGCCTACATCAGCTTTCCTTAAACCAGCTCCCTCCAGACTATAACTCTCACAGTCCCCACCCGCATGACCCAAGGCCAGTGGCTGTGCTGAGTGGGTATAGTGGGAATCGTAATCTGTTCTATCAAGAGGCAATAAATTGCGGAAGTCTGTTCTGTATTATGTCTAGATGAAACTATTAGGCACCCATAGTCTTTAAGAAAACAAACAACAGAAACAACCATGCCTTTTCCCGTTTCTTTCTCAGTCTACTTATTTCCAGTAAGGTCATGAATCAGACATTTTTCCCAATATTTTTAACTTTATATCTACAGGGCAGAGGTTTACAACCATGTTTTCTAATATTAAACACGATGCTATTGAGATGGATTGCAAAACTGAGCAAAGATGGTGACAAAGAAGAAGAAAAATTCTTCTCATGCAGCATCTGTTATTTGCTGTTGTTAGGTAGTCCTGGGTAGAGCAAGAAATGTGGACAGGCCCTGGTTGGCAAGGTCTTTTGCACCTGATTGCTTTTGGTGTAAACATTTCAAACTACAGACAGATCATATTTAGGACACTTTTAAAAAATTGGACTACAGCATCCAAAATGCCCCAGACAGAACAGGATTCTGGCTGCTATACTATAGTTTAGTTTAATTGTTTGGTTATATTCTGCCTTGAAACATGATATTGATTTGTATACTGGCAGCCTGTCTCCTAACGCAAGTTAAGAAAAAAGGGTGTCAAAAGATTTGTATAACGAGACATTAAAACAGACATTGTAAAGCAAAGTATTGCAATAAATACATGGCTTTTATTGGGTTTTTTATAGGGGCCACGGTGGCACAATGGGTTGTGCTGGCTGAACTGCTGGCCTGAAGGTTTGAATCTGCAAGAAGGAGTGAGCTCCCGTCTGTCAGCCCTAGATTCTCATGTGAAGACATGAGAGAAGCCTACCAACAGGATAACACACCCAGGCATCCCCGATTTTGTAGATGGCAGATTATTTCACACCAGAAGCAACTTGCAGTATGTTCTCAATTCACTACTGACACGATAAAAAAATCATTTTTATTAAGACTTAGCTTAAGCAAAATTTTATTTGTGTGTGTGTGTGTGTACACACAAATACAGGCCTGTTTGAGTAAATGTAAATTCAGTGACTATTTAAGAGGTAAATGTTACGCTTCAGTGGGTGAAATCTGCTTCCAAATAGCCTACACACATGCCCCAAGGGAAGGGCAGGCTGCTTGGATCAATTTTTGGGAGGCATGTTTAGCTGTAGGCTGTCTAGTCATCCCTTCACATTCACAAGGGTTAGGGCACAGGGCCCCTTATCAAAGTGAAAAACTGTGAATAAAATGCATTTTTATTATCTGAATATCGATACACTGGAAACTGACCATAGTATCGCACAAGTTCTAGAGAGGTACTATCTCTAGAAATCTCAACATCTTTCAACATGATGAGAGGAAGCTAACCATAGAATCACACTGGAGGATGTAGGGATTCCTCGAGAGAACAAACCGTGAATAATCAAAACTGCAAATCTGGATCTCCAGAGTCCTAATCCAGCATTTAGACCACATTGGCTCTCATCCTGACCTGTTATTGGCATATAATGACTGCATCCACACACTTTTTTGCATATCAAAATTGAATGAGAAGACTGTTCATTACATTTTACATAACCCCAGTGCTTCATAGATATAAATTTTGCAGTTTTTGAAATACTGTAACATCTAAGTAGTAGCTTCTTGCAGCCTCCGTTGGCTGCTTAATTCTAGTCACTATTGTCCTTCTGCTTCTCCCATTTGTGCCAAAAAAATCCTGATTTATTTGAAAAACTGGGATCTGTGAAGAGACATCATGCCGAGGCCTATGGTTTTTCTTTTTCTAATCATCAGGACAGAATCTGGGTGCCTTTGATGCAAGAACTCTGAAAATTATTTCTGATGCAGAAAATTATTTTTGGAACGTGACATAATTGCAATTTAGCCCTTTCAGCCCCTTCATTATGCCGCCTTTAAGCTGTACTCCCACTTAATTGAACTGCGAGCTACAACAGCCACTTAATTCACCCATAACATTTTAATGCTCTTATATTAGCGATCTCAATAGAGCATTGTTCCAAACCACAAATTGATATGATCAGCTGCCTGCTGCCATCTATGATCTGTGGTGTAACAGAAGGCAGGAGGAGTGTGAGTAGGTAAAAAAAGAGCTTCGAGAAAAGATCTCATTTTTCACATCTTTTTAGTGCTTAGCATGAAATATATTTGGCCGTAAAATGCTGGGACTGGTCCTGATCGTAGCATAGACAATGGAATAGAAGACGCATTCTAGAGAGAGAATCAAGGCTTAACCTGCCAGGATGGAAATGAGGAATGCAGATGACTGAAATAGAAAAATGACTCGCGTGAGAGGCATAAGAAAGACGGGAGAGGCGAAGATCAAAATGATGAACTGGTTTCCTTTCCTGCCCTGTTTCCTAGCCCCTTTGTGCTTTCAGGATAATTATTTTAACATTAAGCAATCCCTCGTGCCTGTTGTCATTTCTCTCCCAATCCAGGCCGCTGGGCAAACGTCTTCCTGCGCTACATTTGCGAAATTAGGTAACTGAAGAGTTTGGCAGCCGATGCAGAATCAAAATGCAGAAAGTTTCACAGAGGATGAAATGTCTGACACCACCATGAGCTCCAATAGCAACAAAAATAAGATTGAGATTTTTTTTTTGGGAATGACATCTGTATGTGTTTGATTTGAGATTGCTCCTTTTTCCCCCGTTAGGGTTTTTTCTTAATGTTTCAGTTTCATTGCCTCATGCAATGAATAAGAATAGATGTACACAGGCAGACTTTTCATGAAAATCCTCCTGTACGCTGCCACAGGATACACTTTGCAAGTGAGTTCTTTGCTCTTCAGAGGAGAAAGAGAAAAAAAGGGTGAAAATCAGTGGGCTAGATTTATGGATAGTTCACACAGGGGCATGTGCAGAAATCTCCAACTGCCTTTTACTATTACTTGCTCTGGTCTTTCTACAGGAGACTTAAAGAGTATGAGGAGAACCTTGTGTACTGCCTTAAATCTTCTTTGAAGGAAGACAAGATACAAATCAAATGATAATCTTAATCCATCACTCCTAAAACGAACAATTCTTTTCACGGCTGGCTTGCCCTTTCTGGGAAGCTCCATGTGCCTTCAACCTCACTAGCCACCTGAAGAGTTTCAGTGGCCAAGACCCTTCTGCTAGGTCATGTCAGTCCTTGTTATATAACACCTCCAAACCATCTTCCCACTACTCACCTGTAGACTTTTCTCACATAGGGTGCGTCTATAGCAGGCCTGGACAAACTTGGGCCCTCCAGGTGTTTTGGATTTCAACTCCCACAATTCCTAACAGCCTCAGGCCCTTTCCTTTTCCCTCTCAGCCACTTGATAGAGAGAGAGAGAGAGAGAAAGAGAGAGAGAGAGAGAGCACATGTGATCTGCAGTCCCTTTTATAACTTCTCAGGAAGCAGTTATGCACTCTCAGGATAAAAAAAAAATCCCCAAAAAATAAAAATACCTGTCAGGAAGAACAACAGAAAAGCAATAACTTTGTGCCATTTTATATTAGTATTTGGGGCCCCTGGTGGCACAGTGTGTTAAAGCGCTGAGCTGCTGAACTTGTGGACCAAAAGGTCCCAGGTTCAAGTCCCGGGAGCGGAATGAGCGCCCACTGTTAGCCCCAGCTCCTGCCAACCTAGCAGTTCGAAAACATGCAAATGTGAGTAGATCAATAGGTACCGCTCCGGCGGGAAGGCAACGGCGCTCCTTGCAGTCATGCCGGCCACATGACCTTGCAGGTGTCTACGGACAACGCCAGCTCTTTGGCTTAGAAATGGTGATGAGCACCAACCCCTAGAGTCGGTCACGACTGGACTTAACATCAAGGGAAAACCTTTACCTTTACCTTATATTAGTATTTAATGTGCTAAAGTGATGTACAAAGATGCTTTTTTTTTTTTTTAAACTGGTTGTGGTTTTTTTACACACACACAAAAGCCATTTTCTGTTCAAATCCCCATGCAGCTATGGATATAATTCCATAAGTTACACTCTCTCAGCCTCAGAGAAAGGCAATGACAATAATTGCCCCTGACCAAATCTTGGCCAAAAAAAAACCTACCATGAGATAATGCTACTGGAACATGGCCATACAGCCCTAAAAACTCACAGCAACCCAGTGATTCCAGCCATGAAAGCCTTCAACAATAAACTTACCATGATATGGCCTTAGGGTTGCCATAACTCAGAAACAAGTTGAAAGCATAAGGCAAGAACTCTCTACTATCCTGTGCTTGATTATACTTTATTGATGATTTTATAATCTTTTTAAAAGGTCTTTTGAGGTCGTTTCCTCCATGCTATTAACAGTTGTCTTAATTTTTTTTAGAAATAGCTATTGCACTCTTTCTTTTTTCTTCCTCCTGTTCTTTTACTGTTTTCTGGCTGTTATAGTGCATTCATTGTTCTAGTGACCCCCCCCCCCCCCACTTGTGACATTTATTTATTTCGTGTCAAACGCATTGCATAACAAATACATTTTAAAATGATGAAATAAAGGAAATCACAAGCAACTAAATAGTTTTAGACCAAAAGCGGGCAACAGCAACCGCATTGTGACATTAATTCATGACTATTAGCAAACCTGAAAGGCAGAGTACAAAACTTTTAATGAGTGAACATTAATGAAACATTCACTATGTATGCAACTGCATTCAACAACACTAAAACAGAGAGAGAGGCCCCTTCCATGCAGCTGAATAAAATCCCACATTATTTGCTTTGAACTGGAATATCTGGTAGATGTGGACTCAGATAACTTAGTTCAAAGCAGATATTGTGGGATTTTCTGCCTTGATATTCTGGGTTATATGGCTGTGTGGAAGGGCCCAGAGAGGAAACAAGAGAAAGGAGAGATTGTCCTTCCTCAAGAATCTCATATCTTTTTCTGTCCTAAATACAACTCCAGAAGCCAATTAGCTTCATTTCTATATTGCATAAAAATGTATCCCTTCTCTGAGTCTGTGTTCTACACGTTTGCAGCTTCAATGGGTAGACATAGAGAGAATGATAAAACTTCCATTCCTCACCTTTGGAAGACCTTGATTAGGAGAGATACCTTAATTAGGGGAAAGTGCCTATCTTTTATATGGGTTCCCCCCACCCAAAAAAAGTCAGTCTCTAATTAGAGGCAAATTAATTAATTGCATTGGCTGTTTGTGAGCCGTGTGCCAAAATAAAATAATCCTGGGACAGAAATGTTATTCACAGGAACAATGTATTGCTTTTGGGAGGGCAAGGGAAGGTAACCCGAAAAAAATGATGTAGTCCCTCCTCATCGACCCTCTTTTGCCTTTCAGTTTTGGCTCTGATGCTGGCAAAGTGTGTCAGCTATAAGAAATTGCCACAGGCAACGCTTTCAGAAATTATTAAAACCCTTGTGAGGTTATAGTTTCCGTCATTTAAATAGGGGCGTGGTGCTCCTAGAAGGTTCTTCAGATATCTCGGCCAAAAATGTTGTGTGTGTATGCGCCTTCAAGTCGTCTGTCGATTTATGGCAACCCTATGAATTTCATAGGGTTTTCTAAGCCAAGAACTACTCAGAAGTGGTTTTGCCACTTCCTTCCTCTGAAATGTAGCCTACAGCACCTGGCATTTGTTGGCCGTCTCCCATTCAGGTACTGACTACAGCTAACTCCGTAGGAGCGTGCAAACTTGCTTTTTCCAACCTGGTGCTCTCCAGATATGCTATTTACAATTCCCATCCCCAGCCAGTGAGGAATTGAGAGCTGTCATCTAGCACATCTGGGGGGAAATGGGGTGAAGTTGATTTGGAGAACTAAATGACTTGCAAGAGCTATCTGCTTTGGCCAAATCAGACCTTTTCTACATTAAAACACTTATGTGGATGAATAGAGCTGCTAAACCATCCCCACATCTTTTACTGACCCCATTGCCTCTTCCCCCACGGTTTTCTCCCAACTTCACTTTGGTATCAACTTGACGCACAAACTGTGGGAGGTAAATGAGGTGGGGAAGTTTCATTTGTGTCCCTTTTGGCTTAAAGATCAAATACCTTGGTTGAAAGAGGACATGCCCACGCAAGATAATTTAAAAGTGTGCATTTGAGAGAGAAAAAAGACGATGGTGTGATTTTGCAGAATCCTTTTGCGTTGTGTCCTTCTCCTTAAGACAAACTTCTTTGTAGGCCATGATTAAGAAACAGTTTTTTCCTCTTCCATTAGTAATTTTGGTGTAGCCTTCAGTAAATACCTTTCTTTCCACTTCAATTCCATCTCTCTGGTACAGAGGATAATAATATTGACCTATTTGATAACATATTAAGTATTTTAAGAGGACATGGGTAAATCCTGCATGGCCTAGTATAGTAGTTCTGCATGCAGATGGACACTATATCTGACCAATGGACACCTCATAGGCTGACCATTTAGAGGCCACTGCAACCTGCTCCACAGCCCTCCTTGACCAGTGGAATTAGGGTCAGGAGACTGGAGAAACATCTAGCTATGGGTGCAAATACACTATGGGATTAATGCACTTTGACACCACTTGCACTGACATGACTCAATGAGATGGAATCGTGGGGTTTTACCTTTACAAGGTGTTTAGCCTTATCTGTCAGAGTGCTGGTGACTCACCAAACTACAAATACCAGGATTCCATAGCACTGAACCATGGCAATTCAAGTGGTGTCAAATTGCATTAATCCACAGTGTAGATCAGTGGTTCTCAATCTTTGGCCATGGGAATTGAAGTCCAAAACACCAGGAGGCCCAAAGGTTGCAACCACTGGTGTAGATGCACCCAATGTCTCTGTACCCAGATATAGAATGGTCTGCTATGGGCCTTCAGTGTTCTCAGAGATATAATTATTGCATCTCTGACTACAGCAACATAGCCAGACGCCTCTTCATCAATTCCCTTTCAGACCCGATCACAGAATGGCTGGTTGGGAAGGGGTCCAATAGTAAATCCAAGTGCTTTGGTATTTGTGGATGGAGAAGGAATACCAGCCTTGACAATGACCCCAAAAAGGACATTGCAGTTATAGAGTAGTGGGTTGTATGCCACTAACAGAATTTCTTCCCATATGAAAAAAAATCATATAATTCAACAATGTCTTGAAATAGTTCTCAAAGTAATTGAACAAGTTCTTCGAGCATGCTTCATCATGGATGAAGAGTTGTGATCTGTGAACTTGATATCCATCACTCCGTTTTAGGTCCATTTTAAAATTTACGAGGGAAGAGGTTAAGGGACTTCAAAGGAAATTCATCACCACCTCACTCTTTATTTAATTTTAGCTTCTAAAATTCTGTTCCCTGGAGAATCAACAATAACGAAGAGGCCATCACAAAGTGAAAGGAGTTGGTTCCCCGGTGTGGGAGCTCTGAGATTTGAACACTGTTGTGGGGCTACATTTTTAAAGCAATCCTAATATCTACAGGAAGATTTTCCTCTTTACAGTATCTCAAACAATAATGTTGCATTGGGGGACTATTTTTACATATTGGTTTATTTTTGCACTTCTCCAGCGATTTTCCAGAAAGCAGTGAAACTGTGGAGGGGGAAATCGAACACAATGGGGTCTCGGGCGCTCAGAGGTAGACACAATGGGGCAGACAGAAATGTGACACAGGTCATATACTCACTGCTGTTTAACTCACAGCTGTTTATAGGAGCACTCTTGGGAGTTACTGAGCAGAAAATGGGGTTGGTTTTCTTTGTTTTCGAGGTGAAAAATGAAACTTGGTCTTGTTTTGCTCCTTTTTGTTTACTTTCTGCAAAGTCTTAATGCTGGCTGACCATTTTTGTAGTGCAGTGGAATAGACAGAGAGTATTTATGATAACTACCGAAGCTTTTTAAGACTGAGCCAGCGTGCTCTTAATAAATGAATTAAATTTAAATAAGTTTAATAAATGTTATTTAATGGTTTCATTGGTTGTAACTATATATTTTAATATTTCTATGATGAATTATATTTTAATGTTTATCTGTATTAAGTTTTAATTCACACATTGCTATGGTTTTAGTGTTAACTACTTTGAGTTTCCCTTGGCAGAGAAAGGCGGAGTAAAAGTAAAGGATTTCCCCTAACATTAAGTCTAGTCGTGTGTGACTCTGGGTTGGTGCTCATCTCCATTTGTAAGCCAAAGAGCCGGCGTTGTTCGTAGACACTTCCAAGGTCATGTGGCTGACATGACTGCATGGAGTGCCGTTATCTTCCTGCCAGAGCGGTACCTATTGATCTACTCACATTTTCATGTTTTCGAACTACTAGGTTGGCAGAAACTGGGGCTAACAGCGGGAGCTCACCCTGCACCCCAGGTTCGAACCACTGACCATTCAGTTAGCAAGTTTAGCAGCTCAGCCGTTTAATCCGCTGTACCACCTGGGGATCCATAAATATTACTACTACTACTACTACTAATAATAATAATAATAATAATAATAATAATAATAATAACCAGTGCAGGTGGTCCCGGAGGTGATTGGCACACTGGGTGCTGTGCCAAAAGATCTCAGCCGGCATTTGGAAACAATAGACATTGACAAAATTACAATCTGCCAACTGCAAAAGACCACCCTACTGGGATCTGCACGCATCATCCGAAAATACATCACACAGTCCTAAACACTTGGGAAGTGTTCGACTTGTGGTTTTGTGATACAAAATCCAGCATATCTATCTTGTTTGCTGTGTCATACAATAATAGTAATAATAATAATTCGATTTTTGAACTATTTACTCTTATATTTTTAAATTATAGTGCCTTGCTAAACAATAGCAATGTTTTCTGTGGGCTCTTCCAGACAGGCTCATTATTTCAGGATCTGATCCCAGGTTTTCTGCTTTAAACTAGATTATATGAGTCCGCACTGCCAGATAATCTGGGATAAACAGAAAACCTAAGATCATATCCTGGGATATAGGGCCTGTCGTACAGAAGATCGAGCTATATGATTTTGATTTGACTAGGCAGGCAAGTTATTTAGAGCATAGGTAAATTTTAAAACATAGGAGCTTATAATGATAAACTTTATAACTAAACCCTGTAGAATAATCCATAGCTACAGGATGTGATTGTGTATTATTTATACTGAAAGACGCTAACACTTTGGTGTAAAGTACCATTATAAAACTGACGCTAAAGCAAACAATTAAATGTACATCTCTGACAATCCTACGCATATAAGCACCTGAGAAAGAGTTTCAATGAAGACAGTTCTGCTTATATTTGAAGATATAGTTTGAATTTGTGAAGCATGCTGACCTTTAAGAAAAGGTTGGCAGACTTTTAGACCCACTGAAAGGCAAGCTTCATCTTTAATTATATATGCAGACACTTGTTTTGCGTCTCCAAGTTGTTTCTGGTTTACACAGGATTTCCTGAGTAAGAATTGTTGGGGGTGGGCGGATTCTGTGATTTGTTTTTCTTTAGGGCTGAGAGAATGTGACTTGTCCAAGGTCATCCAGTCAGTTTTCATGGCTGAGCAGGAATTTGAACCCTTGTATTCAAGAGTTCTTAAAGAGTTTGTTTTGTGTACTTTAGTGAGAGTTTGTAGTCTGGCTGTTGCAGTTTGAAGCTAGGTAGCTTTGAACGGCATTAAATTGTCAGTGAAGATGGGGCCCTAGTCCAACCACTGCACCAAGCTGGCGCTCTGAACTGCTGGATCCCCATCTAATAAAAGAAAATAACTATGCCAGATTCCTCCCTCCCCTCTCTTGCTTAATGTATGGTAATCTGCCACAAACAGTAGTAAAACTTGAAAGCCTCATTATCACCTCATTCATTCCTATGCCAGAGCAAAGAGGACCATCAGTTACCTGGCGCTCTGGCAGATGATGCCTTTGCACACAAACAGGCATAATTTTTCCTTGTAGGGAAAGCTAGATTAGCTGTTACCTTTTATTTAAAAATTGTTTTTGTTGTTATCCGTATATATTGGTTTGTTGTTGAGCATTTTCAATTTGTTTCTGATTTATGGGTACCATAAGGCTAATCTGTTTGCTTGGTACACTTTTAAGTGTCCTTGATCTGAAATGCTTTTGGGGGACTTTGGAATGCCTGCATTTGCATATACATACATAATAAAATGGGGTCCCTGATGGCGCAGTGTGTTAAAGCACTGAGCTGCTGAACTTGCGGACCAAAAGGTCCCAGGTTCAAATCCCAGGAGCGGAATGAGCACCCGTTGTTAGCCCCAGCTCCTGCCAACCTAGCAGTTCGAAAACATGCAAATGTGAGTAGATCAATAGGTACAGCTCCGGCAGGAAGGTAACGGCGCTCCATGCAGTCATGCCAGCCACATGACCTTGGAGGTGTGTATGGACAACGCCGGCTCTTTGGCTTAGAGATGGAGATGAGCACCAACCCCCAGAGTCGGTCACGACTGGACTTAACGTCAGGGGAAACCTTTACCTTTTGCATAATAAAATATGTCCGTAGAAACCTCCAAGGTCATGTGGCCAGCATGCCAGCATGGGGTGCCCTTTTACCTTCATGTTTTCGAACTGCTAGTTTGGCAGAAGCTGGGGCTAACAGCAGGAGCTCACCCTCGCTCCCTGGATTCAAACCGCCAACTTTTTGGTCAGTAAGTTCAGCAGCTCAGCAGTTTAACCCACTGCATTGCCGGGAGCTCCTTTGGAGACAGAACCCAATTATAAATGTGAGTTTCATTTATGTTTCATATACACCTTATATACTTAGTTCGAAGGTAACTTTATACATTTTTTTTAAATTGCTGTGCCTGAAACAAACTTTGTGTACATTGACCCATCACAGAGTAAAGCTGCCACTCTCTCAACCACCCATGTGAACAATTTTAGAGTATTTTGGAGATTGAGAGAGCCTCAATCTATAAGATTTGTGTGTGAGGGGTTGCTATTGTATTTATCTTGAGGCTGAGAGAGTGTGATTTGCTTAAGGTCATACAATTGTTTTCCAGAATTGAGTGGGGAGTCAAACGCTGATGTTGTAGTCCAGCACTCAAACCGCTAAACCACACTGGCTCCAATAATAGACTTAGTTTATTAATTCAGCCGGCAGATAGAATTACTCTTTTAGTTAGCAAACACAGAATAAATTTTAATTTTCTTGCATAAATGTCATTTTACTGAGGGAAAAAAAGCGAGTACAAAGCTGCTTCTCCCCTTAATGGCCTTCCCTGATGAAGTGTCTGAGATTGCCTGCAGCAAGACTCCCTCCGACGGGAGGGAATGAGTCATCCCAGGAGCCCATCTCAGCAAAAGGGCACCGGGAAGAGAAGAGGAGGGGGACAAACACACTTGGCTTATTTTCTATTTTTCTAATGTTGAGACTTTTGCTTCATCTTCCCCCCTCTTTTCCTTTCTCTCTAACATTATTACATTGTAATCAAACCCTTCAAGATATTCAAGATACTACCTGGGGCTTCCCTTCCCCTTTCATAACACCTATGGTTACATCTACAGCAGGCATGGGCAAACTTTGGCCCTCCAACTGTTTTGGACTTCAACTCCCAGAAATCCCGGCCAGCTTACTGGTTGTTAGAAATTGTGGGAGTTGAAGTCCAAAACACCTGGAGGCTGCTCATTTGTAACTGCTGCCCAACAAGATCCTGGCTGAAATGTTTATTAAGGTTTAAAATACACTGATTGGAGAACTAAAACCAGGCTTTATTGAGAAAAGCGGTAGACTATGGGAAGCTGGAATAAATTCTCCAGGAAAGCTTGAAAAATTCAAGTGACCTGAAATACTTCTCTTCCTCTGACAGTTTAGAATTGGCAGAAGCCTTGATTCAAACCCTCCTGGATACTATAGCATATTTCTCTGCATCCAAATAGCAATAAAGAAATACAGTAGTCTCGCTTATCCAATGTAAACGAACGTTGGATAAGCGAATATGTTGGATAATAAGGAGAGATTAAGGAAAAGTCTATTAAACATCAAATTAGATTATGATTTTACAAATTAAGCACCAAAACATTATGTTATACAACAAATTTGACAGAAAAAGTAGTTCAATACGCAGTAATGCTATGTAGTAATTACTGTATTTACAAATTTAGCACCAAAATATCACGATATATTGAAAACATTGACTACAAAAATGCGTTGGATAATCCAGAACATTTGATAAGCGAGTGTTGGATAAGTGAGACTCTACTGTAGCTCCAAAGCAGTTGCAGAGGTGAGTTGCTGTGAGTTTTCTGGGCTGTATGGCCATGTTCCAGAAGCATTCTCTCCTGACATTTCATCCACATCTATGGCAGGCTTCCTCACAACCTCTGAGGATGCCTGCCATAGAAGTGGGTGAAACGTCAGGAGAGAATGCTTTTGGAACATGGTCATATAGCCCAGAAAACTCTTCGCAACTCAGTGATTCCAGCTATGAAAGCCTTCAACACAGTTGCAGGGGTATTTCACACACAGTTTTGCAGATATTTGCCCACCTTGATTTCACTTGACTGATGCAAAGATGGGAGAGGAAAATATCTTCTGGATTTAGGATTTTCTCAGATTGTCAAAGATGGTCATAGCCATAATCCGTTTGGGGCTGTCTCCATTGTTCTGCCTATACAAGGGAAGGCACATCAAATCCAGCTTTAAATTCCAGTTGGGAGAAGCAAGAAAGTTTTGGACGAAGATTCATGAAGAATCACAAAAGATTTTAAAAAGAATTTTTATAAGAAAACCAGAGTATTATCTATTAGGATTTACAGATTTAGACTTACAATTGACTAAACAAGAAGATAAACTTTTTACTTATATTACGACCACCGCTAGAATTGTTTTCACTAGAGAATGGAAACAGGAATCAATCCCACCAATTGAGGAGTGGATGGACAAGATAAGAGAAATAAAGGATATGGACGAATTAACTTTTTTGTTGAAGAAAAATACAGGCAAGATAATGAAAAGAACGAATTGGGATGATCTTCAGGACTACCTGGATAGTTTGAGAAATTGAAGATTACGAGAGACAATTTTATTATTTTTTATCTTCTTTTTTTAGTAAGAGGAAATATTTTTGAATAATAAGAAAATATTGGATGGAATGGAAATCACACTTTTTTTCTGGTTTGCTGTGGGCGGGTATTTTTGTAGTTGGTAAATTTTATTCTTTCTCTTTCCTACTTTTCTATACCTTGGTTGTTCTCACTCTTTTGATGTAGTATAAACATTCAATAAAAAAATGTCAAAAAAAATCCAGTTGGGAGAAAATTGGGAAGATGGATGGATGGAACTTGGAAGAGCTTTTCTGGGCTACAATTCCGGGAGCACAATCACAATCAACATATCCAGCGAGTTTCAATCCAAAAAGTAATTTTTCCCAAGCTTTGCATTTGGGTCTATCTCAAGAAGCAAATGCATTGACTCCAGTTTAGGAAAGGATCCAAGTACTGTAAAATCCTTGATGAATTGAGATGGCCAAATGCTGCAGATGGGCAGTAGCTTTTTGCTTTGTATCTAGTAGAATGAGTTCCTTAATTCATTGTTTTTAAATGTGGATCTTAGAGTCACCCCTGCCCTTAACAAACACAGAATAAATTGTAATTCTCTTGTTTAAAGGCATCCCTTCAAGAAGAACAAAAGGGAGTCCAACTACCTCTCCCCTTAATGACCTTCCCTGATGAAGTGTTATTGGAATTGCCTGCAGCAAGACTCACTCAGACATGCGGAAGGGAGTGAGTCATCGCAGGCCTATCTCAGCCTGGGGCACCGGGAAGGAGGGAGGGCATGGCACACGCTTGAAAAAGAGTTGTTGTTTGGGTTTTGCTCCCTTCTTTCTCTAATTTTTAACAATCTACAGACTTCTCCATCCACTCCCCCTTCTGAGCATTGCCATTATTTATTCTGACTTCTTCAGCTACACATAAAACCAGAGCAAGTAATAGCTTATTAATTATAAAACTGATAGTTCACAATCTATATATATAAAAGGGTAATGAAATTTCGGCCTAGGACAAAACTACACATCCCAGAAACACTAAACTTGGCAGCACAACCCCTCATCCATGCCTCTACGTTCATACAACAAAAAGCTCCAGCTACTCCAGAAAACAGCCAGGCTTTGAGACTGCAAGGCTATTCACTGCTATTCCACCTGGCCAACAAAGGATTCCCATAAGCCACAGCAACGCGTGGCCGGGCAAAGCTAATACAATATAAAATACATTCCAACATTTTTAACATTCAGTAATGTAATTATTCAGCAATGTGCATTGAACAATGACTGCTTTGGAAGAAAAAGAAAGGAAAAACATGGAATGGGAAGAAGTGGGACAGTCAATTAGACTGTGTTTAGAATGCTATGTATTTATCCATGAACCCATAAATTTTCCTGTCAAAACAGTAAATTGAGCCATATTTAAATTATACAGTATACTATATTTATATAACAAATAATATTTCTCTGTTTGTGTGGTATATTTGGTTATGTGGTCTTCCTCCTTTCCTGTCTTCAGTTATACCAAACGTTGTATTTTCTAATGAACTGTGCCATGTTATGATATGCCCAATGTGCAGTGGTCTCAGTTTGGTCATTTCTTCTTCTAGGAAGAGTTCAGACTTATTTGGTTCTTTTGACAGTCCATTTATTGGTTCTTTTGACAGTCCATGATATCCACAGAACTCCTTTCCAGTGTTGCATTTCAAATGTGTTGATTTCCCTCCTGTCAAGTTTCTTAATTGTCCAGCTTTCACACCTGTACAAAGAAATCGAAAATACAGTGGTGTGGACAAACCTCACTTTGGTATCAATTTCATATTTTTATGTTTGAGGATCTTATCTAGTTCCTTTATAAATGCGCTTCCAAGTCTTAGGGTGCAACCTATATTGTAGAATTACAGCAATGTGACATTACTTTAACTGCAATGCTATGGAAACATGGGACTTGTAGTTTTATAAGGCCTTTAGCCTTCTCAGCCTAAGAGTGCTGGTGCCTCATGAGAGGAGCCCTCGGTGGTGGAGTAGGTTAAACTCTTGTGCTGGCAGAACTGCTGACTTGAAGGTTGGGCTGCTGACCTGAAAGTTGCTGGTTTGAATCTGGGGAGAGTGCAGATAAGCTCCCTCTGTCAGCTTCAGCTCCCCATGCGGGGACATGAGAGAAGTCTCCCACAAGGATGGTAAAAACATCAAGCACCTGGGTGTCCCCTGGGTGATGTCCTTGCAGACAGCCAATTCTCTCACACCAGAAGCAACTTGCAATTTCTCAAGTTGCCCCTAACACGAAAAAAAAAATCAAATTACAATTCCTTGGATTCCATAGCTTTGAGCCACAGCAGTTAAAGTGGTACAACATTGCAGTCATTCTGCAGTGTAGATTGCGTCCTCCTGTCCCATAGCCGCCTTGAAGTGGATGAAGGACCTATTGCTTCCAGAGACTGAATTCCAACCTCTGTCAGTCTTGATTTTCCTGCAGGCTAAAGCTTCTACCTCCCTGGTCTTCTGACTGGAGATGTGTTCAGGGTGTAATATCCTTTAATATCCTGTAATATCCTTTGCTCATAATTGAGAGCTACTCCTAGAACTACAACCCAATAGATGCACCATTCAGCCTTTCACCAACATTAAAGCATAGCAGGTATCCTTTCACATTCTACCATCATCATGCAATGATTCCATTTTAACTGTGCCCTAAACAGCAAATCCCTGGATTTGTGATTTAGGGCAAGGCAATGACAGTTGTCAGGGCACTCAAGTGTCTTGCCAAAGTACAAATTCTAGCTTTCCATTGCAATTAACATGGAATCATAGTGCTATAATTACATAGTGTAAAAGGTTACTTGTCAGTCTCTTTTTTATGTCTGACTTCTCAGTTTTGGACTCTCCTTTTATAAGGTTCCTTAAAGGAATACAGTAGAGTCTCACTTATCCAACATAAACGGGCTGGCAGAACGTTGGATAAGCGAATATGTTGGATAATAAGGAGAGATTAAGAAAAAGCCTATTAAACATCAAAATAGGTTATGATTTTACAAATTAAGCACCAAAACATCATGTTATACAGCACATTTGACAGAAAAAGTAGTTCATTACACATTAATGCTGTGTAGTAATTACTGTATTTACTAATTTAGCACCAAAATATCATAATGCATTGAAAACATTGACTACAAAAATGTGTTGGATAATCCAGAACATTGGATAAGTGAGACTCTACTGTAATTAGAAAAACTCTCCCAGTTGCTTTTAGAAGACTGCTTTTCTACTTCTTACTGTGTGTGCAAATGTGGACCATCCATTGATATATTTAAGTTTCTAAATATTTTGTAAATAAAGGCACTGGAGTTTTAGCTGCTCTCTGAGCTTTTGCTCTGAAGGGTGGGATAAAAAAATTGCTTATACAAATAAACACTTGTGGCATTTGAGGACTATTTATACTGTGTCATCGGTACATTGTGGTGCCTTATAGAAACAAAACAGACGGCTCCCGAGTTGCTTACAGTTGAAAACAGGCCGAGGATAAAAGGCAAGAGGTAGAGAAGGAAGAAGGCTTGTGGACAGATTGAAAGCTTGGTTATGGTTGGAAATGAGACATGAGAAGGTAACTCAAAGGCCTTCTAGAAAAGATAGGCTTTGAAGAGGGATATATTGAAAGCCCAATATCCCAGCATTCATTAGAAGAGTCCTCAGACTCCTCTGCTCATATGATTTGTTCTCCACTTCAACACCAGTGAAGATTTGTTTGTGAAGCAACCGTGTGATCATTTATTTGGCAGCTGTTGGTGGGTGTGTGCTCCTTTCATGTTGTGGCTGTCAACCGCATGGCTACAGAGCCCCCAGTCTTCTCACGGCCCTTGGGCAACGCTTTGACCTGAGCAGGAAAGGCTGAGTCAGGGGCCCCAAGCCAGGAGCATTTCTGCAATTCACACACTTTACTGGAAATGTGACAGCTTCCCTGAACGTCTCCTCCAGGCCTGGGAGGAAGGGAAGAGCAATTCTCTACTGGCCAGATATTTTGTCGTCTCAGTTCAGGGTTTTCAAGGTGGGGCTGCTTTGATGTATGGGGGATGGTAGTGACGTATATATTACAAAATTCACTTCCATTGTCACAGTTCCCTTTCCAGTCTATAGCACAGGGGTCCCCAAACTAAGGCCCGGGGGCCGGATGCGGCCCTCCAAGGTCATTTACCTGGCCCCTGCCCTCATTTATAATATAATATTTTATATCAGTTTTAATAATATAATATATTATATATATATATATATGATATTGATAATATTATCATGTTATACAATGTAATACTAATAATAATACCATATAATAATATTAATTACATGTTATATACAGTAGAGTCTCACTTATCCAACACTCGCTTATCCAACGTTCTGGATTATCCAACGCATTTTTGTAGTCAATGTTTTCAATATATCGTGATATTTTGGTGCTAAATTCATAAATACAGTAATTATTACATAGCATTACTGCATATTGAACTACTTTTTCTGCCAAATTTGTTGTCTAACCTGATGTTTTGGTGCTTAATTTGTAAAATCATAATGTAATTTGATGTTTAATAGGCTTTTCCTTAATCCCTCCTTATTATCCAACATATTCGCTTATCCAACATTCTGCCGGCCCGTTTATGTTGGATAAGTGAGACTTTACTGTATTACATATAATATTACAGTATAGTGGTATAGTTCAATATAGTAATATATAATGCTAATATTGTGCTATGCTAATAATATAATATATTGTATGTACATACAGCTGCTCTGAATCCCCTTCGGAGTGAGAAGGGCGGGATTATAAATGTAGTAAATGAATAAATAAATAATTGTAGACTTAGGCTCGCCCAAAGTCTGAAATGACTTGAAGGCACACAACAACAACAATCCTAATTAACTTGACTATCTCATTGGCCAGAAGCAGGCCCACACTTCCTATTGAAATCCTGATAGGTTTATGTTGGTTAATATTGTTTTCATTTTTAAATATTTTATTGTTCTTTCATTGTTGTTGTTGTTTTGCACTACAAATAAGACATGTGCAGTGTGCATAAGGATTTGCTCGTATTTCTTTTTCAAATGATAATTCGGCCCCTCAACAGTCTGAAGGATTGTGGACCGGCCCACTACTTAAAAAGTTTGAGGACCCCTGCTATAGCATTCTCTGACATTATTCATCTGAAAAAAAAATTATCCTGTCTCACATTCGGACCTGTCTACATGAACAAGAAAAATCATTCACCTCCTGTTGGCCACTAATCTGTGCTAAATAACATTCATGACCATTTGCATCCCAACTGGTTTGTTGTCCCTTAAAAAGAATTGCCTTTTACGCTGCACCCTGGCTGAAGGTCTGAATTAGTTCCAGAGTCTTTTTCATGTGGCTGTCCCCAACATTGGAGCTGGCAGAGGAGCCATAAGAAGCCCAAAGTGGTTGGTAGGAGGTGACAAGGGCCAACAAATCGTATGATTGTTCCCCTCATGGAAGTGAGCTTGGTCATGGTTGAATTTTTAATTTTAAATTCACCACAATTTTTATGAAATCTATATGTGGATAATCACAGATCAGTACACTAGTGTATCAGTATTAGCGCACCTCCATATGACAGGGTGACTAAGGACATTTGGCCATAATATGTACTGTATATACTCGAGTATAAACCGACTCGAATATAAGCCGAGGCACCTAATTTTACCACAAAAAAACTGGGAAAACATTGACTCCAGTATAAACCGAGGGTGGTAAATTTCAGAAATAAAAATAGATACCAATAAAATTACATTAATTGAGGCATCAGTAGGTTAAATTTGAGTAGGTTATCTCAAATTTAAGATAAGACTGTCCAACTCTGTTCAAATCATTATTCTCATCTTCTTCAATGTAAATGTGCTTATGTATCCTTTTAATAATAATAGAGTAAAATAATACATGTAATAATAATAATAATAAATACAGGAAACTAATACATGTAATAATAATAAATACAGGAAAATAATACATGTAATAATAAATAGAGTAAAATAATAAATGCAATAATAATAATAAGATCAGAGTGAAATAATAAATGTAATAATAATAATAATAATAATAATAGAGTAAAATAAATGTAATAGCAACAATAATAGATAAAAATAATAAATGTAATAATACCAATAATAATAGATAAAAATAATAAATGTACCATTATTATTGTACTGCGGGCTGTGGTGCAGGCTGGAGAGCAGCTGCAATGAATCACTGCAATGAATCATTCTGACCAGGAGGTCATGAGTTCGAGGCCTGCTCGGAGCCTATGTTTGTTTGTCTTTGTTCTATGTTAAAAAGGCATTGAATGTTTGCCTATATGTGTAATGTGATCCGCCCTGAGTCCCCTTCGGGGTGAGAAGGGCAGAATATAAATGCTGTAAATAAATAAATAAATATATTCTCGAGTATAAGCTGACCCAAACATAAGCCAACCAGGACCCTCACCCGAATATAAGCCGAGGGGGGCTTTTTCAGTCTTAAAAAAAGGGCTGAAAAACTAGGCTTATACTTGAGTATTTGCAGTATATTTGCATGCA
The DNA here is from genome assembly GCF_035594765.1 of Anolis carolinensis. Lineage (NCBI taxonomy): Eukaryota > Metazoa > Chordata > Lepidosauria > Squamata > Anolidae > Anolis > Anolis carolinensis. The sequence goes on along the minus strand of NC_085841.1, from coordinate 20,532,611 downwards.
TGATAGGAAGAGGGAGAAAAGCGAAGCAGGCTTCCATGGAGTTATCCATAGTATGAAGGGAAGTAAGCACACATAGAGATGGGTTTGGCCAAGGACTTGTGTGGCTGCTTACGCTGATCTCATCACAATGTTATTGCTGTGTGTGCCATTGATATCGGAAAAACACGAAGTGAAAAAGGGTGGATTTTTCTCCCAGGTGTAGACAGAACCTCAGGGGAGGATTTATTTATTTACAAATACTTAGGGAAGATTTTCAGTTCAGAGGAGTTCTAGTTGCAGGGAATGATTTTAGAGAACAAGAACATAGTGCAAAAAGCAATGCAAATAATACTAATGCAGAAGTCACTTTTGTTCACTGGTGGTGTGCTATGGTCCAAAAATTTGTTTGTCAAATGGAATGGAAGATGCTGCCTTGGTGGATGGTGGAGTCTCCTTCTCTGAAGGTTTTTAAACAGAGGCTGGATGGCCATCTGTTGGGGGTGCTTTGATTGTGTTTTTCTTCAAGGTGGGGGAGGTTGCACTGGATGGCCCTTGTGGTCTCTTCCATTTCTATGATTCTTCTATTAAGGATAAGGAAAATGAGGCTGGAAAGTGTATTTTGAGAACTTGGGAGATTTGTTGCCATTCCAAGCAGAGAGAGATGATCTAGCCTCACAATGTGTTGGATTGACAGGATTCCCCCCCCCCCAGTGTGCCATAGATCTGCACTATATTTTTTCCTATTGATTACAACTACTTCTCCCTTTCCTGAATACCTGCATCAGACTAGTAGGCACTTCTCTACAGACACTGCTCTGGTCTAGTGGGAGTGCCTTCTTTCTTAATACAATCCATTTCCAAGAAGCCTGAAGAACAAGGAAGTTTATTGTTTCTGTTTTGCCATCTTAGAAGTGAAAAACTGAGTCAGAGTGAGCTGTTCTGGGCCATGAAGTCCATCATGCCTCAAAAAATGGATGTACTGTCTGGTACTAAAGTAAACTACAGTTGGAAACATCTAAATGGCTTCAGCTTAGGAAAGGTAACCAATGGTTACTATCAGGATGTGCTCATTGGTTCCATAATATTTTTGTCACAAGAAAGGCTTCTCAATCTTATGCAAACATGAACTCCTGTTGTTTCCTCAGCACCTGCAGGATGTGAGCACCTCTGTTGAAGCATTTTATGACTAGGACATCAGAAACAGATTCACTTGGTATGAGATATGCCATATAAATAGCCTTCTTCTGTCATTCAGGCATATAAAGATTCTTCTCAGGGATTTCTTTTGGGGCAGTGCACAGGGGAGCAAACTAAACCACTTTTCTATGGCATTTTTTGTCTTCTTCCCACTGTATGTCTAACCTAAGGAATATATATACATTCAGGATGTGGTTATTCGCAATACAGAGCAGTGATGAGTAGTCTCTGCATCCCAGCCTTGTGCCCAACTCAGAATTAATCAGAGGAAAAGGCATTAATTTAGTTGATGTTGCGAAAGCAGCCAGACACTAGTAGACCTGGTGGATTAATTCTGAGTCACCAAGGGTTGTAGGTCCAGACTTGCTTCATATCATGTCATTTCTAAGATTTTTCTACTGCTTATGTTTCATTCATCAACGTGGAAGAGGAGAAAAATAGAAAAAGTATGTTATTTTCTGGGGTTTTTCTTCTAAATGCCCTTTTCCAGCAAAAATGGATCATTTTTTTTAAAAAAGTCTTTAACTCAAAGCATAATGCTCAGCCATTACAAGATAAGATAGCTGAGGATTCACGTTTACAGGTTTTAACAACCGATGATACCCTAAAACCCTTCTTTTGCAGCCTTTGCAGTACCCTGACCAAATATTTTTCGCGACTCACTATTTTTTATTTTGTAAAGAAACATAATACATCAAAAGTGGTGGAACAATATATTGATAGGAAAGTGAGGGAGGTGGAAGGGTTCTGAAAATAGGTGAAAAGAGAAAACCTGAGGGGAGGGGGGGGGGGGGAGAGAAAGAAAGAAAAGAAAAGAAAAGAAAAGAAAAGAAAAGAAGAAAGATAATAATAATGAAAAAAATTGGTTCTTCCCATCTTGACCTCGGAGTTTTCTCTTTCATTGATTACATATTGGTATTTTCCATTAGTCTTTTTTCACTTAAACCATTTTATATTGTAGATAAGTCTATCGTGAAGTCCATTCTTCTTTTTATCAAGAATTTTATGAAGTTTGTCCAGTCTGTTTTATTTTTACTCTCTCTTACTTTTCCTCGGGAGTAGGAAGTTTTTTCCCTTTCCAGACTTTTGCTATTGTTAGTCTGGCCGCTGTGCTTATGTAGAAAAATATTCTGTCCTTCTTTTTAAAAAAAATTGAATTTGTAAAGCTTAGTAAATACATTTCAGGTTCTAATTTAAATTTGATTCCTATGATTTCCTGTGTTATTTGATGTATTATCTTCCAAAATTCTTTTAATTTCTCACAGGTCCACCATTGATGAAAAAAACCCTTCTTTTGCAGCCTTTGCAGTACCCTGACCAAAGAATTTTGAAGATGCTGGAGATCAGGGAACTAAGAAATGAGTTCTGTAGCACTCTCCCTGTCATTGTATTTAAGACAATGGGTCTCATTCGCTCCCTGTTCTCAGGGAGAGCATTGCAAATATAACTTCCCCAGTATCCAGTGTCTGGGAAACACTTCAGTATTCATAGAAAGGGGTTGTTGTTTTTGTTTTTTTTGGGGGGGGGGTACGATCACATGGAAATATGATCCCATAACTGAATATGAGTCAACAGTGTGGTGCAGCAGCTACAAAAGCCATTGCAGTTCTAGGCTGCAGCAATAGGAGTATAATGTCTACATAGCCACACTCTTCTGCTTTGGCCAGGCCTCATCTGGAATACTGTGTCCAGTTCTGGGGACCACAATTCAAGAAAGATATTGACCAGATGCAAGGTGTCCAGACAAAGGCAACCAAATGTGTGGAAGCCAAGCCTTATGCGGAGCAACTTAGGGAGTTAGGTATGTTTAACTTGGAGAAAAGAAAGCTGAGAGGAGAAATTATGGCAATGTTTAAATGTTTGAAGTGATGTCACATTGAGGAGGGGGGAAACTCGTTTTCTGCTGTTTTGGAGATTAGGACATGGAACAATGGATTCAAATTGCAGAAAAAGAGATTCCACCTAAACATTTGGAAGAACTTCCTCATGTTAACAGCTGTTCAGATAGGAATGTGTTGCTCGCAAAGTTGCCTTCTCTGGAGGTTTTTAAGCAAAGACTGGTCATCTGTCAGGAGTTTTTTACATTGTGTTTTCCTGCATGACAGAATGGGGTTGGACTGGATGGCCCTTGTGTTCTCTTCCAGCTCTATTTCTATTGTTAAAAAAACTTTCCAATCACAAGAGGTGGCTTTTTAGCCACATGTTTTAGTTTATGTGTTGGTGAGGGCATCTGTGGGCAGTACTTACACAATATATTCTTTATAGAAGTCTTCACATCCCCGTTTCTGTAAAATAATGTTAAAAAAACTTGATATCCAGCTGCATATTTTGTGTCACGGTCTTGTTTAAGACTCAGGAGTCTCAGGAAAAAATAGACAGTCCTCTTCCTCCTTTCATCTATCCCATCAGTAATTGAAAAATGTCTCTCCTTTTGATTGGAAAGCACGGACTATATGGTGACTCTTTTCTATCCTGTCACAAGTTACAGGGTGTTTATGGTGCACAAAGCCCTCCACTTACACACTGATTGAAAGACAAACTCTCATGTGTGCACACTTTCTTCCACGGTCACGTTTTCACACATGACCTCAGAATCACGGCTCTTTGGCAGGTTGTATGAGTGATAATGGAGCAGAGGAGGAGGAGGAGGAGGAGGAAGAGGCTGGCGTTGCTGCTGCTTCAGGCTGCTTAAAGAAGGAACGCTGCCAGAGTTCAGACAGCCTGCTGATTCAGCAAAGGCCCCTTGAAACCCTATCTCTCTCTGTTTCTCCAGCAAAATGCAGCTGCCTGGTAGAGTGAGCCTTGACTGGTGCCGGGGAATCCTGAGCCATGCACACAACTTGTGCACACTGTCAAGACGTGTGCCGATTGGGAGGGCCTCCCTCTAGCTTGTTAAATCAAGGACATTTTGCATACAAACCTCTAGTGTGTGTGCGTGTGCACCAAAAGGAAAGAGAGCCGTAATCCAAACAACTAACTTTCTTAAGCTTTGCCCTGTCTGGTCCCCACAGCACTGTGGTGAGGCAAGCATAGAGCAAGAAATCTGTGTTGTCTTTGTAATTTGGGGCTCCCTAAGTGATGGAGAGTTTAGCCCAAGGATAAAACAGATAGATTACAACTGTCTTGGTAACATATGCAGACCTAGGATGAGTGTGAAGTTTCTAAATTTTTCTTTGTATTTGCCGGTTGATATTGTTGGTGTTAGTACATTTGTCTTTGTCTTGGTTCTGTAGTAAATTAAATAGCCAGTTAGATAGTTGTAGTTTTATCAATATAAATGATAATAATTCTGTTTTTTGTATTAGTGTGGCTCTTTTACTGTTTTCTTCGTTCTGCATAAAGCTTAGTTTAAAAAAAAAAATAGGAACATACAGTACTTGGATACTATGTGACTGTTCCCCTGACCAGGAAATGGCTGTTTCTCAGAGACACACAAAAGAAAGGGACAAGTGTTCTTTCTGGCAGAACATGTTTCACAATTTCAGTGAGAGCTCCGTTTTAGTGGTTGGTGCATTTAACAAAATCCTTGCATGAAGTGCAATCGCTGAACTCGTGATGAAAATGTGGGAACACACACAGCCCAAGTTGAATTTGATTTGGTTGGTGACTATGGCCAATAGCTTCCACTATGACAACCAGAAAATCCAGCAATAGTCACATCACATCTCTTGATGCACTCTTTTAGTTCTTCGTAATTTGCTGTGAGAGTGCATCATGCCTGGAGCAATAGTAAGCTTATGATTTATCACAATTTCCAGACCAATTTGGAGTTACTTGAGAGCTAAGTGCCTCTTTGTTCAAGTCTTTCAGAATGCCTCTCCAACACAAGCTGAAACAAAGAAGAGCTAGGTGTTGTTCAAATCAATTCCAGCTTACAGTGGTGGCTGTGACATAGGGTTTTCTTGGCAAGATGCAGTCAGAGGAAGCTTCCCTGTGAGCCATTCACTTTCAAGCATACTTGGCAGTATCCAGTATGTGTATACAGTTTTCAACAGTTATATTGAAACAAGCTAAATAAAAGCTAAAAAAAAGTTGGCCTCAACGTACTGTAGAGCTGGGTGTGGTCATAAGGTAATAAACCTATTTAATGTCTTTTGCAGATTGCAAGGAGCATTGTGAAAGCCTTCCAGTCACTCTACCATCTCACAGTTCTTTTGAATCTTAGGCTTGTTTCTTCAGCACCAAAGGTAATTAATTTCTGCCGTTTAACAGTATGGCATATTAGCATCCTTTGCTGTGTTTCTCGGATGTGAACGAACTATTTGCTCTGCAACAAAGATGCAGAATGCTGTTTCAGTTCAGTTTGGCATAGAAAATTTCAACTCATCAGGAAAAACAAATTGTTGTACGAGACCCATATAATTGTGTTGTCGAAGCCTTTCATGGCTTCACTGGGTTACTGAGAGTTTTCCGGGCTGTATGGCCATGTTCCAGAAGCTCCTGGAACATGGCCATTCAGTCCGGAAAACACACAACAACCCATATAATTCTTTGCTCATTCCTTCATTGATAAATGTGGGTCTTTGGTCACTCTGGCAATGCTGTGGCAGGTTGTGATTCTGTTGCAGCAAAAAGAGTGTATTTCACTGAAGCAGGGTGTATCTCTTTACTGATGAAACAGTGGGTGGTGTAATCAGATAAATGAAATTAAAAAGCCAACATAATCCAAGTTCTGCATCAGGAAACTCTTAATTCTCTGTTGTGACTATCTGACACAAATTACGGTAAGCTCATGGTCATATCTGCCCAGTTTTGTTTTCTCCTTTTTTCTGTACTGAAAAAAAATCTTATTTCTGCCTTTAAAAATGTAAAATTTTTATATTGGGATAAAAAGCATTTTAAGATATTAGTAATCAGTATTTTGATGATGTATCCTTTAATTTTATTTTAAAAACTCGCAACGTGTCAGATTGGCAGACTAGACAGGATATGAAATCAGTAAACAATCAACCCAGATAGAAAGTGAGAAATGCCTGTGGTCCCTGGTTACTATTGCCATTATTAGCAGTGACTTCATAGGAGCTGATTTCAAAACTGTAATATTAAAAGCCTTGTTTTGGTTGCTCTGTTTTGTGTCTCTTCTTCAAAAATAACAAAACGCTGGGTGAATTAGAGATAGCATTGCGAGAGTGTTACTCAATGAGGGCACACATTTTAAGGGCCAGTTAAATTTCTGTGCAAATTATTAACATCCAGCTATTTAAATCCAATCCAGAACCTTGTGAGTGTTTATGATCTGTAATTGTAAAAACAAGCAATCCGTTGAAAAACGCTTATTAAACAAATAGGAACATGCAACACACAGTCAATAGTTGAAAGTTTTATTCATATAAAATTAATTATTAACATAAAAGATTGCATCTTAAAAAAAAAAGATCTGCAGTTATTTACAGCAGTATTGCACAAGTAAAGTGGCAATTACCCTGTCAAATTTTCATCAGTGCAAAACACAAGTAAGCCAGGGAAACTGCAATAAAAATGCTACATATGCTGGGTTCTATGAAATAACATTAGTGATTAATCAGTACAGGATCAGTGCTACATGGAAGTTTGTACCTGATGATAAAGGCGCTGCCATACAGTAACAAGTGGGTGCAAAATTTCAGTCTTCCCGCTAAACACTTAGTAGTTCTCAAATAACCTGCAGGTACTTCTTTAGCTCATGAGGTAACAGCCATTTCCCAAGCCTCGTAAACTGAGGTCAAGGGACCAGGTCTTAAATAGCCCTTACTTACTTCAAGCAGGATTGAAGGAAGAAACGGAAGCACCTAAAAGATTCGAACCAGCACCGAATGACGTTGCAACAAATCTGTGATGGTGATGTTTTCTGTGGACTAATGCTGCATGCAAATGGGTTTTCAGGGTACATTTATCTGTTATTAAAGACTGACTAGTTCAGAGCACTGCATGTTGGTTAAATAAAATGTTCATTCTAAGCCACAGTTGGTTCCCACAATGTTATTGGAAGGAATTAATATTCAAAGCTGCTAAGGCAGGCATGGGCAAACTTGAGTCCTCCGGGTGTATTGGACTTCAACTCCCACAATTCCTAACAGCCGGTAGGCTGTTAGGAATTGTGGGAGTTGAAGTCCAATACACCCGGAGGGCCCAAGTTTGCCCAGGCCTGTGCTAAGGTGATACTAAGGACCATGGTGGCGCAGCGGGTTAAACCACTAAGCTGCTGAACTTGCTGACCGGAAGGTCGGCGGTTCCAATCCATGGGATGGGGTGAGCTCCTGTTGCTAGCCCTAGCTTCTGCCAACCTAGCAGTTCGAAAACATGCAAATGTGAGTAGATCAATAGGTACCGCGCCTGTGGGAAGGTAACGGCACTCCATGCAGTCATGCTGACCACGTGACCTAGGAGGAGTCTATGGATAAGCTGGCTCTTCAGCTCAGAAATGGAGATGAGCACGACTCCCAGAATCGGACTCGACTAGACTTAATGTCAAGGGAAATCTTTACCTTTACCTAAGGCAGTGGTTCTCAATCTGTGGGTCCCCAGGTGTTTGGGGCTACAACTCCCAGAAATTTCAGCCAGTTTACCAGCTGTTAGGATTTCTGGGAGTTGAAGGCCAAAACATCTGGAGACCAACAGATTGAGAACCACTGACCTAAGGCGATGCTGAATGTGGTCCTCTAATATGTGCAGTTATTTCCCCAAATACAGATTTGAACTCAATCCCTATCTTCATATTTGAACACTTAAAAAACATAAGATAGGGAAGGCAGCAACAGAGATGTGAAGAAACGAAGAGTTTTTAAAAATCTAGAACAGCATCAGCTACGTCAAACTAGTAGACAGTGCTCTAAACTGATCAATCACTATTTCCATATATACTAAGTAAAATTCAAAAGAAAAAAGGAATTTACAAGAACTTAAATAAGCAGGAAATAAATATACACAATTTCTACAAGTTACAGCATTATGAAACAGTAGAGTGCATTAATTACAAAGAAAAGAAGTCTACAGTATTTAACAAGATAAATTCTACCAAAAAAAGGGGTTTAGAGAAATGTACTTCTGCTATACAAAAATCTTACATGATGTAGTTAGAAAAGAGGGAACATTGCACACAGGTAACATTTGGCTCAGATGAGAAGAACAAACTGCTCTAATCTAATAAATACTCAAATATTTACAATCATTGAAAGAAATAAAAAAGCATACAAAGTCTTAGTTGATGCAATTTCTCTACAAAGAAATTTGAATCTGGTTTCTCCACAACCAAAGAAAGTTCTTCATAAAATGTTTGGCAGGAGTTTGTTTTTGAAAGTATCTCTAGAAAAGGCAAAAAGAATTCCCTACAAGACGAGATTAGATATATGAATAGATATAAAGGTTATTAAAACCCACAAGTCTTATCAAGGACACCGTGGGGTTATTTATCCAAGGCACAAACCTGCACCAAACTGTGAAACCACCCAAAGGGACTTTTAATTTTTTTTTCATATTTTAAGATATTTGTTAAAGAATAAGGTGTGTTAATGTCTTGAAAAACAAGCGAGGTTGGGTTTGGGCCACACAGTGCCAATATCTTGTCCTTCACTGTTTATGTTATAATTCACAGAATTTTTAAAAATACTTCTTCAGTTTTCAATAAGTTTGCCCAAAGCCATGGCAGCAAGCGAACTGCTCTTCCAGGCTAAGGGTTAGCACATACATGTATGTGTACACAACTCAAGGCACTGGGCCAGCCAAGCCTTATTTTTTGGGGGAGGGGAGAAAACGTTTAGGGAAAATGACTATAATACACTGACAGTCTGATACCTTTCCAGAATAGCTCCTCATTCCCCTCAGCCCATGCTCTCTCCACAGATAAGAAGCCAATGACAAAGCCAGGGTATCCCAAAGAATCATAACATCCTAGAGTTGAAAAGGACCACAAAGGCCATCCAGTCCAACAGCATCTGTACGGAAGAAAAGGGCTGTCTTCCAACTTGTTACAGGTAGGAGTCCCTTTGGATCAGGCATGGGCAAACTTGGGCCCTCCAGGCGTTTTGGACTTCAACTCCCACAATTCCTAACAGCCGGTAGGCTGTTAGCAATTGTGGGAGTTGAAGTCCAAAACACCTGGAGGGCCCAAGTTTGCCCATGCCTGCTCTAGATCCTGCCTACTGTGATAATACTGGATGATAATAGAATATTACACTAAGAGAAGTTAATGTCAGAGTGCTCCAAATACAGAAGTCTTGGCACAAAAACTCACTCTCAATTCGAAACTGCACTTTGGTTAATTGTGCAAGCTGTCATCTGGTCACAAATAGTATGATTTGCAAGCGTTGTGTTGGGTGAGTCAGGTAACCAATTTCAGCCAATATGGCCTCAAATAGATTTTTAAATATTTGCACTGGAAACATGGTAGAATTGAAATCCCAGGCTGCTAATCCAAGTTTACTGGCAAATTTCCAACTAGAAAAGGCAAATTTATGTTTGTTAGATACTGGGATTTTTTAATTCAAATTTGGAAGCTTTCTACGCACCCCCATCATCTCGTGGCTATCTCAATTCTCATGTAAAAAAAACCTGTATTTTTGTTTAAAATAGTTTCCCAAAACCATTCTAAATTATTCGTCCTCACTTGTGAGGGCAGAATACAATACTGTATTGCTGTATATACTGTATTCACTTCCCTACTTTATATTTCCCTGGCGTTTGAATGCCATGAGAAGTCCCTATTGCACAATATCAATTTGAGCAATATTGTTTTGGCTGCTAAAACCCCTTTTCTTGCCTTTTTCAATTAACCAGTCTTTTGTGAACAAGAAGCAAATATACAGGCCAAATTCCTTTTAGCAATACTTCTGCTTGAAATTAAAGAAACAAAACAAATTTGGGAGGAAAAAATATATATACAGTTGTTAACCAAAGCTAAGAAAGGAGATGAAAACAATATTCCTCCAAAGCTATCAAGGTCATATTCGTGTTGGTGCACTGTAATCATTTTAGCTTCCAGATAAGTCTCTTCCCAGTGTATTTAAAGAAACAATAACCAATGCTTCCCTGCTGGGCCTGGAACAAGAATCACAAGAGGAAATTAGTTTTCCAATAGTTGAACTTAGGCAGAGGTAAACGCAGCTTCTAGTCTGGGAAAGTTATGCTTGGGCCATAATTCCCAGAATTTCCCAGCCAACATAGTCTTTGGCCATAACACCTGGGAGATTCTGGGACTCATGCCTTCCAATACTTTTGCAAAGATGATCAATGCTTAGTGCCTGTTTATAAACAAGGGTGCTAAAGGGAATGGATATGAAGATGCCTCAGTACTGTGGATGACAAAACTCTGAAAAATATATACTGTTTTTCACTGAATCTAAGGCACCATCAAATGTAGGGCGTGCCATGTTTTTGAAGCCCCTTAAAAACAGAAAAAGTGTGCCCTAGACTTAACGAAATATGGTAATAGCACTCTGAATCACTTCTGAACAGCTTAAAGGGGTGAAAAACAGCTGCTTTTTGAAACTGACATGGTTTTCAGTGGTGTGGGTGAAACCAGAAATAGATTTGGAAACTGTTTTCTATACAATTAAAATAAACCACTGTTGTATGCAGTCTCTCCACCATGATCAATGGACAGGAAAACATTACATGGTCAGAGCACAATAAAGGGCACTTAAATGCACTGAAACTTTTAAATGAATCAACACTTCCAGGAAGTTCCTCTTAAACCTTCTCACATTTAAATTTTTAAAAAAATCCATACATGAACCATTTTACCATAATGTGGTGCAGCACAGGTAAACAGCTTGTTTTTATGGTTTTCCTCCTATAATAAATTTTCATTTCTGCCCCCCCCCCCAAAAAAAATCATCAAATACATTAGGTTTTGCTACAATCTATGTGTAACATTTGGAGAAAGGAGATGGGACTTGCAATCATGGGGATCCTTCTCCATTTAAAAATGGCAGCTCGTTTTTGAAATTTTGTCTTTTTAGTAGGAAATCTATGCATTCTTGCTGTGCTCTAATCCATTTAGTTCAAGAATCCCCATCCTTACCTCTCCTTTCTATTTAGTTTGCAGAAACAAACTGCAGGACAAGGGATCTAAACATTGCCCTCAATGGCGCAATGGGTTAAACCCTTGTGCCAGCAGGATTTCTGACCCAAAGGTCAGCAGTTCGAATCTGGGGATGATCTCCCGTCTTTCAACTCCAGTTTCTCATGAGGGGATATGGGAGAACCACCCACAGGATGGTAAAACATCTGGGCATCCTTGGGCAACGTCCTTGCAGACGGCCAATTCTCTCACACCAGAAGCGACTTGCAGTTTCTCAAGTCAATCCTGACACGAAAAAACCCTAAACATTAGGAAGAGCAAGAGCTGTTTAACTTGGAATATGCTGTCTTGGGGCATGGTGGAGTCCCCTTTTTTGTAGGTTTTAAAAAGAGGCTGCATGGCCATCTACTGGGAGTGCTTTGATTGTGTGTTCCTGTGAGGCAGAATAGGGTTGGCGTGAATGGCCCTTATGGTCTCTTCCAACTCTAGGGTTCTATGCTTATTTAATTTCTTAAGCCCATACAACTCACCTGTTTGCAGTGAGTTAGCCTAGGTTCAGAATGCTGCTTGTTTCTCAGTTTAACACACTGCAAATAGTCTGGATTTCCCTAAATACTGTCTGGGGGCCTATATCAAGTAGGCAGATTGTAACACAGTTTTGTGTCCTTCCTTATCCCTTGGAGTCCTGCTACTGTTTGGAGAAGCTGAGATGAAACGGCAGATGAAGCAACATCTCATCTCTGCCGAAAGAGAGGTAGATAATAAGGGTGCACTCATGAACGGAGTGCAACCTTGGTTTATTTCCCCAATAATTGTCTCCACTGCTCTCTTCTCCCCCCAAAAGCAAGCGCCAACAGCGGTCTCTCATGGGGCTTAACAGAAGGTTGGGAGCTGCCAGAGGGAGAAGGCTTTTGAAGGACTAGAAAATAGCCTCATCCGAAAAGGGATATATTATACATGTAAGTAAATAACACTGTCATGTGTGCATATCACTAAAGAGATCCTGTTCATCCAGATTGGGTAATGAGCCAATTAATTATTCCGCTCATGTGAAACTGGTGCTCCCAAACGGGGAAAATACTCCTTTTAAGATCTGTCAACCGGAAGATTTTACCCCTGGCTTAGTCTTTTGGCATTTTGACTCTCTGATCAAATTGAACACTGTGCTGTTGTTGACTTCAAACTCACACAGCGAGTCAGTAGTCCTTATACATTCCACATTATGGTTGTGAGGTCATCTTATCTCTTTTACAAACTTTCAGAAAAAAAGGCAGCAATGATATAATCCAGAATGGTTAAAAAGCAAAGACACGAAAACAGGATTTAAAGGACAGCAAAGAATAGCAGAGTGAAGATCAAAACAGTGCCTGGAATTATGCAGTAGGACCCTGTTGCTGTAACAACACGGGGCAATATTGCACACATGTAGGAACTGCTTTCATCCACATGCAATGACTTATTGCTACATTGCTCCCCATCTTCCCCACCTCCGTATATGTTACAGAATATACATGTTTGTCTATACAAAGATTGTAAGAAGACAATTGTAAAAAGGCAACCTGGTGTCATTATTTGGACCATTAAATCTTTCACAGTTTAATCTCAACTTTCAAAGCAAATTCCAACATATCTCCTTCTGGGCTGCAAGAGGCAGAAGCTTTATACAATGGGAAATCCAATCCGGTGCTTACACAGCAGATACCTGTTCCTTTTTGCAAACCTTTTCTGTGTGTGTAAGTCATGCAGGGGCAGCAGTAGATTTTTATTTATTTTTGGAGTTGACAGAAGTATCAGTTCAAACCTTTCCATCTTGCCCTTGGTGACCATGCACTCTTGTGGAGGTAAATACTCCGAAAGGAATGGAGGATCTGTCACCAGAGTCTTGCCTTTCACTGTTTGGAAAGCTATACAGTAAATCCTCAATGTAAAATCAAGGCAGCTTCACAAAGTAGCTGGCTCAGTCAATTCCACCGCAGGTTCTAAGAACAGTTTAAATTTTGATCATTTTCTTGAAAGCTTCAAGTTGCGTTGTTTTTAAAAAGTTCCAACGACAAAATGTCAGCTTTGCTCGTGCGTGAAATCCCGTTTCCAAAAAGTAGTCCTTCTCCAAACATCCATCAAGTTTTGTTTACAAGAAACTTTCATTTTAAAAAACCTGCTTTTCTTTTAAAAAGTAAAGGTCCAAATGCCAAATTTCAGAGTTCTTTCACTCTGTCCTGAAAGTCCCTTAAAATCAGGAAGGATCTGTTCAATGTATTCGGAGATGCAATTCACGGTTGCTGCTCATGAAAATGAGTAAAGAATCCCAGCAGCCTCTTGAAGCATTAGTCACTGCATTCTCCAAATGAAGCGGACAATGTAATGTAACAGGCGCAAAATTATGATCTGATGGTTTACTGCTTGGTAATCCAAGAAACCCTGTAAGAGGAAATGAGAGGTTATTTTAACTCGTGAAACCTTCCGGTCTGACAGCAATAATTACCAAATTTATTGGAATAACTGTGCCAACGCATAAGCATTTATAGTATAAAACTGCAACAGCTGCACCAAATAATGTACAGTAGCATTGTTACGCTGGAAGTGCAGCACAGGGGGTCGTGGTGCATGGATTACACATTGAGACTGTAACACAAATTGCATCTAGCTCTAAAGGTGGTGCAAAACACCTGACCACAAACCAGTTTGTGTGCTGCGTTCCTATCATAACAACTGTTGTTTTATATTTGAACAATGATACAGAATATATAAGCTATAGAGTCTAGACACACAAGACAAAACTTTAACAAAATTGGGAAGTCATTAAAGATTGTGGTGGAGATTAGCTTGTCTCTAAATAGATGATTGCTAGACAGCTTTGTGTTGTTTCCCTTTCTTGAGGGAAAAGAAAAAATCAGCAAGATGATGTACAGTATTCTCTCAAAACCTGAAGTCTCCTTTTCCTTTCTAGTTATTCTTCTCCTTTTTTTATTTAAGCACCTATCCAGGAGCCACACATTGTTGATCACATTTTTCCAAAAATGCAGCGGGATTTCAGTTTTCTCTAAAATATGACTGGATATAGAGCAGTGGTTCCCAACCTTTTTTTTGACCAGGACCCACTTGACAGGGGAGCACTTTGACTAGGGACCACTCTCCAACATTAGTACCAAAAGGGTTACGAATCAGTTTTGGTCAACTTTACGATTCGGTTTGGTTATTTGGGGTGCTAATTCAGCAAACTGCATTGCATAGACCACATCAGCTCTAGTTTCTGAACCAGAACATATGCCATCCAGTAGTCGCCATCTGCTTGCCGACAGAAAACCATATTTAATAATCTCGAGCTGATGTGGTCTATCCAATGCAATGGTCAGCTCTGTGGAAAGGAACGGAAATAAAATAACCACTGATATAGTGTAGCTCTGGCCAAGTGCAATGGCCATTAAGTATGAGGGTTCTTCTTCCCGGCATTGGACTCCATCCCACTCCCCAGCCGGCCTTCTTCAGCCCACACAAACACCACCACACCCCAGGCTCAATTTGCACAGCTTCTTACTTCATTCTGCAACATCTACAACTGCGAAGAGAATGCAAATGGATAATCTCGTATAAGGCTAGGTAGAATATTTCTTGCTAAACTAGATATCATGTATGAACAAAACTTTTTACTGATTTAATCTAGTAATATCCCATTACATCATTTTGGTAATCCTTATAATAATACTGAGAAACTCACAACTCTGTCCTAAACACATCCTTTCACAAAGAGGGATGTCAGCTCAAGTCACATGGAAGAAAAGATAACACATTACTAAAAACTTCGTCATGAGCATGGTCATAGAATCAGCGTTGGAAGAGATCTCGTAGGCCATCCAGTCCAACCCCCTGCCAAGAAGCAGGAAAATTGCATTCAAAACATCCCCAACAGATGGCCATCCAGCCTGTTTAAAAGCCTTCAAAGAAGGAGCCTCCACCACAGTCTGGCGCAGAGAGTTCCACTGCTGAACAGCTTTCAGTTAGGAAGTTCTGCCAAATGTTCAGATGGAATCTCCTTTCCTGGGCTGTGGTGCAGGCGGGAGAGCAAGCCAGCTGCAATTAACTGCAATGAATCACTCTGACCAGGAGGTCATGAGTTCAAGGCCCGCTTGGAGCCTATGTTTGTTTGTCTTTGTTCTATGTTAAAAGGCATTGAATGTTTGCCTATATGTGTAATGTGATCCGCCCTGAGCCCCCTTCGGGGTGAGAAGGGTGGAATATAAATGCTATAAATAAATAAATAGTTTGAAGCCATTGATGTTTGCCTTCTAATCTCTTTTTTCCAATTTCCATTCCATTTTCATCTTCAACCACTCATAATTACTGTGGTTAGCAACCAAAGTCAAACAGATAGATATGCTCAAACAGATCCTTACAGATAGCAGCAGCCTATCATGCAATCATATATGGGAAGGATGCCTCATTCTCCTATTCTGGGATGACTCCTGAATTCAGGCACAGAAATGTATACGGGATAGAGCCAGATAAAGCAAACATAAATGAATAAAGATTGTGCAAACAGATCTCTCTGGTTCCCCCATGCTATATGTGGAGATGTTTTGGCATTCTGCGCCTGGCTCAATGCAAAACCTGTTCTCATGAAAAGCTCACTACTTGCCTACAGTAGTCTGGCTCATATTTTTCTGCATGCTGGTGACCAGAAGTAAAGAAATCCTTCTTCTTTGAGAAAATTCAGACATTGCTAACACAGCGTCTGAAGCAATTGTCGCTAAATTTAATCTTGCTCTACACTGCTTAATTCACTGCCACTAAACTTAATGTGAGGTTTGTTATAAGAAACAAATGATATATAATTTATGAGATCTGGTAGAGTGCACAGAAGGGGAAAAATAGAAGAAGCCAAAAACAAGATGGTATTCTCAGAGTATAATTGTGTCATTGTCTAAATTGTTGACTTTCAAAAAATGTTAGAGATTCCCGAAGGATGAAATCTGGTAGCTATAATTTATCTGAGAAACCAGTGATTTGGCTTAGCTTGTGCAAAGAACCTAAATAAAGCTATAGGCAATCTGCGCCAGAGCTAATGAACTAGTGAACCTCTAAATTATTCTCAAGTGACTCCACCTGTGTAAACACCCACTGGTTCAAGTTTGGGTATAAATATATGCAGGCAGATATATTTGGGGGGGGGGGGGTACAGCCATGTAACACGAAACATGGCAGGCACATATTAATAAAATGGCTGTGGCTCAACCTTAGGCAAAACTCCAAAACTAAAGGAAAATAGGTGCCCTATTAGATACATATATTACTTGTTTTGATTTTACTGATCTGGAGAAGACTTTTTAAAGATAATGTGAGAGCACCTCACATACTGCATTTCTATGTAATACAATGTTCTACCCAAGTACCCAAAGATGCCATGGGTGATTGAGAAGTCATATGTGTTGATACACAATAAAAATAAACACAACAAAAACAATAAAACACTTAAATCCATTAAAAAGCATTTCTTAAGAAATCAAGCAATAGAGTTAACAATCTGCAAAATGATTAGAACAATGCCTATGCAAATAGTTCAGAAGGATAGCTGTGTTTCAAACCAAAAATACAGTAGAGTCTCGCTTATCCAACATAAACCGGCCGGCAGAACGTTGGATAAGCGAATATGTTGGATAACAAGGAGAGATTAAGGAAAAGCCTATTAAACATCAAATTAGGTTATGATTTTACAAATTAAGCACCAAAACATCATGTTATACAACAAATTTGACAGAAAAAGT
Source organism: Anolis carolinensis (assembly GCF_035594765.1). Taxonomy (NCBI): domain Eukaryota; kingdom Metazoa; phylum Chordata; class Lepidosauria; order Squamata; family Anolidae; genus Anolis; species Anolis carolinensis. The sequence goes on along the minus strand of NC_085841.1, from coordinate 20,515,679 downwards.
AGTTCAATACACATAATGCTATGTAGTAATTACTGTATTTACGAATTTAGCACCAAAATATCACGATGTATTGAAAACATTGACTACAAAAATGTGCTGGATAATCCAGAATGTTGGATAAGCGAGTGTTGGATAAGTGAGACTCTACTGTACTGTGATAACTTAAAACAGCATTTCTCAACTTGGGGACCAAGACCCCTGAAGGGGTCGCCAAAGACCATCAGAAAACACATATTTCTGATGGTCTTAGAAACCCAATCCCTCCAGTATTTTCTGTTAGTCATGGGGTTTCTGTGTGGGAAATTTGGCCCAATTTTATCATTGGTGGGGTTCAAGGGGCTCTTTTATTGTAGGTGAACTATAAATCTCAGCAACTACAACTCCCAAATGTCAAGTCTCTTTTCCCCAAACTCTACCAGTGTTCAAATTTGGGCATATTGAGTATTTCATGTCAAGTTTGGTCCAGATCCATCATTGTTTGGAATCCACAGTGCTCTCTGGGTGTAGGTGTACTACAACCCAAAACTCAAGGTCAATGCCCACCAAACCCTTCCAATATTTTCTGTTGGTCATGGGAGGTCTGTGTGCCAAGTTTGGTTCAATTCCATCGTTGGTGGAGTTCAGCGTTATCTTTGATTGTAGGTTAAGTATAAATCCCAGCAACGACAACTCCCAAATAACAAAATCAATCTCCCCAACCCCACCAGTATTCAAATATTGGGTATTTGTGCCAAATTTGGTCCAGTGAATGAAAATACATCTTGCATATCAGATATTCACATCACAATTTGTAACAATAGCAAAATTACAGTTATGAAGTGGTAACGAAAATAATTTTACGGTTGGGAGTAACCACAACATGAGGAATTGTATTAAGGGGTCGCAGCATTAGGAAGGTTGAGAACCACAGACTTAAAATGTCTGGAAGATTTATTGCAGTTTGTGCTTTCGTGACTCACACCAGACTCATACCAACAGGTATCAGAGAATATTTGGCAGGCTTTAAAACAACAGAAAACTTTTTAACATATTATTTTGTGGCATTTGGACAGCCTTTGTTTCAAGATGGAAAAAATGCCAAAATACAGCATTTGGAAAAAGCTAGGAAGAGACGGGATTTCACCAAGTAGGGTGAAATAGTTAACATGCCACAAGACACTTCCCTTCAATTCAACACAAAACGCTGTTGACATTTCCAGAGACCAAACCAGGGAAGTACAGTAACAGCTGGTTCAAGCTTTTTCTGGCCAAGTCCTCACCCAATTCACCTGACATAAAGGATTTGTGATAAGACTGCAAAGGCTTCCCCTCCATTGCTACACAACAAGATGGGAGGAAATCAGCTTCATGTCTACAATTCCTGTAAAGGCACTCAAACAACAGCTTGCGATTTTTATCTTAGATGTACAGGATTGTTCCAAAATTAGCATTTCATACATTTATTTTCAAAACCGTAAAGGGTTCATTTAAAGCTGTGGGGAAAAGAATGGCTGCATTGCTTTTCAAGGCAAGCCTAACCAGAGTATCAAAGCCTCCTGAAGGTTTGAATAGGAATGATAGCTCAATATACAAAAGCTACAAAAGATGACAGCAGTACAAAAGATTCTGTTGTCACCAAACACTATGGTCACTTAATAAGGTATACATAAAACACTAAAAGAATAATCTACAATCCAATTCAGCCAGGAGAGAAGAAAGCCTCTACAAAGTACAGGAGGGAATAGGGTTCTGCATAACAACCACTTCATATAATACCTTCTCAAACAAAAGGAAGATTCGTACAAATATGCAAACACACCTACTATAGCAACTCTTTTGTACCTAAGCAAATCTGGCTCTAATCAAAGCCTAGATGGATGTGAACCTATTTGAGAACCATTTGCATGATCTGTTGAAATCTATAGAAGGAAGTTGAGACAAAGTTATAATAAATAAATAGTAGTCCCCATGTTTCTCAGAGACATTAAAAGCATTGAGGAGCCAGTCTTGGTGGTTAACATTATCTCATAGACCTATTCAACAAACTCCACCTGGAAATCTAAGGAAATGTTGGGCTTTCAAATACCAAGAATACTGTATTGCCACCTAAGCGCAAAACAAAACCCCCACAACAAAACAGAATTAGTACATGCACTCAGCTGTTGCTGTTGTTGTTGTTATTAATCATGTTTATATCATGCCTTCTCTCTCTACACGGAGACTCAAAGTGGCTCATAATTTAAAATATTACAATTTAAAATATACAGTATACAAATATTAAAATAGTATTAAACAACATTAATATTGTTAATGTTAATATTAAAAACAATTCAAGTTAAAACCATAAAAACATCTACAACCACAGCACCCCCTGACTTAAGCACTTTCATCTTTAAATGCCTGTCTGAATAAAAAGGTTTTTAGCCTGCTGCCGGAAGGACACCAGGGAGGAGGCCAGTCTGGCTTCCTTGGGAAAAAGGAAGTTCCAGAGTCCAGGGGCAGCCACCAAGAAGGCCTGCTCTCTCGTTCCCACCAGCCAAGCTTGAGATGGAGGTGGGACTGAGAGAAGGGCCTCTCCTGAAAATCTCAGGGCCCAGGGCAGGTTCGTACAAGGGATGCAGTCAGCCAAACAGCCTGGACATGGACTGTCTAGGGCTTTAAGGTCATAAACAGCACTTTGAGTTGAGCCCAGAAACAGACTGGCAGCCAGTGGTGCTGCTTCAGCAGGGAGGTGGTGCGCTCCTTGTAGCTAGCCCCAATTAGCAACCTGGCTGCAGCTCTTTGGACCAGCTGAAGTTTCTGAGCACTCTTCAGAGGCAGCTCCATGTAGAGCGCATTACAGTACAGTAATCCAGATGCGATGTAACTAAGGCATGTACCACCATGGCTTCTCAAGCAACGGGCACAGTTGGCGCACAAGATTTAATTGTGCAAAGGCCTTCCTGGCCACTACTGACACCTGGGCCTCCAGGTTCAGAGCCAACTCCAGAGCAAACTGCAGACCAGCACAGGCTGGATCCCTATTCCCTGATCTGTCTTCCAACTAACCAGGACTGTCTTGTCTGGATTAAGTTTCATTTTGTTTGCGCTCATCCAGTCCATTACTGATGACAGGCACTGGTTTAGGATCAGGACAACCTCCTTGGCTGTAGGTGGAAGGAGTAGGAGACTTGGGCATCATATGCATATAGGTGGCACCGAACTCCAAAACTCCAGATGACCTCTCCCAGCTGTTTCATGTATATGTTAAACAGCATGGGGGACAAAACAGAACCCTGAAGAACCCCACAGGACAATGGCCAGGGGTTCGAACAGGAGTCCCCCAGCACCACCTTCTGGGTACGGCCCTCCAGGAAGGATTGGAGCCACAATAAAACAGTACCTCCAGGTCCGATCCCAGCGAGATGAACCAGAAGGATACCATGGTCAATGGTCTCAAAAGCTGCTGAGAGATCCAGGAGAACCAACAGGGACACACTCCCCCTGTCTAACTCTCTGCGTATGTCATCCACAAAGGCGACCAAAGCTGCCTCTGTTCCATAGCTAGGCTTGAAACCACATTGAAATGGAGCTAGATAATCAGTATCCATGAAAAGAGTAATGATGCTTGGGAATGCAATGGGTGACCTTGGATAAGGCACTCTCAACTTAAAAGGAAAGCAGTGGCAAGCCTTCTATGAATATAACTAAGAAAATCCCATGGTGGAGCTGTCATAATGTGGAGCCAACTTAAAGGCATATGATAACAACAAATAAAACACTATTGTCATTGCATCAGCAAGATTTAATACCAATTTAAGCAAATAGATGGGAAAGCAAAAAAAAGACTATTTCAGCATATATTAAGGAACACATGATTAAGCTCATATGTGTATGTGCATGAATTTTTACTAACTGTATAAAAGAACTTTAATGTAAAAAACACACAACAGCTGCAATTCTCTTAAGTGAAGAAGCTTCCTAAGGGTTAACGTCTGTGCACTGATAGGTACCATGTGGATGAAATGATGCAAGAGCCTGGATTGGCAACAGTGGAATGCAGTAATGCCCAAATCAAAACAATCTGTAAGTTCAATCCAGGGAAGCAGGTGCATAGGAAACAAAAACAGACCTTGACAGCCACTCACTCTTTCTGAAGTCTCTGGTGAATTTACTATTGTTATCAGTAGTAACATTGAGCTGCATATCCTTTGCAAGTTTCCCTATATGAATGAGGAAACAACAACAAAAAGCCCTCTGTCTAAAACCCAGTTCATATAAAAACCAAATGATTCACCTCTACATTTTGTCACAGAACATCATGTCTGCACGTTATTTTGGTGTGTGACAAATCAGGTGTGTGATGCTTTGCCAGCTGAACATGAAAACTACATGATCCAAAATAAAGGCGTGAAAAACGGGAAAGAGCTAAATATAAAACACGCTAAACAGCCAAAGAAGTTTAGCCAAAACAAATAGCTAATGGGAAGCAAAACAGAACTGAGGAAATATTTCTTAAGCTGAAAATTGCTGCCTGGAAAAAATGGCATATCACTCACTTAGGTTTAACCAAGGATGCAAATAACATGGGGGCATCTGGAGGGGAAAATGTTACATGAAAGCTGAACCCCCACCCTTCTCCCCACCATTTTCCTTGGCTGTTTTTCCCCTCCACAAGTTTTGGGATTGGTGAAAAGAATTACATGACCCTTCCCTTCAACCACTTTTCTTTTGCAAATGTATTCCCTCCTCACATTCACTCACTTTAGGTGGGAAATTTCTTAGTGGATTTCTAGCCTGTGAATCGTTCATATCCCTTTGGGAAAAGATCAAGAGAACTCTGTCACAGATCAGTTTATGGTGACAACAAATGAACTTCCAAATAGGTTATTAGGTCTGCCAATATTGCCTAGAGGCACCACTATTGCACCACTTAGAAAAGGAAGGAATTTACAAGAGCTTTGGAATAGTGGTTAGAAGGAAGACCTATTCGCACTGCACTGGAAATGAGCAGCTTGTTACATGTCCACTCACAAAAATAGCAAAAGAAAATTTAACCCCAGAACTGAATTATTTCTGAAGTATACTTTCATTGTATCAAAAGAAACCAGACCACATTCTAGTGACTACTTGTTTAAAAAAGAAGAATTAGCTTGCATTAACTGGAGAGTAAACATGTCTGAACATGTCCAGAAACGAAGCAGAAGTCCTTCCCTATCTATCTATAAACCTGCAATGCTACCTCAAAATTTTCAATATACAGTAGCAAAGTACAGTGAATTGCTATGAAACACTCTGTTCCAGTGTCTTAAAACAAGCAGAACTTCGTCCCAATTACACGTAATAATGAGTGCCATGGAAATGCATTATATTTGCAGTAGTTTCATATATTTTAGAGTCATAAGCACACACTAAAAGCATTCATAGCATCCATAGCCAACAGCTAGCTATATCTGGGAATATATCAAATTAAGATATCTCTGATCTACGTTTTGTATAAAAACAAGCATATATCTGCCAACAACAGATAATGCCAACCTTTCTGATTTTGCTCTTCTACCTATAATGGAAAGCTGTTACAGTTAGCAGAATTCTTCATCAGTTGGTTTCCATGCCAGGTTGACGGGCAGGGAGAAAAACCATGACAGCCATGCTTCATCAAATGTGCAGCTCCCTAAATCATGTTTTCCGCCTTTCTGCTGAAAAATGTCTTATGTTGCTGAACCCAAGGAGTTTCTAATGTTAGAATTAACAAGTCTCAGATATTAACTTTTAGTTCCTCATTTATTTTCTTTCTATACAGATACATGCACACTGCAAAGACTATTATAATATTTCAAACATTACAGTGCAAGAAAATGTCACCTTCCTTCTCAGAGATTTTACTGTTTCCTTCAATGTTTTCGCCAACAGTCTCCAATTCACATCTACAGTATATACATCAGCAGTGATACAGTGATGCATACTGATTAGCAATACCATCTCTATCAACCATCCTGACGTTTCTCTTTCCTTTTTATTTCCAGCTGTACTTGTGCCAAAACTGCTGAGAACCAAACCTGTTTCTGTTTGTCATCTATCCCAACTTCAATTTGTGATGGCACTATGAATGGGAGATCTCCAAGAAACCCTGATCATCAACTATCCATCTCAGGTCTTGAAAACTCAAGGCCTTTGTTGAATCTAGCCACGTGTGATGCCATCTTCCCTCTTGGCTTACTGCCTTCCAATTTGGAGTGTTATATCAGCAAAAGGGTTTTAAGTATCAGACAAAGATGAAGATGTAGTAATCTTCAAGGTGAGTACACCCAGCATGCTAACATAGATAAACCTCTTCTTTAGACTGAAGTGTTTTATCAAATCAGGTCTTTGGCAAACTTAATGAACATTAGTTCCACTTTCTATCTACTCTTATTGTTAATTATTTTCAAGCCAACTTTGACTTCTTACAAATCTATGAACGAAAGACCTATGGGAGTCCTAGTCATTAGAGACCCCAATCAGATCTTGCAAGTCCAGGGCCATGGCTTCCTTGTTTCACTTGTCTATACCAGGGCTTCTCAAACTTTTCCACTAATGGCTCTTTTTGGCCCAAGAAATATTTACATGACTTGAGGATATATAAAATAAATACAAAAATCATATATTTCCTGATAACAAAGCAGCATTTACAAGGTTTACTGAACAAGCCGATTCTTTTTCATGAAGTACAACTGAAGCATTTTCTGCAGAGTCCACTGTAAACATTGCATAAATGATTCATGTAAATGTCTAAATCTATCTCTAGGTAGTGTTCAGAAAACTTTTACTAATGCCAATGTTATGGGATCCCAGTATTGAGCTAAGAGTACCCCATTTGTTTAAGAAGCAGTGGTCTATACCCTGTATTTTGGGGCCTCCATTACACATATTCCTTGTTCTGCGAAACACTAATCTATCCTTATCCAGCATTCCTGTCAGTGTGTTACTGTGATCACAGTGTGAGAATAGAAACAGGAATAACTAGGTTCAAAAAAAGGATTCAGACATAAAACTCACTTGGTGACCTTAGACCAATCACCATGTCATCAACTATCCTACAATATTGTTCCTAAGATAGAAGAGGTACAATCTGCGCCCTTTGAGAGAGAGGAAAGTTATAAATATGCAATAATAACAATAAATATTATATAAAACAAAAGGTTAACTATCAAAGGCCCCATCTAAACTGCCATATAATCCACTTTTAAAATGCATTATTTGGTCAGTGTAGACTCATATAATGCACCTCAATTCATTTAAGCTGTAGATATGAGTCTACACTGATCAAATAATGCAGTTTCAAACTGCAGTGTAGATGGAGCCTAAGTAGGTAAGTGGATGGTGTCTGAAGATTTCTGGACATGTAGTTTATCTAGGTGAGAGCTTTATGAAGGCATGATAAACCATCCTTATGTGTACTTTTCTCTGCATACAAAGTTTTAGAATTGGATTACAGCAAATAATTTTTTTTAAAAAATGTTTTACCCTTCTTGGACAGTGGGAAGCATTGAATTCATCTCCGATGCGCCGTAATTCCTGTGCAATCCATATTTCTGGCTGCATATCTTCAGGAATTGGCCGTGACTGCCATCTGGAAGCTGGATCAAAATGACATAAAACACATATTTTTTAAAAAGTCCAAATACTACAGCTCACTGTTTCTTCAACACACACATCCAAAGACTTTATTGCCATTTTTTTTCCAAATTATAATACAGTACTAAGAATGCCTTAATTGTGATACAAAAGAAGGAAGACTTTTCACTCAGCATATTACCAAGAAATCATTACTGAGAGTTTAGATCCCCCAGTTCTTTGCTTATTAAATTTTCCTATTAATTTCCAGCATAAAAAATGAATAGATCTCTCATACTTTCAAATTAGAAAATTGACCAAAGTACAGCAATACACGGAGCAAAACAAAATACATGACCATTATCATATTAATTTTCATGTGTTATGTATTCACCAGGGCATAAAAGTTATAACTGCTGGCTTTCCAAATTCAGTTAAGCAGTTGCAAAGACCAAGCTTTCAAAAAAGAAGAAGAAACAAAATACAGAATTTGTAATTATTTTCAAATAATGAGACAGTGAAAGCTTCTGATGTCTTGCCATGCTCCTCAATGTGCCAAACAACATTCATAATGCTACAGTAAAAAGCAACTGAATTTGAGCAGGGAATATGCTGAACATTTTATACAGTTTTGGGGATGGGCTAAAGCTACATTTTTGGTAGTGCATACATATAATAACAAATAATAAATACTTTATTTATAGACTGCCCTCTCTCCCCGAGGGGACTCAGAGCATTAAAAAGGTAAACATTGCCATAATCAATAAAACACACAAATCAAAACAATACAAAATAACATCAGTGAACTGTTTAGTTTGGCCCTGACAGATTGAATATCCCCCGGAATCAGAAATATTCTGAAATCTAAACATTTTGTCATACCTGTAGGGTTTATTACTACTGGGGAATTATTAGGCTGATAGACAATGATTTTCCTAAATCTTTACATCCATACAGAGATTTTAAGATTTTCTACATCCCAGTTCAACAATCTAGCCATGCATTACGCTAAGCGACCAGATATTTAGCTAAATAAACCAGGATGCAAAAGAATTGCCCAGATTTTGCTCCTATGACACAATGATTTTGCACTTTAAACATCGCTTCCCATGATGTACAAACTGGAATTTCTGATGAAATTTTTGCAAAGAAGCCATTCAATGTCTAGTTTAAAGTTTACTTCTAGTTATGACAGTATACAAAAAGGAAACCCTAATTCAGGGTTCAGATGTTACAGGAAGCTACACTCACCTGTGAAATCTCAGATTGTTTTTACTACATGCCTATGGAATAGCAGGAAGAGGGCGGCTTGTTTACATCCTGGCTTATGAAGACAGGAGTTTTGGCTTCCTCTAATGTGTGAATGTGGCTACTGGCATCTTAGCAACACAGCAAGAAACTCTAAAAGGGAGAAGTAATGTTCCAACAACAAACCTCACATGGAAGAGAAAAATATCAGTTGATAATCTCCTCAGAAGAGGAACTTCAACTACCAGAGATAGGTATGTTGGTTCACAAAGGGAGAAGTTCATAGATTCTGAAGATAACTACCAGTTGAAAAGGGGAGTGTTTCTTGACTTTGTCAAAATCATTAACCCAAACAGAGGGACTTTCCTTGTGGCCCAATTCAAGCACACAACATCTACTAAAAACCAAATTAAGTTGGGTTCATCATGAATAAACACCCCCTTGCTTTTAACTGTATTTAATTTTGTCAATTTGCAAAGTTAACCTTCAACAATAGAACCAATTTGGATAGCCAAATGAACACATGTAATGCTGAGAACCAACTATGCTATGTTCAAGTTTTGATTACAACACTGGTCAACAGAAATGGATCATGAGCCTGTGAATATGGTAGGCTCACCGTATCCTCCTCCACATTTAGGCATCTCAGCTCAAGCCACCTTCCTCCACCATCAGTGCAACAACATCATGCCAGTGCCTTAAAACGAGGAGCAGCTTCCTAAGATCCACAGAAATACTCATAGGAACACCTCAACAAGCCAGAGTCCAAAAGTGGCAGGCTACAACCCGGAACCTCAATCCATGTCTGATACCAAATGAGAAACTCCCCCTTGGGCACACAGAAGACTGGGCGACTTGGAAGGCACTGAACAGACTGCGCTCTGGCACCACGAGATGCAGAGCCATCCTTAAGAAATGGGACTACAAAGTGGAGTCCATGACATGCGAGTGTCGAGAAGAGCAAACCACAGACCACTTACTACAATGCAGTCTGAGCCCTGCCACATGCACAAGGGAGGACCTTTTCACAGCGACACCAGAGGCATTCCAAGTGGCCAGCTTCTGGTCAAAGGAAATGTAGTATAATGCCAAGTTTTAAACTTTGTGTTTTCAAATACATCATAACTGTATCCTCAATTTGATTCTACCACGATAAAGTGCAACATGGCTGCTTTTTGAACAGAAAAAAACTCTGTGAGACTTTTTTCGTGCAATTCTTACAACATATAATGTTGTCTTTTGTATAAAGGTACTAAGATAAGCTATCTACATAAACATTGTCAAAATTGCTTAGCCAGATAAACAGTAATTCATTAGGAGTATATATGCAACTGCATATTTAACACAAAAAGGAGTAAGATTATTAAACAGCAATATTAATATTAATGTAAAGATGCTGTACTACTATCATGTACTGTAAACTAGTCTGAAATTAATATCCTGTGACCTCTATAAAAAGTTTCTTGGAAGTTGTGAAATAACTGATATCAAACTGTTGTATCTGCTGATGTCCACAGGTGGAACTGATTCCCTCTTCTCCTTGAAAGAGTTTTGGGGCCACAATTATAGAGGCAGAGGACAGGATAAAGGCTCCCATTTCTACCAATCTGCTCACCCAATATTGGATGTAGCTCAGAAATTATTTGAAATCAAAATAGTACTAATTCTACAGGGGTTTTGATAAAATTACCTTTAAGTACTTTTCAATTCTGTGAACCCAATCTGACTTTTCCCCTCTTCAACAAACATGAGCGGAGAATGTAAGCAAGTATAAATGCACCTCTTACACAGAATATTCTACAAACTTGGCACTGAGCGCACAAAGGAATCAGAGGGGAATACTCATAGCTTCCAATCTCACAACAATCACAAGCTAGCGGAGCATTGAAAACGTTAAGCAAATGTGCCTGGCTCCAATCTGAACGGAAAATGTATTTCAGAGCCAAACTAACATTTGCTTGGCTTACAGATGTATTGTTTTCACATTATAGTAGTGAAAGACCCTATCAGTTTTCAAAACAGAGTTTGCATCAGGTTCAATTTTAGTTGCTTTCCTAGCTGCTGAAATCCATTCAGCAGCGTCCTTCCAATTCTGACTTACTCAGTTCCTAATGTTTCTATCATTTCAAAGGAAGGAAGCGGAAAGTCAACCAACAAAATTGGTTTTGCCATAGACTACCCCAGGAGGAGAACTCCACAAATGAGTTTGTTACAATTATGACCTCCACCAATGTTTTTTACATTTTCTTTTTCCTGCTCAAATTAAGCCATGCTACTCTGATTTGATCATAGGAAATACCGGAACAGAGAGTATGCCAAGAAATATGCAAAATTAAAGGGAACACAAGCAAAACACACCTCTTTACATGTGGACCAGTTCTCAAAGGATTGTACTAGAGGTCCCAAGAAAAACACAACACTTATCGCAATCACACTGATGTCAACAGGTGACCAAAATGTATTTCCTAAACTGCCACACCAGGCAGATAGGATCTATTTTACTCAATGAGCAGCTTATCCCAAGAAAATCCCAGACTACAAATGCCATTCAATCAACTGCCAACTCTCACCACAGTGTGTAGGTTATATATACCACACCAGCACATAGTGCCAGTCAAAACATTTTGATGCCTAAGGTAGAAAATTCAATTGCTAGAGTTGCCAGGTATTAAACAGAACCACAAATATGTTGAAAAAAGACATCTAAGCAGAACAAATCTCACAGTTAACTTTGGCCAAAAATAAGCACTCCTTGTGCCAGTAGGAACGTGCCCATAGATAGGTGCCTCAATAGCCTGACAAAGACAACACTGGATGAGTTCGCTCAAGCAGCCCTCCAGTATGTTTGAATAAGTAACTTAATGTTTCCAATTAAAATCAGATTACACTGCTCTTTTGTAACAATCCAATATAGTACACACTTTCAGCATTAAATTAGCCATTTCACAGCAGATGGATTCTGAGTTTGATATGATGTGTGCTCCAATGTACTTTACTAGGTGTGAATACACCATGCTAGCATTTTACATGCATACCTAACTAGAATCTATCCATTTAAGGATGGCAGCTTTTAAGACAAACGTTGTTCCTGACTCTCCAGGACTGTTCTACATTAGGAAGGCAGGCTATTTCTAAGTTAGATACCCATCTCAACCAACTAAGAAGAGAAATGCTCTCTTCTATCAAGAAGCCATCTGCTGAGACATCACACAAGACTTGCCAAGATGTTGGTTTCACATAAAGCACACAAAAGCAGAACTGAGCAGTTGCCCATTAAAAACTGAACGAGAATAAAATGGCATCAAAGGGACACATTAAGAACCTATACTGACTTCAGATGAGACGTTCTGCAAGTTGAGAAATTAACAAAATATTTCATGTGGTTAACAGTGAAATCAGTTTGAGGCTTTCATGAAGGACTTTCTGTGGTAACG